>NC_090884.1:20295071-20360071 GCF_036669925.1 Montipora capricornis | reverse complement strand
GTCACCAGGCGTCTAGAGTTCAGTGCCATTTTGAATTGAACACTTCGCGAGTACAACGCTTTCTGGCCGCCATTTTAGCAGGTTAACTTTTTTAAAGTTTTACGGAGTCTGGTGGCTTCGCGTTGCTACCTGGAGATGCTTCAGTGGATTCATGGTTTAGAGAAATTCATGTTCCACGAGCCTGGCGTGTTTATTTAGCGACTGGATTCGATTTTCGCGAAAAAAAATCGTGCTTGTTTTGGGTCGATCGGAGTCCGTAAGCTGGCTTCCGTCTCCTACCTTGTCACTATATTATGAAGGAAGGTGAACGGGGACCATTTTTCCCGAAACTTCGTGTACGTATTAAAGACAACAACAGCTCACCACATGGTAAGTTTTATCGATTTTTATTTCCATTTTCTAGCAAATTTTCAGACCTAAACTTTGCCTCGTATGTTCTCTATATAATACCTACACACAGTGAGCCTGGGTTACCTGTGGTTTGTCTAATGACATCATCACTCATTAAAACACGCGCTCTTTCATAGGTTCCCAATAAAATCTCCAGGAAACCTTACATTACACTGCGTAGCCTTACATTACACTTTTCACAGCACGATCGAGAATTAGGGGTGGCGAATGGTAAAATCGGAGACTCGCCGAGATCCTAGTTAAAAATGCGAGCCGGAGACTCTGGTAAAAAGTTTCGAGATTCAAAAAGGGTAAAAACAAACCATGCAAAAACGAGACTTCGAGACTTATCAAAAACGCTTTCGAGATTTCGAGATCCTGCTAAGATTTTCCGAGACCCACGTTTTTCGAGGTACCATTCGCCACCCCTAGAATTTTTCTGCGTGCTGCACTACTTCGCGCGGCATTCAGCTGGCCGCGTGATTCTCTGAAAGTGATTCTCAGAAAATGCTTTTTACATTCTTGAGTTTGGAGGAAAAAAAGAAACTAAACCTATCGAGTGAATGAAATGTCAACAGATCGATTATACCGTTTAGTAAGCAAATATACCAATGTGACTTGTTGTTAGTTTGAAGAGTTTATTGCGTGTGATTGCCTTGTGTTTCTTCAGCCCATGGCTTTCTGAGATACCCTAGTCCAAACGCAAAAAAAGAAAAAAAACCAACTAATTTATAGCGTCTAACTACCGGACGAAAACCCTGCTCTTCGCCTTTGTATTTCTCTTTCTCGATTATTGCTTCTTTGTCGCCTATATGCTCTATTTCTCGCCTTTTCCACCTCGCGGCGTTCTTCGTTGTAATTTTCTCTGTTCATCGTCGCTTTTCTTTCAGCCTAATGGCGTTCTTCAGTAAAATTTTTTCTCAGTTCTTCTCCGTCCGCGGCTACTCTCAGTCTCGCGGCTTCCTTCGTTGAAATTTCGCCTTCTCTCTTTAGCCCTCAAGCCGCTGTTACACGTTGAAACTTTTAGCTGAAACTTATGTCCGACGACGCTGCAGAAAAAAGTTTCAGCAGGCGTTGCACCGTCAGTGTAACAATGAATAGGTCGAAAATCGTTCGGGAAAGTTGAAACTGGTCTCGAAATGTTGTTTACATGGCCTTAGCTAGTTTTTGATTGGCTTACGCAGCGTAACGTTACAAGACCGAGCCAGTTTCACGAAGTGGTGTTACACGGTGAAACTCTTGTTTTTATCACCACTGCGATTGCTGCGACCGTTGCAGAAGTAGAAAGCGGTTCTACTTTCGTGAAATTTGTCTCGCAACGGAAGTTAAAAAAAGGTTCACGAAACTGACCATGCTGCACGGTTCAATGCCTCCTGAAACTTATCATGTTCGCAGCGCCGTTGCACACAAGTTTCACCTAAAAGTTTCAACGTGTAACAGCGGCTTTAGCCGCTCTCTTTGGCGATTTTCTTCGTTTCCTCTTTCTTGGTTAAGTCTTCCTCTTTGTTGGTTAAGTCTGGCTCTCTGCCTCTCTCTTCCCGCTGTTCTTCGCTCAAGCAATGTCTTCTGCACGTTAAGTTTTCTCTCCTATTCATTGTGTTTTCTTTTATTCCAATGAGTTTAATCGTTTCCCACTTTCGCTAAATTTGAGCTTAATAGTGCAAACTCCTTTTCAAAAGTGACGAAGATCAGTGGGATAAACGCGGGCTGCACAAATGTTTCCCGCCAAGAAAAGTCAGCAGTACAACCAGCCTTGCATTATTATTTTGTACAGCCGTACAACCAGCTTTGCATTATTATTTTGTTTTTGTCAAGAATATTCGCCCATCCGCGCTTTAAAGCTGAACTTCCCTTCCCTTTCTTAGTTTTCCATCCCTCTCCCCCAGAGTCTGTACGGACGGACGCTCGGTCAATCACGTGACAACCGAACGAAAAAAGGTTGACCTACACCTTATTCCAAAATGGCCGCCATTTAAATATTCTTGTTTTTATTCAAATTAGCCCTTGATGCCTCGTTCTTAAGCTTAAAATTCAAAAGAATATTTTATCTTGAACGAGGCAACAAGGGGCAATTTGTATGCGCATAAATCAGCGGCCATTTTGGAATAAGATGTATTCTTTTAAGTATGGAGCTCTGCCTCAGGTTCGCGGCCTGGAGCCCCGCTTTTAAATTAGGGCCTATTTATACGATCTCGGTTGATCACGATGGCTCGTCGATTACCTATTATAGATTAAATTGAGAAATGTTTGAGCCCTGTTACGAAGAGGATTCAAAAGTGATAACGTGACCTCTCAAATCAAAGCAACAAACCTGGCGAGAATTTTCCGGTTTTTTTCGGTTCAAGCAACATCAAAATCCGGCTTTTTGCTTTATGTTAACTATCCGAAGAAATTATTGCGAACTTCATTATAAAAGAAAATAATTTCCGTTCTATGACAAAAATGTATCATTATTTTCATCATCATCACCATCATCATCATCATCCAGGTAGCCGGGATGAAGTGTTTATATGTGAAAAATTTCCATCCCGGTAACGAAGATCTCGGCCTCAGAAACCGAGGTCTTGGCGATCGGGTTAGATGTGAACGCATCGATAGTTTTACAGAGGTTTTAGTAGTGTGACGAGACCTTAGAAGAGGTTATGTCCAACAAGCGCGATTGGAGTAATTGTTTTCTTGAAAATTCATTAAATTCTAAAAGCTTGGACACTTCAAATTAAAATTTCGCTTCCCGCACAAAATTTTCAGCTTGGCAACGCTTGACGCAAACAGTTTTCATATTAGGGCATACGGTATATGACCTGATCACCGAGATTGAGTGAACCAATCAGAAAGCTAGAAACGCAATAATATTGTCAGAGGTCGAAAATTGAATGAACAGTATTATTTTCATCCCAGTAACCAGGCTGGAAATTTCTAGCCTGCTTACCGTGATCCTGGTTGAAAAAACCGAGATCTTGGCAGCCGAGAGTCGGAGACAGCCCGCCATCTCATGTAAGCACGCTGAGTTTACAGGTGAGGCGCGATCTAGATCTCGGGTTGAAACCAAAGCCAGACCAATCGGGCTCATATAAAGAAGCCCTCGATTTTTCCAATCGAGATCCACGGTAGGCGGACTTGAAATTTTAGCCATGCTAGCAATATATAAGGTAATAATTAACATTCCATGACTTTTGATAAAGATGGCAGACATTGATCGAAAAAATCAACAACAAAAATTATTCTCTTTTAGGCTATGTTAAATGAACCAGTAATTTAAAACTTTAGCCCGGTTACCATGATGAAAAATAACGGATGCAATGCATTTTCATGATAGAACGGACATTACCCAGTTTTAACTTCTCTTATCTTTGATGATCAAGTTCGGATTAGTTACTCATTGATAGTTAAAGTAAAGTTAAAATAAGTTTGAGGTTGCGTGAACAATGAAAATCGAGAAATTCTTGCCAGGCTTGTTCGTTAGATTTCAAGACTGAATGGTCGTGTCGTCATCACTTTTCATCTCGGAAACCGGCCTGAAAGTTGTCACATAAACCAAAACCACCTTATGTCGCCGGGTGACCGAGCCAGCCGAGTCAGCCGGGAACACGTGAGAAGGCCTTCATCCAAGTTTGTTTTCCCGGAAAAACCGCGGCTGATTTCATCACGCGACAGAATATGATCACAGTGACCTTTTCTGGCCATAGTATGCATGCAAGCGGATTACATACAAGTAGCTACTAGAGCGCATATAAAATTATGGCTAAACCAATCAGGCCAATCAAAATTTTAGACTGAATTGCATTATGATTATTAATATTGGTGTATGTTTCAGTGACATGTTGACATGTTGCGTTTTGCCAACAGGACCGGTGGAGCTGAAACTTAATTATGGAAGATGCGAAATTCGAGCAGTTAATTTCTCAGTTGATTTAGACTCTGTCTACAAAACACCAACTGGAGATGCTGTCTATGCACTTGATAAAGTTGACGTAGACGAAAGAAACATATGGCAACTTGTTATCGTTGTGACACTTGCTGATGGCTCAACAACATCGTTTCCGTCAAAGGGATTCCGCATCAGAACAAAGCCAAAAGCTGCCAAGCAAGATTGCCATGAAACTGGTACTCATTTGTCTAAGGGGTGATTACTTAATTAAAGCGTAGCCAGGACTAGCCTGTTAGCAGAATCTCTCTTCGCGAAAAGAGACTTTGCGAGCAGGCTAAGCTAGGACTGACGAAAAGAGTGCGTTCCTGGTCTTTCTAATTTTAGCGAATCCCCGTGTACAAAGGAAGTGTCAACTGAAGAGGCAAGAGCAAAGGAGAAAATTTATTTCTTTCCTGAAGCAACCTAGCTCTTGAAAGTTTTGAGAGTAAAGTTATTGTTGAAATATGCAATGTTAGGCCTAAATCAGACATCTTAGCTTTTACATAGCCGGCCCCTAAATCTAGAGTTGATCTTCTCGTTGAGGACATTCTTTATTGCGATTCTGATGTTCTGGAACCATGGTTATAGCAATATAATGAAAACCCTAGTGGTTTTGATACTACTTCATCAATAATTTGCGCTAGCTATGCTTGGAGCGACTGGGTTCTGATTAGCAAACTAAATCTCGGTTATCAGCGATTATATAATAACCAAATCAATGCGCGTGCTCTGATTGGTCAATCAGCTATGTTATATTGTTCCAGTAAACTCATGGAAAAATCGCGCGTCTTCTGAATTATTATATAAAAGCAATAGACCACAGGTTTCTATGGTTCATAGGCGTGAACATGTTAGTGTGATTTACGAATTCTTCTCGTGTTCTACCAACATCTCGCGTGGTTTATCAGCCTGTAAACCATAGAAACTTGTGGTCTATTGCTTAAATATACCGCCTGATCGTACCAGACGAAATTTTCAAGAATTTAATTCAACAAAACAATTATTCCACCTCAGTCCGCTTTAAGATGGCGATTGCGATAACGATATGTAATGATACTAAATAATAATCAAAGTCAGCAGACAACTAGTCTATGAAATACTGCACTTTGTCATGAATTTTAGGAGCCAAAGAAGTCTCATTGAATGGAGCTAAAAGAAAAAGACAAGATTCAGGTAATGAAAGGGGAATTCTTACGTAGGGACTGCAAAAAATGGTGTTTTTTTTTTTCAAGTAATAGCTAACTTGCAGTGTTGTAAAGTGTCATTCGATCAGAAGAAGGAAGCCATGCATCCACCTGTATTGGAAGATGAAAACATGTAAACAAGTGCATCATGCTTGAAATGATTGGCTATATCAGTTTTTACGAAGTTTATGCACACCACGTTAATATAGCCCTATTTATGATTAAATTTCATTGATTGTACTTGTAGGTTTAAGTTCCCCATCAGGAGCGTCTATTGAAGGGTCACCACATTCAGGTACATTGAGAAACACATCTGTCAGTGTATAATTCATCGATCCTTCGTTAATTCTAACGGGCCATTATTTCATGTGATCTTTTGTCAATAGTTTGTTGTTCTTGCCTCATAATAAAATCAATATCAATATTACATTGAATTATCTCAGGTAATTTTTGAAAAAGAATATTCTATAATAACGATAGAAGAATCAGATTAATTCTGTTCCTCGCTCTAAAAACCTGTATACAACATAGAATCAACGACAATAAACCGAGGGAAACAAAAGCTGAAGAAAAACAAAAAATGCAACCGATATAAAGTGAATGAAGTAACGTTTTTTGCAACGTCCGTAACTTGTAATGGAATCTTGTGCAATTCGTTCTGGGATGGTGGTCCAGTGTCTCAATGTTTCCCTTCTATGTAAGGCATTAACAGAGAGAGCTCACCATATGGATCAACAGCACAAATAGATTCGGAAAGTAAGTTAAATGCACTGTTACCAAAAAAAGTATATTTGTAGAATTACAATCGCGAGCATTTCAAACCTAACGAATCGTGAATACGACGTTTTGTTCTACAAACACAAAGTTGTCCTTAACCTGTTTTTATATCAGGATCCCGCTTTGCTCAGTACTTGAAATGGTCGTAGTCGGCCCGTCACATATCCCTTCAGTTTCACTCCACAACCGGCAACCCCATTCAATATTGGCCAGTCCAACTTTCTCGGAAAATCGTTTTGTAAGATGGTTTTAATAGACTCTGTCACTGCTGGGTAAAGCTCAAGTATATACGCGATCTCCGATTCCCGATCTAAAGCGTTTGACGAACCTCCTTGAAAAAAGTAATAGGGGTTTAAACTAACGAATCATTGGGAGGTATTATTATTTTGCACTGTTTTGCCTCTGTGAGTGGCAGTCATGGCAAAACTCGACTCACTGGATGCATTTATTTTTTCTCTCGTGTCTACTGACCAATGAGGGTGCCAGCTTTGAAAAGCAAAGCGGCTGAAGTATAAAAAAAAGGAGAAATTTGTTTCACGTTTTATTTTCATTACACTTCAATAGTTCTAACAGATTATTTGGAAGCACAAAGGGCTCGAATCGAAAATCTGACAGTTGTTAACTTGATGGAGACAAGAAAAGGAGACATAGCTTATCACCTGAACCTGACAGAAACTGCACGAAGACGGCCAGATCTTGAGGAAGGTGACGTGATTGCTTTCCTGGCAAATAACAAAACTGGGCAGACAGAGATAGAGAAGCTATCCTACGAAAATTCTCAACACGCTCTAATGGCAGGCGTCATCAGCCGCTCAGCTTACCTTAATGCGCATGCACCAAGAAATGACTTTGAGAAAGGTAAGTGCAAAGCGCGATTCACGTGAAACAAAGTCTTTTACACCACATGTCCCTGCCAAAACTAGAATTGAGGCGTGGTATTCAAAAATGGGATAGTGCATGTTCTATTAATCTGTTACCAACGGTGTGGTATTTTAAAAAGGTCTTTGAAACCATCGACACACGAAATCATCCTTTTTTTTACTTCCTACCCAGATAATAGGTCTAAAAAAATATACTTCATGAGGGCGTGATCCAATGCAAGGAAACTAACCTGCGGGTTGCCGCAGTGCAGTATACTTTGCCCCTTATACGATCTTTGATATATATAATCCATCTTTCAAATTGTCTTTACATAGCCTGTGCAAAAACGTTTGCGGATGCCACTAACATTACTGTTTCTGGCTCTACTTTCGCTGAACTCTAGCAAGATACAAATTGAATTCATTGTTGTCTCAAAGCAAAAGAGGTTAATCTTATGGTTAATGGATCTCGACAGACGCTTCTTGCCAAGAGTAATGGCGGATGTACTAAAAGATGAGACTAGCAAAAAGTCAGCAGAGTGAACATGATGCAAAATTATCGGCTTTCCTAGTCCAACCACATTAGCACAGTATGTAGATGTGTATCCTTGGCAATAGGTTTCCTATAACATATAAAGCCTCTCATATCTCTATCCAATGCAGTACAAAGTTTTGAGTACCAGTAATACGATTTAATACAACACAGCGACGACTGATTTCAACAGGCTCACTTCTTTCTGCCCTAATGACTAGAGGCAAAACGCAAACAATGGTCTTTTCTTTCTATGAAATCCAGTTTTCTAATGCGGGGTCACAGTACGGCTTAAGACGATCTGCATGGATCAACTTCTTGGTTGGGTATAACGTAACTCTTGTTCCACTTTGTAAAGTAATCGGTTACGACAAGCACGTATCTATTCCCACGAGGAGTCAGAGGCAAGGGCCATAATATGTCTATTACAAGCCTTTCCATTGGTGCACCAACTATGTACTGATCGCCGTTTCTTCCCCCAGCTCTTCTTAGCGCCGCACTCGTGACAAGTTCTGACCCATTTCCTGACATGTGAAGTTAACCCTGGCCAGTTTTTATTGATCGTCTATCGTATCCGATGAAGACGGTATCGATTATTCACAGTCGTTGTTGCCGCATCTACCTGCTCGCATGTGCGACCCTTTCCCGCATTCGAAATAAAATCACGACCCCATCTTTCGCACGTTATTCCCGATCGTGATTGTCGTTGAGTTAAGTACTCTGCCTCACGCTTGTCCTCGACTTTTCGTACAGACTGCTTGACAATACCACTCCATTTGTCACGATTTCCCGCTGTGTCTTCCCAGGTCTCTACGTCGCTTTAGATGGCCAGTAATAACGTGCTTTCGTGGATGCAAGTGTCTTGTTTACTCCGCGATGACTGGTAGTTGTGTGGTTATGATGCGCCCTAAGAGCCGTCTCTCGCAAATTCCGTGGCAGTATAATCTGGTACGTCTTTCTGACACCATTTCCGTCTTCCCATCTCCTGCACAGTACTCGATTGTGGATTTCCACGTGTTCCCTCTGGGCCCAGAGTGACTTGACAACCTGATCATTAGGGGATACGTCTGCCCACTTTGGTCTAACGTTTTTCCTTAAACTGCCGTAACACCTTGAGACTGGAATCTGTTGCCTGTTGAAGACGAAGATATTCCCGGGTCGAGATCGGTTTTAACTTGATCGTATGGGACTAAGTAGATCGTTTGGCAGGAAATACTCACCAGTAGCTGAAGACGGTTCTGCGTCAATTTTGTCAACCTGAGGACTATCCGTTTTCTCGTCAGTAAGCTCTTGAGTCTTGGCAATCGAAATTTCAGTCTTTACAGCGACGCTGATCAGTTGTTCAGCTTTCTTCCACTCTTTACACCATTTACAGCCTTCGCTACAAGGTCTTCGTGACATGGCATCTGCGTTAGAATGCCGTTGGCCTTTCCGGTATTCAACCTCATACTCAAATGGACTCAGAAACTCTATCCACCTTGCCAATTGTGCCTCTGTCTCTTTGACGTTCAGCACTGAGCGGAGGGGTGCATGGTCAGTTCTGATGCGAAACTTCTGGCCCCGAAAGTAATGACGAAAATGCTTTAATCATAGCAAGCAATAGCAAGTAGTTCCTCCCGTGTCACTCAATGTTCCTGTCTGCCTTAGTCAATATTCTGCTATTGTAAGCAACAGGATGTTTCCACCCGGTGCTTCAACTGACAGGAGACAGCTCCGATTCCATGATCACTGACATCCGTGTCAATTATAAACTCCGCTGTAGAATCCGGTATGACAATACAGGAGCAGTAGACAGTAGGTTCTTCAACATGTCAAATGCCGACTGGCACTCCTGTGTCCAAGCAAAGTCAGTTTTAGCTTCGGTCAGTCTGTGAAGAGGTTTGGCTACTTGAACAAAATTGGAAACAAAGCCTCGATAATGACTGGCAAGTCCTAGCCATTCTCTGGCACTGGCCACTCATACACTCGTTTAGCCTTAGAAGGATCTCACTCAATACCTCTTTCAGAGACAATGTGGCATAAGCATGCGACACTATTTTGGAACAGAACACATTTGCTAGATTTCTGCTCAAGTCCAGCAGATTCAAACCGAACGAAGACTTCGTCCAAACGCTCCAGCTCTCCCAGAAACGTTTTTCCATACACAACGGTGTCGTCTAAGTAGATCAAGGAGGTTTTAAACCTCAATCAATTCCATCAATCGCTCAAAAGCACTTTGTGACGAGGTATGGCCTCGTAGAGACCAGAGGTGGTTACAAAAACAGCTTTGCCACTACTAGCTGGGTCCCTTGGGACCTGCCAATACCCAGAAGCAAGGTCCAACGTGGAGAACCACTTTGCCTCTGAGAGGGCACATAGAGAGTCGTCAACGTGTGGGAGTGGATAGGCAGCTTTGATGGTCACTGCATTGACCTGCCTATAGTCTACACAGAATCTTTGAGAGCCATCCTTCTTCGTCACCAACACCAGTCGGGAAGACCACGGACTGTTTGACCTCTTGATTATGTCTCGTTGATGTCTCCTCTACTTGTCTTTCAACCTCCGCATGCCTCGATGGTGATTTGAGTGGACCTGGTAATGTTTCCTCGTTCTCTTCTCCTGGGTGGTTTCGGTGAACTTCGCTTGTGGTGGTCTCTGAATCCACTTGAGACAATTCCAATTCTACAACACTAGTTACTGCTTTGGCCACGGCTGCAGCTGTTTGAGCACCAAGGGCTTGTGTCTGATCAGACGTGTTCAGAACTCGCGCAGGTGCAAGGCTATGTAGTTCTTCCTGTCGGAACCAGAGTTTTGCCGATGTAAAGTCCCCTTTCTTGAAGGCGAGTGTCACAGGGCTAGTAGATTCGCAATCCTTGCTTGGCAGTTTTGGGTGATGACTGTCGATCCAGGGGATGGACAGGTATCACTGCCTCACTCTGTGACTGTGTTGTTACGAGATGACGGGTTACACATCTGGAATTAACTTGCTGGCAATTCTGGTTACAACAGTCCCCTCCGCATTAATGACCAGTTGCTATTAGACAAGATTTATCTTCGCATCAACACCAGACAGGAATTCCATACCCAATATAGCACAGTCTTCAATAGCTGCCACCAACACACTAATGCTAACGTCTTGGCTTCCAGTTCTCACCGTTAAGTTCCCTGTGCCATGCGTATTGCCTCTGCTTCCATCTGCAGCCAACACTTGTGAACTATCCTCATGCAACGGAAGCTTTAAATATTCAGGCAATCTGTTGTAACATTCGTAAGATAAAATGTTTGTCATGGCGCCTGTGTCCACAAGCCAGACAAGTTTATACTGTCCAATAAATCCAATAACATAAGGTCCACACGGTCGCAATTTCAAATTACGCATTACAGTCACATTTTCACTCTTTTCACGGGCAAAGCAACACTGTCACTCAACTGCGGCCCTTCATCACTCAGGAATCTCTCTTGGCCCTCGAGGATACCCTGTTCTCGTTTCCTGAAACTTAACTGGCGTTGCTTTGAGTCTTGGGGATTCTTTTCTCATGAGTCCCCTGTCTCCACAGTTCCAGCATTTCCATACATCCCTACTATGAGTAACCTGTGCCACTCGGTTGCTGTTTGGGGGAGGGGGCTGGGGCTGCTCTTGTTGTGTTACAAATTGGTTTAATCGGCTTAGATGGTTTCTCGGGCTTCTAGTTGTTGCCGTTGATAGTTTATCTGACGTTTTAGCTCATCAACTTGTAAGGGCAATTGCAATATTTCAGTTTTGATAGCCCTGACTTTACTACCCGCCCGCCTGAATGAGTGATTGTTGTCTAACACTCGAAGGGACTCAAACTCACGAGAGAGAAAAAGGGCTTGGTTGAGCGTTTTCTGGCTTTTCCCGCCTAAGGTAGAGTCAATCATCCTTGTCATATAAGGTATCGATGACGTTTTGTACAGCAAAGCGGTCCTGTACAGGAACACCCAAATCCTGGTATGCTAAGTCTACCATAGAACGAATATCTGTTGGTAGGGTTGGCGGCGATTCAGCAGTGTAGCCTGGTGTAACTCGACCTGTTTTCTACACCAAAGCGTAGCTGCAGTCGCTCCACAATTTTTGAATGTTTCCTGCATTCCAATTCCGTCATCCCACTCAACAGTTTTCTGCTGTTGCCACGAAGACTCGCTGTTAAAAAAGTATTGCTTTGTCCTCCTCATCCCAGCCATCCCGCAACAATCTCACAGCGCTTAAGATAAATATAAATAAATATAAATATTTAAAAATATCCTTTGAGTGGCTGGTTGTTTTCCATCGAGATCCTCGGGACGTTTACCCGGCTTTTTTATTTTTCGTTCAGCCGCCGTTGACTCCTCAGATGACTTAGATATAAAGCTTGGCAGACCATGACACAGAACGGGTTTGAAGATCGTACAAGTGGTGGAGTCGCTGCTGCCGTGAATTTATTTGCTGGTCCTCTGTGCAGCTAACAGCTCTATCAGTTTTGCTGAGGTTGAACAAACCTCGTCGCTACGAAAAGGGTTCGTCCATCTTGCGCGTTATTTTGGCTGCGGTTGTGCTTTCTTTGATCGCCAGGCGTTCAAACCACTGGCTGAGGTCATCTAAGTCTGGTTCAAAAGGATTTTTCGATTGTATCGCAGTCGACTTTCTCGACTATGAGTACCAGTAATACGATTTTAAATACAGCACAGCGACGATTGGTTTCTTTCTGTTTTTAATCTTACATCCACATAAACTTTGTGCGGGACTGGTACACAAGGTTTCCCAAGTGGGGGTACAGTCGCTACAGTTTATAGTCCTTGAGCCAACCCCATTTCGTTGAAAACATCTACTGAGTGGAAAACTACAAAAAGTCCAAAACCTGCAAGGGGTAACTTTACAAACCAGTTGTGAAGTAAGGTCAAACTTTCTTCTCAAAACTGCAGTAAAATGAAACCAAGGGAGAAGGAAGAAAAAAATCTATGACGATGTTCACGTTCCTCAATGGCTTAGCATCTGTGCACTTGCAATGATTTGCGTAATTCTCCCCGTTCAGCAGCAGCAGCAGTAGTAGTAGTAGTAGTAGTAGTAGTAGTAGTAGTAGTAGTAGTAGTAGTAGTAGTAGTAGTACGTAGTAGTAGTAGTAGTAGTAGTAGTAGTAGTAGTAGTAGTAGTAGTAGTAGTAGTAGTAGTAGTAGTAGTAGTAGTAGTAGTAGTAGTAGTAGTAGTGGTAGTGGTAGTGGTGGTGGTGGTGGTGGTGGTAGTGGTGGTGGTAGTGGTAGTGGTAGTAGTATGTAATTGCGGAAATCTGTTTAGTCCCGATATGCGAAACAAAGACCTGCATTAGAATGCATTAGAAATCTTAACCTTTGCGCTCAGTACTTTTTTCCTACGGTGTTGTTTCCTCCTAAACCTCTCACTCCTCCCCTCACACGTCCGTGGTCCATGCCAAAACCTAGCCCCACCTCCCCCCACTAGCCCCTGTTATTTATTTATTTATTTATTTATTTATTTATTTATTTATTTATTTACCTACTTAAAGATTAAACTGATTTGTTCAAGTATATATTATTTCTTGGACGACAACCCATACTGAAACCCATGATGCGATGGCTCCACTTCACTAGCGTCATAAGCTTATGAGTACTTAGTAGTTTTCATTAATTACAGATGATTGCAGACGCTGGCAACCCGTTAACATTGAACTTTTAAAATCTTTATATGTACTTTTTTGGGTAAAGTAAGGTAAAGTCTGCTACGAGCTTATTGGCCTATCAGGCCGGCGCTTATTTCCGGTTACTGTAGCATGAAGCGACTAGGAGTATTTCTACTGCCCCCTGGATGGGATGCTAGTCCATCGCAGGGTCGCCCCATTGATACACCTGGGTGAAGAGATGCACTGCGAGAGTGAAGTGTCTTGCCCAAGAACACAACACAATGACCCGGCCAGGGCTCGAACCCGGACCGTTCGATCCGGAGTCAAGCGCGCTAAGTCACTGCGCCTCCCACCTTTTTTGGGTAAGCATCCACTAATTGCGACTATGACAGAATGACGATATACCTTAATCC
This sequence comes from Montipora capricornis, assembly GCF_036669925.1. Classification (NCBI taxonomy): domain Eukaryota; kingdom Metazoa; phylum Cnidaria; class Anthozoa; order Scleractinia; family Acroporidae; genus Montipora; species Montipora capricornis. The sequence goes on along the minus strand of NC_090884.1, from coordinate 20,346,399 downwards.
CGTTTTGCTTTGCTTATTGACCAAGGTGCAACCGATACCGTTTGTGTCATCGGCCTCGTCAAGGTGAAGGTACATGGCACCGTTCAGAATGGAGAGCGTGTTTATGTGTCATTAGACAAACCGGGAGTAGCCATTCCAGAGACCCAGATTCCTTTACGCCCAATGGCTGGTTGCACACTTACACGACTTGGTCACGCCATGGAAAGCAAAGAGGGTCATTCCCACGACGCCGTCCATTTGCTACAGTGCTTTGTCTCGATTGTTCTCGGTATTCAGTCAAGACAGATTGCTACCGCCATAAATAATCTACAGGACAAGATGCAAGGAGCACTTGAGGGTGTCATGGTTGAAGACAGGTCAAGGTGGCTTAGAGGTAAATAGAAAACTAATATCCACATGTCACATTGCAAGCCTGAGGCTCGATTTCGGCGAGAGCCTTTATGACTTCTGGCATAGAAATGCTGCCAGCTGGAAATGTGATTCGATTAAAGCTCATTATGCCTCCCTAACGCCCAACATCGGTCTTGAAAATGTCTGACTGTGGTCAATATTTGGAGTTCACGCTGGCTAATAGCTCAAAGTTGCCCCTCGGTAACAACAAAGGCCTGAAAATGTTGTTATGGTGTTTCTTACAGAAAAAGTCAATCAGGACATTTCAAGAGTGCATTTTACATATTACTATGGGAACTGAACGCTGGCTGGAGCAAAAATTCTTTATGTTACCTTTTGGCAATAAATGATCAAGAGATTCCATATGAAAAAACTTGAATCCTTTGAAAGTTCATATCAATTTTCGCGCGATTTTAGGAAACATGACATCAGGCTCAAAGCTTCATTGAGCTGGTTTTTATGAAAAGAAAACCATTCATTTGCTTTTTCAGGTCTTAAGTGGAGGCTCGTGCTGTTCTTGGTCATTGCTGTAGTGGTAACTGTCGTTTTGTATATGTTTCTGGCTCCTGGCACTTGGTTCCAGGCCCTGATGTGTAAGAGGGGAAGCATTAAGGGTCACACAGCTTATTTCGAGTACGTAACCTACGATCATCAGGTGTGTATAGATTTCATTATGTTACGTCGTAACCCAAACTGCAGATAGACTCAGTTCTATGAAAGTTCAGTTGAACTCAAGTTCATCCGCCTTGATGACGTGACAGGGACGAAAACGTGATTTTTCTATGAAAAACAGAGGCTCGAAGAGGCCTTGAGTTATATCTGAGCATTGGCCGACACAAAGAAAAAGAAAAATTCTTTAGTCAGAGGCCCATTTCTCGAAATGTCGAATACTTGTCAGACCCGGAAAAGAATGTGCAAAACTACAATCCGTTGGCTCTTTCCACGAGTTCAACTTAGACGGGAAATAGTTGCAAAGTTTCATTTCTAAAATCGTCTCTCGTTAAGACACAAACTTAACGCACGTCAGGATGGGACAAGACCTTACGATTTCTGGATTCAATTACTGTTGGTCTACAGACTGACCCTACCTCTCTCTCCACCTGGGGGAAGAGGGTGTGGGAGCCATCTCCATACCAGGGTCTAAGTCTAACGCGCAGCTTGCATTCCCCATAGAATCCTTTTTCACCATACTTCCCCAAAGAGGTTGTTAAAATTAATCGAGTTATTTGGACTCACTCTCTTTCAGTATCCAAAAGTAAAAGGCATCGAATTTACATGGCAAAAACTGATGAAGAAGCTTGATCTTACGGGCTGTCCTAAATTCAACGCTTCAGGTAATATGATTCATTTCATTTTCGACGCGCCCTATGGAAAACTGAAACGATATTATTAACTGACTGTAATTATGAACAGTAAGAATAATCTTTGCTGTTGATAGTTGCTTAAGTAGTTCCAACCTAAGCCTGAAAATCTCGGGCTTTAACGGGACAATCTGAGCAGTCCCGTACAAGCCAGGGATTTTTAAGGGTACAAGCACCTGCTTAAGTTAGTCTCAAGGTTAAGATCATTCTAGTTTGGTCTCATTATAACCACGCAGAGCTCAAAATATATGCCTTTTGTATATTTTAAAATCGTTAACTCGAATCAAGAGCTCAAGCCGAAAGCTTGACTCAAACTACGTTAACAGTCTATCCTATGAATTAATCTTAATGTTGTCGGCCAAATCCGGTCTTAGGTTGAATCCGTTTTTAGTTATTGTAGGTCAAATTGGTGATCCTCATTTTAGCTAGGCAGGTCTCTCATTATTTCTTGACCTAGGTTGAATCATGATGCACTCTATCCGGTTTAAAGCAGCTATCAACCCCCCCTCGAAATATTTACACCCAGAATCTTGGCGTGTGAAACAAAATCAATTTGCTTGTCATTAATAACAATAGGGTTGAGATCGGGAGTTCCGTTTGTACAAAAACAAATCCTCATTTCCTTGCACTTCGCCTCGTTCATTTGCAACTTGTCCGAGACAGCACGCGAGGCAAAGATGTCCACAGCAGTCTGGATGTTGCTCACTTGACCCTTGAGCATTGTTTCAGAGATGGTAGAATCATCTACGTACTTCAATAATTCAAAACCTGGGATGTCGAGGTCATTAATCATAATAATGAAGAGCCATGGACCCAATTTAGTACCTAGGCAGGGGACCTCTGCCGGGACATCGCGCCACACAGAAAAACAATCTTGACCTAGATTCATTCGCTTCTTACAGCAACTCAGAAAGTCTTTAATCCAAAGGATGACGGCCTCAGGAAAGTTAAAGAGGCGGAGCTTTTGGACCAGCCTCAACATTACAACAAAAAAAGAACTGTACTATGCACTTACCGTTATTCGAACTCGGACGACAACGACGAACATGCTCAACCCAACATTCTTCTTTTAATTATTTACTATTGCATAATAAGTCAATTGATATCCATGTATAATAACCAAAACAAATCCTAACGTGACTTTAATTTTGCTCTAGGCTTACTTTAGACTCCAAAGAGAATTTCTTCAAATTCATCTGAGTGCTTCCGCGCATATTTAACCTAGGTAAAATGAGGATCACCAATATAACCTACAATACTCATCATAAATCTTGAAACACTTGTGGCGGTTTCCCCTTCCCCAATGTTGATTTGGGTATCACAGTGGTCTCGCAGTGCTTCAAAACACGCGTGGCTCAACATTGGGAGAAGGCACATTTCAGTTGGGAAAACACTGTGAAGTAGAAATCTCAGGATTTTTCCAGAAAGTTCGAGAGAAACGGTGTCTGGTTCAACGATTTGTGACGAGTATTGTAGGTAAAAACGGATTCATCCTGACAACGGATTTTTCCGGTAAAATTAATATTTAACACGCTACTTTTCATACATACCTTCAAAAATACTAACTTTTGAAGACCTTTTTTCGTAAGCCAGTGACTCACAAATGCTATTTTTACCACAATTGCTTGTAATCTCGCAATCTGATTGGCTAATTTGCCATTGTCGATGAGAGTCTAGACAACGCTGTACGCGTCATGCTCGCGCCATTTTGTCACGCAATGTAATAGCCGATCAGGAACGCCCATTTTGGGAAATACACCAATCATATTGCGAGAAAGTTATAGACAACGCTTGCTCTGTCTTTGAGTCATGATTTTGGTCACGCTCTGAAATAGAAACTTTCTTTGGCGTTGAATATTGTGGTAAAAAACAAATCGAAAGTGGTTCAGCGTTGTCTGTACTCTTATCGCCAACGATATTCTTCATCACAGTGGTCAAAATTTGTTGTGGATTCACTCGGCTGCGCCTCGTGAGTCCACAACATTTTGACCACTGTGATGACGAATATCGTTGTCGATAAGATTACAAGCAACGCTGAACCACGTTCGATTTGTTAAATATCTCTTGCTTTCAAACTCTCCCATCTCGCCCAAACACGTGCGTTTGCCGACTTAAAGGGAAAAAAGAGATTATATAAATGAAATCTGACACTTCCGATTCAATTTTCCCCACCCCTCACAAGCAAAGGGCAATCTTCCACTCCCAGGACTCCCTTACCCGTTTAATTCCCCCCTCCCCGGGCACAAAAAATAGTCCAGTCCCCGGGGTTTGCCCAGGGGGATGTTGAAGTTTCGGTTTGATCGACGCATTAGGCAACAAGAGCTTTGGCAACTGTTTTCGGTGCTTTATAAGTGAAAAAATGTCTTACACCGGACTAATTTTAGTGCCTGATTCTCAAATCTGAAATGATGCCAAATTTCTTTTTCACAGGGATGCATTATTACTTAAATTTGGCTCGATGCGAATACTTCGAGAAAATACTTCTCGATCACATTCCCCAAATACGTGGACCAGAGATTTTTGCAGTCAATTCGAACTGCTCCAAGGTCTATTATGTTGAGTGCGACATACTAAAGTGGACCCAATACAGCTCAGCTAGGAACATTCGATGTTCCCCGTCGTTCATCTAAGACGTGTTGTTTCAGGAGGACAGCAAAGATATGTGGTGGTGTGGTCTACACCATAAAGATCAGACAAGAAGGGAACACCTTTCTTACCAAAATCTGTATATTTTGTAATGTTTTTTCTTCGTAATTTATATTAAGTGGATAATAGGGGCCTTACTATCTAAGATGCCAACGGCAGCGAGAACGCCACCAAACAAGAAGACTTCAAGGAGCTAAACAATAGTTCTGCACGTGCGCTTTCCAGTTTGGTACATTTCTTTTCCGTTGTCTGTCAATATGCAATTTCAAATGACCAAATCTCAAGTTCTAAGGAAGACATGAGCACACAACGGGGAATGTTTTATTTTCTTTGTTAGTTTCATCCCAATTCAGTTCCTGGATAGTTAAGACAGTTTGTGGAAGTTGAACAAACTAGAATAATAACGAAACACTTTTAGAAACATAAACTAGCAAATGATTAAATGCCCTTTTCGCGGACGTCGCCGTCTTAGATCTTAAGGTCCCTAATATCATGCGTTCATTGCCGCATAGTACTGTCTTAATTAGCCCTATTTTCATCGCTCTCTTCTCTTTAGTACCCGAGCGTACGTCGAACCAAGAGTCCTCTCTACAGCGGCTATGTCACGTTCTTTTAGGATGTTTCGGGGAAATCTTTAGTTAATCACGAGTTTAAAACTTGAAAATGGTTATGTGGAATTCCTTTACTGATAAAATTATCGTTACATCGCAAACGAGGTGATTCTGAGCAAACACGACCTTTGTCCAAGCGATTTGTCATAAACTTGAAAAACGTCGGGCTAACTTTTTCCAAGATTACTCAAATGAAATCCATTTCAGTCTTGTCCATTTGTTTCCATTCATGCTTCTCTTTCCTTTTGCTGTATTTTTTTTAAGTTGTTTAACAGTTTTAAGTGGTTATTGCAATGTTTCATTCTACTTTTTGAGCATTTTGGGAATCATGAAATTGCATCATTTTGCGCCACATTGACCCTTTAGCTACAACCAGAAACTACAGTAGCTAAGGTGGCTCAAACTAGTTTCAAATTAAAAATGCCAAGGGACTGTCCTATTGAAAGCATTGAGTCTACAGTACTTCTTCAGATAATGGCAATGTTGTGGCACCCTATGAAACAAAAATTTTTGCTTAACAAGATGCACTCATTCTTGAGGTGTAATAGAGCACCATGGCAACAGGAAAGCCGCTTAAAAACATCCTATATTTTGTCTGGAAACGGTTGATGACCCCCATTTTTTATTGGTGAAAAGTGATCAGCAGTCTACGATAAAACTCCTCGAAAAGGTAAAAGAAACTCTCTAGAACGGATTCGGAGCCTCCTTAAGTATTCCAGTTGAGAAGGTGGCTCTTCATCCGCTCCAGAGAATTATGTTATAGCCTGCAATACAAAATTGGAGGTCACCGAGTTCGTTCGATCGTTCGGCGTTTCCATGTAAATTATAGGGAGTTCCCGATGGATAACATGTTGCTATGGTAACCTATTGTGTCGCAATTTTTAGCGCATTTTGCTAAGCAATAATTGCTGTTTTACAAGAACCATAACATCGCTGCTTGGCGATTCAATCCTTCTAATAGTACAGTTTGTTGGAAGGGTTGAAACCGGTTTGAGCCTTCTTAAATGGGCAGGGGCACCCAACGACCAATTTGTTGTAAAATGTATTATTATACCCCAGTTAATGAAAATAAATGTTATTAAGGCATTTTCAGTGTGTTTTTCAGTGTTGCTGGGAAAACATTATCTGTTCTTTTTGCCCAGCAAGACACACAAGAAGTTTCCCAGCCAGCTAGATAAAATTGGTTGGTTTCCTAGCCAGGAATTCCGCGCGCTTTCAAATCCCTCGATCCAAAACGGCCGAACAAAAGCGACAAAACCGAGACAAAACAGGTTTTTTCCGCAAGCGCAATCACTCTGACCAGCCGTCGTATGTTTGTGACTATTCTCTGGGAGAGGGATTGGGTTCTTTTTTTTTTTTTTTAGTCGTCCTCAGTCTTCAGAGTTTCCACAGCCAGCTCGGGTTGAAATGCTAGAAAAAGTCAATAATTCCCAGGCAAAACCTCTATCAATAATAAATTTCCCAGCCAGCTCATCGAAACACCTGTATTTTTGCCAGCCAGCAAGATTCCTCTGGGGAACAGATAATGTGAGGAACAGATTCGTTGGGTGCTCCTGAATGGGTACCATGGGTATGTTTACTAGGCTAATGTTTCTTTAACTGTTAGCCACTGCAATATTATACCGGTGTTTGTTGTGAAAGGTTTTTGAGCTGCTTTTTGGGCGAAACAGATAAAAAAGTATTTTAATTTAAATATCACGTAATATTTACGTGTAACTTATTTGTCGTATAGCTTGGCATTGAGAGCTTAACGTTTACGTTAAAATTACGTAATTATACGTTTGTTATTTATGTTACTTTAAATTTTATAGGATCGCGCAAAGTGTGGTTTTGTCTCAATTAAATGTTTCTAAAGTGTGCTTCCTTGCCCAAGGATGACGAGGTATTTTTTTACAGTATTACGGACGCTTGCAGGCTCGACGATAAAACTGAAGACATATACCATTTTAACTTTGTAATTTCTGCTTTTGATTATGAAATAAATTGATCTTTTAAAAATTATATAATTTTAATTATTACTTTTATTATTGCTCAGATCTGTACTTGAATTTATGTGCAAATTCGGTATGGTATGGTATGGTATGGTATGATATCAAGAAAAAAACACTCTGTGAAATCACTATTTTGTTATGTTTACGTCACCTACCGAAAATACTGTATTTGACTCCAAGCTAAAGCACTTCACGAAATATTAAGAAAATTGATACCAAAGAAGTTGACTTATTTTGACAAAAAAACCCGATCTTTTGCCATCGTTTGGATTCTGTAATGCCGATTTTTCTGGCTCCTTTCGATGTCTATTCTCGACGCATGGGCATTTCATTAAGACCCTGTTTACAAGCAGGTAGGGTAACCCTAGTGCTAGGGTTACCCTAACAAGAGGGTTACCCTAGCACTCACACATTTCTTTTTTTCATCGACGTGTTTACAAGGCAGCTAGGGTTACCCTGGCGCTAGGGTAACCCTATGTGAGTGCTAGGGTTACCCTAGCTCTAGGTAACCCTAGCTGCCTTGTAAACGCTCTGCTAGGGACAACTCGCCTACCCGGGACAACTTTTAAGCGGTTTCCACTGTGTCTGCGATGCTGGCGGTTACCAAGCACGCAAACTTGTCCCGGGTGGTAGGGGTAACCCTACATGTGAAATTTTGCTTGTAAACCCAGGCTATGTTTGACCCTCCTGCTAGGGTAACCCTAGCAGTAGAGTTACCCTACCTGCTTGTAAACAGGGCCTAAGTTGTAAAACGTTCACGGCGGAAAACGCGAATTTTTTTCATTTTTTAGTAACAAAACGCACTATAGTTCAGTTGCTGCTGTCGTAGTGTTGCTATGGTATTCTCATACGTGATAATCTTTACGAAAGTTACATTGTTCGTGGTTAGTCTTACGAAGCTCGTTTCATCCCGACCAAAGGACTCATCAGAGACCTTTCTGCTTTGCAACTGAACTCGTTGGACATCACGCCCAAAGTCCCGTTCGCTAACAAAATGATGACGGCAATCTCGCCTTATATCTCGCCTTATAGCTCGTGCTATATTCTATGCTTTGCTCTCAAGGCCTCAAATGATTTGTCCGTTTAAGTTGTAGAAATCGCTTTCATGTTGGACTTAAATTCTCGATACTCTACTGAGTCGCCTTAATTAATTAACCCGCCAGACGCAACACCCATCACCACGCTCCACGCCAATAGAGCAATGTAGTTTGTATGTGGTAAACCACTGATTAATCTACTGTTGCCCACGCTTAGGAAAAAAGCGAAAGTAAGTGTCCTTTCCAGGGCTTTTTAAAAGCGAGAGTGGGATGTTTTTTTGGGGGGACAAACGGAGCACAAGGTGCAGATCCTGATTCTCCAAACCTATGATCAGTGCAAGATGAGGGGGGTACAGTTTGGCATCACCAGGAGTTGTCAACGGACACCTCGATCGCTACAACGGTAGACCGCAGGCTACTGACTTTTTTTGCTCATGAGAAACCCTCGAATGTTTTCCCATGGGGAATATGCCGCAAGACCGTCACTTCATTCACAAATCCCCTCCTTGCATATAGTGGACACTTCCTTAGTGGTCTGGTCTCGGAATCCTGCGATACATCAACAATGCCGTCAAGGTCATATATGTAATTTAACCTCTACCACAGCATTATTACGACAGAAATTGTTAAGGCCATAAACCACCTAGCAGACGGCAAGTCGGAGGGAATAGATGGAATTCCGGCTGAAATGTGGAAAGCAATCGGCACAGTTTGAATTGACGCATTTGTAGAGCTTTGCTGTCCTATATACAAGACTGTAGTATGGCCGGAAGACTGGCTAGAATTGGTGGTGCTTATATCTATTGGGAAGAAACCACAAACCACAAGATGTGAAGAGCACAGAACCATAATTATAATTATTATAATAGCGCATTCCTCTAAAGTTGTTCTCCGCGTGCTGACTAGCAGAATAGAGGATAAGACTAATGTCTACCCAAGAGAGTATGAAGGTAAGATAGGTAATCCCTCATATTGGCCCTATTTTCATAGCCAGTGTTAAAGGTCTTCAGCACATGATGGATAAAATGCAGGAAACCACAGTAGAATATGGTATGAAGATCAACTTAAAGACGACAAAGGTGATGAAAATCAGGCCTGACGACGATTTTGCGATCTTCCTCGAAGGTGAACAATCAACCCAAGTGACACATTTCAATTATCTTGGGAGCCTGATTACACAGGGCGGGTACTGCAAGAACGATATCAGATCGAGAATCGCTCGGACAAAGAATGTTTTCTCTAATAGGAAAGAACTGCGGACAAAAGTATTCAGCTGCGACCTTAAGAAGAGGATTATTAAAACTGCCATCTGGAGCACACTGTTGTATGGAGCCGAGTCGTACTCCTTGAAGAAAAGAAGATATACGGAAGTCGGAGAGCTGCGAGATGTGGCTTTGGAGAAAAGTCCGGAACATCTCTTGGTCTGACAAAGTGAGTAATGATGAGGTAATTCGACGTGTCGGTGAGGAAAGATCAATTGTAAATATCATTCATAGGAGACAGAGAGCCTGGCTGGGACATACACTACGTCATGGTGGTCATCTTCTCCCCCTTGTGATTGAGGGGAGGGGGGGGGGAGGGAGGCCTCCTGGGAGCGCTGGACAGAATAAGGAGTGACAGCTCATATGAATCAGTCAAAAGAGACAAGCTATGGAGCGAAAACTATAAGGAAGGACCTGCCTGCGGGCAGAGCACACACACACACACACACACACACACAGCACAGCATTGGTGGCAATTAAGGACATCGGAAAATATTTAACCCAGTGCAAGCCATTTCAACTTACCGAAACCTTCCCAACCAAAACATGATGTCTGTGTCCTCTCTCTTCACAAAGGCAGCACGGAGAGCCAAAAGTTGCATAAAGTTAATCTTACAAAACGGCACCCTCTATCCTCATAGCATACAAAGAATTACAAAACTTTCCTTTTGTAAGTATTTATTCTGAATTTTATTTCTACTTTTCACAATAGCAATCATGAAATCTTGTTCTGTATGTTCAATGGTCCTACGTGTGTTCAAAGGACCAGCCTTCTTGCCCTTCATTATAGTATTCTACATCGGGTATGTTTTTGCACGAGAGTTTATATCTTCTGGCGTGCATCGCGTATAAGGGAACTCTGCACCATTAAAGTCAGAATCTCTACAGCTCCAGCTGACAAAGCAGGTCTTACTCAAAAACAATGCTTGGCAACCGAGTGGGCCAAACGAAAGTGCTGTGTTTTGGTTGCCGACTTTCATGAGCACTTTCCCTTGACTGTATCGTTTAGTAAACAAGTAACGACTCTGGTATATATATCTGCTACTAAAGTAAACCGTCTGATTGCATTAAGTAGTAAAGAGTTTTATAAAATAATTAGGATAGTACGCGCACTCTCATTGGTCAATAGCTGTGTTTAGATGAGAGAAACACGGCTGTGATATCACACGAATTTTGATTGGTTACATGCCGTCAGACGTGCGGTTTGATTGGCTGGTAGGAAATCTGAGCGTGTATCAAGAAAATCTGTTTCAATCAAGAATTTTCCTTCATTTGTTTCCTTCATTTGTCGAATTATCTTCAAGAAATATTTTATAAAAGTAATAGGGAAATTTTTTCCGTGTTTCCATAGCCTCATCTAAACACTCGGGGAAGTTGGAAGAATTCTCGACAGTTATGCAAACCCTCGATTGCGTCTCGGGTTTGCATAACTGTCTCAAATTCTCCCAACTCCCCCTCGTGTTTAGATGAGGCTATGGAACACGGAAAACGTCCTCTATTGCTTTATTAGTGAGCTTTAGATTCTAGGACGAGAACGACTACGAGTACGCGACTTTCTCATAGAGCAACATTGAGCGCGCGCAAACTAGTGTCATTTTGGCGGGGAAAACGTGTCACCGTCTTCAGTTTAGTACGAGGTTTTGCAAAAATGTCGTCGTGTCAAAACAAGTCAACAACAGGGTAGCAGTTTTGGCATTTTTCGATCTGCAAAAAGGCCCAGGTAACAGCAATAAGAATAACTGAGCAACCTATTCTGCTAACAAAGAGTAAGATTAATCGTACGGGTTATAAATTTTCTAAGTATTCTCGCTAAAAACTGCCAGTCAAAACTCGTACTCGTTCTCGTCCTCGTCCTAGAATCCAAAGATCCCTATTAAGAAATGACGACAGCTACGACTACGACAACGCCACAAAACAATAACGACGTAAAATCACCAATAGAGATCTACGACGGGACGTCAACGAAAACTTCACAAAACAATGATATCATTGGTTAAAAGAGCATAAATAATCGTGCTGCACGTGCGGCACGGATTTTACCTCATTTTTTTGCGGTTCTCTGTGTGACGACGACGAGAAATCACCAAATCTTAGGTTTTGACGACAACGTGAGCATGCAACAGAAAATCTTTCATTCTCTATTTTCAGTCTGAAACCGCCCGTACCAATTTATTTTTAGCATACGTCTCCCACAATGTACAAGGTGAACGAGATGGAATAATCGCGAAAGACTTTTACTAGAGCAAAGTTCTATTTTGAGGTAACGTCGACGTCGTCGTCGTAGATCTTAAGGTCCCTAAATTTGAGATTTTGACGACAACGTGAGCATAAAACAGATAATCTTTCATTCTCTATTTTCATTCCAAAACCGCTCGTATCAATTTATTTTTAGGATTCTTCGCCCATATTGTAGGACGTGAACGAGACTGAATAATAACGAAAGACTTGATGATAGAGTCGTTATATTCTGAGGTCCCTAGTTTCGTATGGAATGTGTACGAAATCATATCATCAAGATTAAGAATGAATAATTAATAAAAATGGTGCTTACTTAAGGTCATTAACAATTTTCAACAAGATATCTTACAAACATATAAAATATATTTTGGGATGTCACAGCCAAATGCAAGATATTCAGTGAAGTTGACTGTCTTCTGCTGAATCATGTGATATTAACACCCCATTCAATATATTCCAGTATAGTGATAAATTGTTTGCTCTTTTGAGTAAAAATCCTCGGCACCTTCGTCGAAGGTTTGTCAACGCTAAAAGACCCAGAGACCGCGATTTAAACAAGACGCGTCAATTCCTTTCGAATCATTTAAAAATACAGATTACAACGTTATTCAACTATCTGGGCATACTGAACGATGGAGTATTTAAAAGTACTTTCTTACGAAGAAAAAGGTTTTTAACATTCCTATTCCCTTTTTGAAGTCTTCGTTACCAGGTCCTTGTGCATGAAAATATATTGACGAGAGGCATATAGACTTTTTGAAGTAGCACGCCTAATCTAATTTATATTTTGGAAAAGTGACGGGTGGCGTCCACACTGTCAAAACAACAACAGCCACTTACTCTTCCAAATGGTGTTTAAGATAGGCTCATAGATTTATAATTCTGAACAAAATGGTAAATAGTAATAGAAAAACGATGTTCTTCAAATCAGGTTCTGAGCGGAGGATTTTGAACGCAAGTGTTTATCAGTAAGTATATTTACACCAAGCAGGTGTCCTAATCTGGACATCAACGTAATGACTGGTTCCTTGTGTTCCGCAAAGAAGGCAAACTTGCCATCGGCAATGAATTTCCCGTGGAAGGATAAACTCCTTGTCTGTGAGACAGTGCAAAACAAAATTATAGGCTCTTTGTCAGGGATGCGCTGTGCAAATGATGTCTCGACCACTACTGTATGGAGTCCATTCCTCCGAATGATAATAAACAATTGAACAGTTATGATTGACAGCCACAATTTCAGCTCCACGAACCATTTCTTTACCATCCAAAGGCGAACCCACCGGTCGTATTCCGCCATAAGCACATCGATCAAGATTGAGGTAGTAATGCGCATCTGAATTTCAAGAAATACACCAATTAAAAGAAATAGTACTCAAGTGACAGTTGTAATCGATAATAGCGATTGAGCATCGCGGTAACGGGAAATGGCTTGTCACAAAAGCGTGAAAATGATTTTATTCTAATTTGTCTTCTCTATTGAAAACGTTACTTGATATCTGTAGCTAACATGCTTGAAATGACCGAGCTAATACCAAACAAATTTCTTCCATTTTGGTAAAACGCAAATTTTAGACTGCCGTAAGGGTAGTGTTTCATATATCACAAGGTAGGCGGGCTCTTTTATTATTCAAATGGAGCGAATATTGTGGTGGTGTAGGCGATATCGGGTAGCCTTTTCAGAACAATTTTAAGCGGACGAAAATTAGTTGGAATCACGGAAAAGGATTGTGATTAACAGAGGAGGTGCCCGTGGGACAGCTTTTGGGACAGCGACAATTTTCTTGGCTTAGCACTCTAAAACCGAGGCACGGCACCCTTGTAATTTGTGGCAGCAGTGCCCAATAAGCCTTATACTGAGATTTAAGAGTGCCGTACCAGCTTTTAGTGCTAGTGTTACTGCACCAAGCCGATACCAAAGAAACTTGAAATTCTATCACAGGTGTTCATGATAGCCAGGGAGTCGAAGAACTGTTAACCAAATTAACATAGTTGTCTGTAAGTTCGTTGAGTCACCTGTGTAATTTATTTTGCCCAACTTCAGGTCCATTTTCTTCTTAAGTTTGTGGAAAGTAAACTCTATGCCATGAACGCGAGGAATCTGATTAGCAAAAAAAATAAATAAATAAGTAATGAGTTCGTTTTCTTTCTCCAATAGCTTTCGAATATTAAAAAAAACTCTTCCATTTTAATTATTGATTCATTGGGGACACTTTCTAGAAAGCCTGATGGACAGAGATGGTTTGGTAAATTCTTCCACGATCAAATGATCTATACACAATAGGATTTGCATGATGACGCCATTTGACTCCAAGTAGCAGAATCCTTCAGGTTTTGCTTGTCTCATGCTAATTAAAACTATTGGTTGCTTTTTTGCCCCACTAGGAACAAAAAATTCAAATAAAAAAAGAAAAACAATCTGAATTCTGGTAGTTGTAGTCAAAGACGCTATCGTGCAAATTGCCTACTACGAGAGCAAGCGCAGAATTTTACGTAACTAATTTAATCACTTTGTAGTCCTGACATTGAGAGAAGCACATAAAACAAGATGAAATAAAATCAAAATTAACAAAACGATACAAAACAAGTTTAAAATTATCCTAAAACCTATAACAATACAAAGTCCAACTTCAACACCCGTCATCATTTGTAACAGGACGACAATCTTTCAACTGAGGTTAACTAACAAGACAGCAAATTTTCAGTCTCATTTAGTTACTTTCATATAACTTTAGAAAATCTGTGCTGTTCCTGAAGAAAAACCAAGAAGCAATACTAACCTGCTTATCACTTGTTGTAAAGGTAAACCACATTTCACTTCCTTCAATGCTACCTTGTCTACATCTATAATAACGTAGCTCAGATCCGGGGGCAAATAGTTGATACAACAAGACTGCTAACAATACAGCGAAGATGAGGCCAGCAAGTAACCACCGACCGGCTCCTAAAAAGAAAAATGCGTTTTTGTGAGGAAAATTTGGTCTTGTTGTTGAATAAAAGGAGAAAGGTTTTTAACGAAGGAAACCCCCAACATTCCTGGCTGAAATGTATATAATTTTAAAGTCTGGAATTTTCACAATTATTTCATAAGTTACGTTTCTTGTGATCTAACATGTCGATTTGAAGATGTCTCATTAAAGTACGCATCAAACTAGCGCTCCTAAGGTTTTGTCCGTTTATAAGGCCAATAATATTGGCCGTTTTTATACTAGAGACGCATAATTCGTCTGAGACGAACTTGGGCAAACATTTTTTCTGCGTCTGTTAAATTCGTCTAGTATAAAGACGGCCACAAGACGCATTATGCGTCTGGACGAAGAATCTATTTTAGTGCGTCTTCGAAGACGCACTAAACTGGAAAGTTCGTCCAGACGCATTATGCGTCTAGTGCCCGTCTTTATACTAGACGAATTTAACAGACGCAGAAAAAATGTTTCCCCAAGTTCGTCCAAGACGAATTATGCGTCTCATATAGTTCGTCCCGTCTTTACACTAGACGGATAACATGAGAGACGCATAATTCGTCTGGACGGATTATGCGTCTCTAGTATAAAACCGGCCATTTTAAAAGGCTTTGCCGCGTTTTGTTCGTCTGGAAAATGTTCAACAATTGGAATCATAGTCACATATCGTCAAAAGACAACAACGCAGTTACCTCTGACGCATTTTCTCTTAATCTGTTTCACTTCGGTTTTTAAGTCCTCTTTCATGTGCTCCCGCAGATCCCCAACAGCACGACTCACATGACTTGAGGAAATACTCAACATGACCGAGACAAAAGACTGCACCAGTTTGACTTCAGTGGGTTCTGTCTCGTTGCCTGTAAGCGTTTGACCGAGCAGAAACACGTCGCTGGACAAAGCATCGCACACTCGGCTCTGAGGAATGGCAATTCCTGGGTGTTCTAAAGAAGCGTATATTCGTTCTCCGCTTTTAACTGGACCAAGAACTTTAACATTGACCATGCCAATCACGCATACTACATCGCTTGAAGCTGAAAATAGGAATGCGAAAACACTGAGACGCCGAAACTATATCAGTTGGAGGAGTTGTGTTAGGTTCTCTGTTGGTAATTATCTAACAAGTATGACTGGATTAAGTGTAACGCTGGCAAATGGACGAGTGGATTACACCAACTTATTCACATCGACACGGTTTCATGACTTCGACACCGGGTCAAACGCGATGCGGTTTGAAAGTGTTTACATGTAGCTGTTTTCGCCAGAAAATCCAAGTCGTGATGGTATAAGCGAACTCTGCACTACGTGCTAAATTCACCATTTTGAATTGAACAATGCAAATTTCCCGCCAAAATAGTAAACGTATTCAAATAGAGGCGGTTTCGCTGTTTACACGACAGATGAAACCGCATCGTTTTGGAAACGCTCCACTTTTGGAGGGGGTTGCAAATCCACACGGTTTCGGTAACTGTCTCCGTCGGTATCGTGTAAACAGATGGTGTAACCTCATCGAAAACAATACGGTTACAAATGAAACCACGTTCGTGTAAACGCTGCCTAAGCCATTAGCGATTGTGTGGACCAGAAGAGGAATGTATGAGGCCATGACACGATAAAGAAGAATTAATTGTCTTCACGAGCCAAGAAACACGAAATTTGAATGTCAAGCATCGGTTTGCACAAACAGATTTTTTCAGTCACATCTTCAAATTTACCTTTAGCTTCATCTTCAGCAGGTGTCTTGGCCTCCAGATATGCTGACCTACTTATAACACCTGCCATTTTTGCTCTAGAGGCATTAAAATGCGTTAACTTCTCAATGTGGCTTTTCTCGTGTGGTTCTCCGAAAAACCCGATGACATCGCCCTCTTCAAGAGCGCCATCGTGAGCTGACTTGTTCAGTGGAAAGTGATATGCAATGTCTCCCCTCTGTGTCACAATTGGTTTGTCAACTTGCAGCTGATGAACGAAGGCAGACTTAGCTTCGAGACGATCCGTGATTACTTCAGAGACGTTAATACCTGATAAAATCAACATAATTTTTTTTAATATGCTGACACCGCAAATTTCGTTTGAATCATACTATCTGTGAAGAGAAATAGCAACACAAAGCAAACGAGATTTGAGCTAAAGTGATGGTAGTTAAAATCTATGCTAATATTAAGTGTATTATCTTAGATCAATAATCATGAAAATCAGTTCAACATCATCATCATTATTGGCCAGTCTTGCATCCTATAATCTTCATAGAGCCGCGACGAGGCCGATGAGCCTTTGGTTCATTTTCATGGATTATTTCACCTTCCTCCAGTCCGAGCATTTACGCAAGGAGGAAAAATACAAAAGTACTTACTATTGTCGCAATTGAGGTCACTGCTGAGGCTACCCAATGGACTTGACCCCTCAACTTAAAATAACAAAACGTGATAGTTAAAAGACCGCAAAAGATTGGTCCAGGAAATGTTTGAATCGCTATATTGTGGATGAAAGTCTAGAACTTACTTTTCGGTCTTTTTCGTTTGTGTTGTGGACTTGGCGTGCCACAGTAGCCATGATCACTACCACAATCTTCCTCTGAGAAGACAAGAAACAGAAGTATTAGCTAATGCCCGAACTTTGGCAAACAGTTTTTCTGCGTTTTTCTGCGTCTCTTACATTTGTCTAGTATAAAGACTGCACAAGACGCATAATTCGTCTGAATGGACTATCCAGTTTAGTGCGCCTTCGAAGACGTACTAAAGTGAACAGTTTGTCGAGACGTATTATATGTCTCCACAAGAGACATTATTTTTCTGAGAGGGCACGTAAAATTTCTGGTTTAAGCAATACGGCAGTCCCCGCACGTGCCACGCATAATGTCCAAATACTTTCAAGTCTACCTGTCAAGTACAACAGGTTTGACCGGTCTATCCTTCATTTGTGGTATGCACAGGAACATTCTTGGGTCCTTGACAATAGCACTCAAATCACGTTTAATTGAGCTCTTAACTTCGTTCATTGATTAAGGATGAATCTGGAACTACGCCAACGCGAACAAGTAAATATTATTAATGCGCGTTTCAAAGGGCACTAAGTTTCAGTCACGTTTCGATCAAAAGGGACAAAGGAATTTCTGAAGTACAAGTTGTCTGTAACGTAATGTGTGTCAAGCGAATGTGGAGTTTTATAAGTGCTTAGGTAATAGGACAAAACTCTAAAAAGGGAAATTAGACAACTGAAAAGCAACTAAGAACTGAATAATCTGACCGGACGGCAGGTTCTAAGTTTGCCGACTGATTATTCATTTCGAGTGAAATTTAAGGTTATAAGTAAAAATGCGTGTAATTTGATTCCAGCAGAAAAGAACATAAGCCTTTCATGGCATTGCTGGTAGCATGGCTATTGCATCACAAACCTAGGCCTGTCTTTGGGTTCTTTTTGCTCTGCACCTGAAATTGCTTGCTCGTAAATTCTTTCGTGGTTCCATCCGGGAAATGAAGAACAACGATTAAACGGAAAATGTTCCTCTCTTCGCCTTTAACGCGAGAAAGTTCGTACACTTTGATTCCTTTGTGAGACATGTAAACTGAATCCAGGTTGACTGAAAAGTGAGGCTCGAATGGGTCTTTTTTGATGTACACTACATCTAAAGGAACACGACCGTTCAAGTCCTGGAGAATTCTGGCGGCCTCTGGGCATCTTTCCACATAAGCGCAGATACCCTGCGGATAAAAGTTTTCCTTTAGGTACCAAAAAAATTGCAAAAACAAGAAAAAAGAAAAGTTCATTGCTGCTTAGAAACTAGCGCCTTGATGAGGCAGTGCCGGGTTTCGTTCTCACGATCATCATCCTTGGAGTTTTGGGCATTTCATACTGGACCCAGGGGGTACTTGTGGGGACCAATTAGCGACAATGAAATTTGAAATGTTGAAATTTTGCGCCGAAGCATTGGGACTAGGGTTCTGTTGACTATAACCACGCATAAAATGTTTGCTTTCCATGTCTTCCCCGCTTCCTATATCTTAGTGTGGTCTAAGGACTGCAATCAAAGCTAGCTGTGATTAGAAATGTGGACGAAGTGACTTTCTATTGAAAATTCAGATGTGCTGAAAACAAGGGATTTGTATAAACCATCGAGAGCACATCTACAAGTAGCTATAGATCAAAGTTTCGAATCGGAGCCTTCGTGCGTAATTTTGCGCGGCGGAGAAACTTTCAACTCCCATCTGTTTTCTTTCAGTTGAATTACATGAGCGTAAGGGTTAACACTGACCTGGATTTGCTTTTGTGCAGATGCCGTAAGATGAACATCTGCATTCAACAATCGCTGTTCCGAGTTAGCTTTTCGTCGACTTTGTCCTTTCTCATAGACATCTTTTAAATCCAAAACAGTCACATTTGCCTTGGTGTCCTCTGCAGGGTAAGGGAGATCCAGAATAGGAAACGCTAGCAATGAAAAAGGAAAGGAAATTAATAAACTTACCAACTTCGGACAATTTCAAAACATTGGCAAGCAACATCACAACATCGACGCTACAAAACTGCACGTCATTGATGAAAGGCAACAAGGAAACTTTGAGAGTAAGATAGCCTGTATTTGAGATCGGGACAATAGCAAACTTTCGTTTGCATTTCGAATGGCTTCCAAGGTCGTTATGTCATCCCCTTTTCTGGAACTGCATTGGAAAAGAGTCAAATAGTAAATACATTATTTTTCGGTCAGTTTTTGGGTTGTCAACATTAAACAGTGACTTAATCTCTAATGTTTACTTGAGTAAAAGGATAGTGGCAGGGAACAAGGAACCATTGTCGCCTGGGTTCGATTCATAAACTTGGCGCCATACGTGGTTCTCTACTCTGTTCCAAGAGGTTTTTCTTCCGGTATTCCGGTTTCTCTTCTCCTCCAAAACCAAACCTATGATTTGATATAGAGCGGTTTTCAATTGAGTGTCGAAAGTAATTAGCGAATTACTTTGGTTTTACATTGCTTCGCTCCTGATTGGTTCAAAATTCTCGCGCCACTTATTCAACCAATCACAAGTGAAACCAAAACCAATCGTGGCTCGTGCGTGCACATTTTCCCGCGCTTTACGTCTGCTATGTGCAATTAATTCGAGTTTTAATTGGGTTTACTGATTGTCTCCGTCCTTTCTGATTGGCCACAGTAATTACATGTAATTTGGTTTTGGTTTTACGACTCTCACTTGAAACTCGCTCTAAGTTGTTTGATTTGATTTCGGTAAGTCGTCCCCATTTGGTGCCAAAGCACTAAATTCACTTGACACTAAAATAAAGTTCACTGTAACCCATCCTGCCATTTTCAGTAAGAAGTACTAATTAAATTTAATAATAGAATTGTGCGTTTTAAAGTGCAGGTACTCCAAAACCCTCTCATGAAAAAAAAATGATCCCGCTGTGATGTGCTTTATTTGTTGTATTGACTGTCTTCACATCCCTATAAAAGGTAAAGAATTTAAGAAAGGGATAGTGTCTTTAAAAATCCGCTTAACTTGTAATCAGCACTAAAACTGATACCACTGATCAATCTATAAATCAATAACATGACCAGGATTGGGTTCATCTATGTCGAATCACATCCGACTAGATTGTCGCCGATCCTAAATTGCGTAACAAGAGGTCGTACGACGTAGCCGGCTCAAATGAAGGAAACGTTTTCGTCTCAAACTTGAAACAGACAAAGTGACCAACAGTTGAATAATTTAAGTGTAAACAAACAGTGGCAAAAGCGACCTTCAGATTTGGTTACAAGACAGAGTTTTTCAATCAACTTTCCAAGATCACATGATCACTAATAATACTTGCAATAAACAAATGAGCAATTACAATGTACATCATAGTGGACCATGACTTTAACAATCGTAAACAAATCAAGGTTGCTATAAGCTTGGTTTTTCACAGTAAAGATCAGATAATATGATCCCTGATAATATCAGTCCCACATCATTTTTCTTTCCAAACGTTTTCAGTTAAAGTACTGTTAGAAAATGCAGGATTAGACATGGCATTTTGTCTAAAAAAAGCTATGAGAAATCATTCCGAAATTTGAATATTCAGTACAGATAAATCAAAGCAAAATCATTTTGTGACAACAATTTTTGACCACTGAACAGAATTTTGGGGTTAACTGCAGAATATAAGTTCTTGTAGTGGCACTTGAAGAAGGAGGCCTGTGACAAATATAACAGCTGACAAGGGTTATCCCTTTGACGTCAGTATTTGTGACGTGAAATAGTTCATAAATCAAGGAGCTAAACTGATAACCAAATGGCTCACTACCTTTATTAGATAACAATTTCAATTTCAAGAAATTTTATTGATAGAGAATTTTTGGAAACCACTAATCGTTTAGCAGTTTTTATCCAGCAGGAAATGGTCACCTGCATCACGTTATCTGTAACTTAAAATATGTAAACCTGATTTGTTTTCATATTGCAGTCTACACGAACAAATATGAGGTCAATATATTTCACATCAAAGAACACGAATGAAGGTTGACCAAGAACTACTTGCATTGGTCCTACACTGGAATAAGGTCTTTTATGTTCTTCGAAACTGGTCGTATCCACTATGTCCGCCTTTTACCAGACACTGAAAAACGCAGACTGCAGACTGTGCAGACCGTCTGTAAAATGAAAATTCAGTTAGCCTGAATTAGGCCTAAATAACGTTCGGTTAGCCTGATTAGACCTAAATAACATTCAGGTTAGCCTGTTTACTGTTAGCTCGCAATAATAGTGAGGGTAACACCATATTTTACCCCTGGTCTGCAAAGTCTGCAATCTGCATTTTGGTGTGACCAGCCTTTTACATTCTTGAAAGTTCAGGACAAGAGACTGACTTCCCACCACACACATTTCGAAAACCTTCAAAGAAATGTTGCAAAAATATGGTACGCCTTCACGATAGCATAGGCAGTGAACCCATACTTTTTTCTCCTTGCAGCTGCAAGCAAATTCCATCTTAATCTCATTAGTGATATGCTTAGTCTAAAGACTGAATTTCCGGTGTGAAAAATGACTTTGATACAGTTCATATTTAGTTATGGTCAACCAATGAAGTTTCTTGATGAAATACCGTTTGAATTTGTGATTGCGATATGAGTTTTATTGCACGTGACATTGAGACCGGATTGTGACTTGATCTGAAGATCATCACAGAATGCTCATCAACATGACTTCCTGACAAAGAACAATGAAATCTAAGTACCAAAATTCGGAAGGTATATTCTAGTTGAAAATTGCCAATACTGCCCGCTCTTCTGTTGGCATACATGCTGAAAAAGGCTTCTTAAAAAATGCAAATCCAAATACTGGACGAATAAACGTTAAGCGACTCGTGATTTCACGAAGTCATTTATAGAACGGTGAGTCAGCAAACAATAATCCGAATGATTCAACACTAATCATACAAAGAAAAAGATCAACTTTTCGGTTATGTATTGCGATATTTCTGTCAAACCGTTTCCGCACGGCGAGTTTACAAGTCGATCGCTTTAGGCATAGTCCAGTTCAATATAAAATAATAAATATACTTAGCAACATTTCAACACGACATGACACTACTCGCTACCCACAAGAAAATGTTAAGCTTTACATCGATAAAAGCCCAAATCTTGACTTGGAAAGTTTGCGTTAAAGACGTCGACATGAAAATTACTTGATATATAGTTATTACTACATCTGTAGGAAATCATTAAAATTCGATGGCGCAATCTCTCAGCGGACAGTGACAGATTGCCCTTTTTCACAATAAAGTGTTAAGGCTGATGACACGAAAGATAATTACCATCTTACCGCGGAAAGTTTCCGAAACTCTGGCGCAAGCCCAGAGAATGTAAAAAACTTGAGTCAAGAGTTTGCAAGAAATTGATGAACACCTACGCCGAAAATAGTAGTGTATTGGTTAAACAAATTGTGCCACGCTGTTTTCATTGTTATTTGCACACAATCATTTGCCATCACAATGAAAACAGTCAAGTTTTAATTTAGTAACCACTACCTTGCAGTAATTTATTGTCTAAGTCGACTCACGTACCTGGATCTTTCGGCATCGGAAACAAGCTCGAGTTGACGTAGAAACTTGTGTCCTCCAGTATGTCATCCAAAGTTATGGGGTTGCCGTTAATATTTAGCATTTCATTTTCATAAGGACCAGACAATTCCACACTGCTCATTATTCAGCAAAGATGCAGTTAAATAAATGTTGAATTCAGTTGTTCCGAAATAAGAATGGAATGGTGCAAAAAATATTATCTCCAGATCCAGTTACCAACAAACTGCCACCTCGTCTCCTTTACTCACTGAAGTTGTGTATTATCAGAGATCCTTGACAAAGCTTTTTTCCCTTTTGCAAACTTGTGTCACACTTGATTACAAGTCAGTACGCTTTGAGACTCGTTTTCTCAGAAGATGTTGATCGTCGCACAGGTAATACGTGTGATAAATTCCGTGAAATTCCGTATGTATGTATGTTTGTATGTATGTATCTTGCTCTCAATTATCGCAACGTGGTCATCCAACCGTAAAACTTCCGGTCAAAAGCAAGGAAATTTGCATGCGATTCCACAACATTAACAGAACTTGTTTCCCAACGGAGAGTAAGTGAATTAAAGTAACGAAGCAATGATGTGTTGCAATATACTGTTCGTTTCACCAAATATCCCCGGAGATGGAGCTACGTTTGCAAACCATAGCAACTGATGAGCAAATTCGACGTGACGCAAAAAACCCATTTATGGTTTCCGTGCAGCAGAAGGCGGCTTTACAGATGTTTTGGCTTTTGTTCCGGAGAGTTAAATTAAACAATAATTAAATGAGTAAAATTAGTATACAATTAATGGATATTCTTAGCACGCTAGTGACAAAATGCAATAAAATGAACAAGTCACAATAAAATGAACAATTTCGTTGGGGGAGTGGAGACAAAATAAGAAGAGCTAATTTTATATATGACGCCTGTCAATGTCCCGGATAAACTGAACGTGATTCACGCCAGTGACTCAAATCACGCGTCTTCGACCGCATTCGTACAGACGTGCATTTCGCAAACTGATGGTTTCTGGGATCATCTTAACGAAAATTGATACTACACTTGAAAATCAGACCAAAAAAATACCTCTATGTATACATCGTGCCGTTTGAAAGTTCAGTCCAATTTATCTTGTCCTTTCTTTTCATACTTCTTCAATCGTGGCTGGTTGTGCAATTGGCACGTTTGGAGGTATTAAAATAAAATGACATGGCAAGTTCATCTCAGAGTTTCTCGCACAAATATCTGCGAGGGCACCGAAAGAAAACGTTTGAAAAATTCTGAAAGACAAAGAAATATCATAACTAATTCTTGCTGCTTGCTGTGTGAAACACAGGTTACAATCCACAGGTCACTCTCGTTGCAGGTCATTGTTTTACGTTTTGGAAAGTAACCAAAACCCTCACTTTAATGATTTGGCTAACCCTAGCCCTAAGGTTACTTTCAAAAAGGTAAAACAATGACCTGTGGAATGTGACCTGTGTTTTAAGATCTATGACGCGACGGCAACGAAAACGTCACAAATTTTGCATTTAATGACAAAACAATAGTTTTGCACGCTGTGCACGTGCATTTTTCATTTTTGTACATTTCTTTCACGTTTTTGGCAAATCTACGACGTGAAATGAGCAATTCTCAAGTTTTACGGAGAACGTGAACAAAAGGCAGCGAATTTGAGTTTTCTGTCGTAGATTCAATACCGCACCCCCTAATTCAGTTCCTGGGGAGTTACACTAGTTTTTAGAAGTTAGACAAGCCGACATAACGACGAAAAAGATTAATAAACCTGAACTTGCAATTTTGAATGACGTTTTCGTTACCGTCGCGTCGCAGATCTTAAAGTCCCTAATGTAGCTACAGACGCGACAATGATTCCCTCCTTCATGCAGTGCCCGCACTCCGATGTGGCACGTTGATTTTAAACTTATTTCCTGACGAACGATTAAAGCCAGCCCTTAAAGTGGTGAAGCGTACACCCTCAGGAGACAAAGAAGTATTCGTGGAAGTATTCAGAAGTATATGTAAGAATATAGAATTTGTAGCCGGGAAAATGGACGGAGCTTACTATATTTCGATCATTTCGGGGTGTCAGTATGAACATGGTAGAGATGTCCGCCTACAATAAGAGACAAGGTGATGGTGCTTTCTTTGGAATTATATCCTGTATTTCTAAGAAATTTGACGGAAGACTTAAAACAAACAAATAATGAATAATCAAATAGTGTGGGAAGTGGAACGTTTGGCCTCTTGTAAACCCACTCTCATTTTGTTGTTCAATGAAAGTGACTCCAGCAAGTCTACACTAAGGCTCTAATTAAAGGGATACTCTACACCTCATAGCAACGTTTGCTCAAAAGGTAGTTTTAACATCATAATTACGGAAAAAAGATAAAATACATGAAAACAAAAACTAGAAAAGTCTTAAAATCGCCGAGAAACGACGAAAATATACCCTGCTGGAGCACTGGAAGTGAAAACGACATTTCTGAAAACATGTGATTGATGATGTGAAGAAGAACCTTTCTCGAGTGTGTTGTTCACTTCACTGTAAAACTGAGGATTCGATCGCGAAAATTGTGTTATCTTGTGTTCTTGTTCCGATGATAGTAGTGACAAAGGTGCCGATAGACCTTCATTTACCGATTGTGAAGGAGCACAGCCTTACTTAATATTTGAGCCGTACGACAGTGATGGAAGCTCGGTTACGAACCATTCTCAGTCAATGATTCTGAAATAGGACAATACGAGCGACTACAAATACACTTGCGAGCGATCAATTTGCAATTTGTAGCGAATGTTGTATTCCAAACCGAGGACGTACGGAGTTATTGTTGATTGTGTCGGTGGACTAAAACCAGAAATAAAGCTTTCTTGTAACGGAAAAGATGTATTTATCTCAGTTTTAAATGTATGTTTGAAGATGTGCGCCATCGGAACAAACATAAACCGATTGAGACCGATTAACAGTCGAAGTCGTCAAGTCAAGTCAGTACGTGTCGAAGAGTGCATCTGTTACCCGAAAGTAACCGTGTATTGTTGCCAAAAACAACGAAGCGGTCGAACAAGAAGAACCCACCGGGTTTCAATGCTGTCAGCTTGAACTGCTGGGTACTGCAGACAGCTTGGTACCAGTACAAACAGCAGTACCATAACTCCTATGATGGCCCAGAAAATAAGCGAAACTGTCACATAGCTTATAGGCATCTGGCAAGGTGGTGCGGGGGAATTTCGGGACGAGAGGTTAGGTTAGACTTGTCCTTCGATCTTGTGCGGTTTGCTGTATTCGAGCACACTTCCATCCCCCAGGCATTGAAGAGAACTTTTCTTTTGAAGGATTTCGCTTTGCTTTGTTTTTTATCAACATAACCCTTAAAGATGCTATGTTGAATTTAGAGTATTCACAGTTATCTTGCATTCAAACATTCATCATCATTGTAAAGTTGTTACCTCGTTACATGCGTGGGTTAATTCCAAAATGTAATAAATAAAATGATAACGTCTAATGTGTATTTGCCCTGGTTTACAAAGTGTGTCATACGAAATGTTCCGCGCAGAGAGCGAATTAAATCAGTCAATCGGCGAGAAAGGTATCACTTTTTTAAAATCGTGATTTTATTGTGCTGACTGCACTAGGCTAGTCAGGGCAATTATAGTCTGGCGACAATGAACGGGGAGCAAATATACTTACTGCAGGTGCATTTGACTAAAGCCTTTTTGACCGAGTGCTCTCCTTTGTTGACTCTTTCAGAACCATTGTTAAGTGCGGCGTTTTCTCGATTGCTGTTCTCGTTTAAGTGCAGGATCGCTATCTGCAACTTTAAACAATAACTTATTACCGGTGTCGTCGTCACCGTCTCTTGTTGAGTTTTAGTTTGAGGAAGACCAATTTTAAAGATTGTTGGAAAGGCATTGGCTTTAATTGAATTTTTCATCTTCAAACTTATCAATCTTAGCAATTTTCAGTGAAATGAGCACTACAAAGTCTACTTGAATTCGTATGATAATGAAAGTCAGCCGTGTTTTTTTGACATTTGTCCACATTCTGGCATAGATCGTCAGGCCATCATGAAGACTCACTCCGTTCTTACGGGTTTTAGAACCTCCACCAGCTATACTTCGATGTAGCATGACTACCATGACAGATGTTTTCACTAAAGAGCGAAGAGAAGAGAAAATTTCGAATCGAGGAATTACGAAAGCGCAATCACCCTCTCTCAGTTAAAGAATATACGGGAAGAGGTTTGCCAGGTTCTCCTTTCTACGTCATTTCTGCTTTTCAGCCACGGGCTTCGTTTCAAATCTCTGACAAGAAGCTTTGTTATCCCTAAAGCCAACCGTTTTAAAATGGGTGCTTTGACTTAAAGTGCCTGTAACCCCAAAATATTTTTTTCGCTAAAATGAATCTTTGCACCTGTTCGAAACGCATTTTTCTAACAAATGCTGCCTTTTTATAGGCTTTAAAACTTGCGAAAAACCAAGCATCTACTGTTCACGACCCAGTCAGAAGGGGAGTGGGTCTATTTATGATTTGACGTCACAAGCTGATCAGTTTACATTGCATTAACTCTTTGTAAACATGCATGCAAAGTAGATTGTGACGTCAAATCAGGAATAAGTTTGGAATGAAGTAAATTACCGCCCAGGAGTCGCTTGAAATCAAGATTTTAAATGCTCCTTGAAACACGGAAGAGCGTGTGTACGCAGAATGCCCTAGACGTAGAAATACTTCCTTCCCGCTCTTTCAAGTTTCACTTCGGTTTCACGTATTTTTTTTTTAGTAGTTGCTGAATCACGTATCTCCTCTTGGTAAAGTATATCAAATTCCATATTTCGTGTCTTTGGAAACTCACGGGAGATGGATGTTTATAACTCCGGTCTCACGGAAAACCTGAAAACTGGAAGAGCACGTGAACAAAACCGAGTGCTGGTATACCGTTAAAAACGTGGTCAATTTTCACTGCCAACGTTTCATTGGTTAAAAGTGTCACACGACCTGACAAACCGTTAACGTTTTAAAAGTAAAACTTTACGTAAAATTCGTCACGCTTCAAGGATGCACGCAAATGCTAGTAATGTTTTTGTGATTCGCATTTCTCAAAATGTTATCGGGTGGAAATTGAAGTGCAAACACAAGGCCAGCAGGCATGGAACGGTCGAGACTTTAAAAATCATCGTATCAACGATTGAACATTTATCAGGAAAGGGACCAAGGAAATACTATCAGCGATGTTATCCAGTTGCTTTAACAAACATGCGGGGCGATCGTTCCAGGAAGTGAGGACGTAAGGAAGTCACTACAGCACTGAAGCAAAGTAAAATTTCCGCAAATACTACACTTAATCTCAATTGCATTGTCTAAAAGCCGACGCTCTTATCTTTCTGGCCCCAGCTGTTCAAACGATGGATAGCCATAAGCCATAAGTCACAGCGAAACCAATTGCGTTATCCAATGGATAGTGATTTATCCGGTGTATATCCACCTTTTGAAGAAGTGGGGCCTGTTACGATTCATGCAGTTAAGTGGACAATTTCAGCAATTCTCTCTTGTAGACACCTGAAAAATCCAGGCGGGTTCAACGTGATTCGAACCCAGGACCTCTTCGATGTCGGTGCAGTGCTCTAGCACCAGCATCGAAGAGGTCATGGGTTCGAATCTCTATTTTTCAGGACCCCCCCAGTTGTTCAAAAGGCAACCAAGTCTCTTCTTCAATTGAAGGATTGTTCTTAATTATCAATTTCTTCCAAGTGAAGTATTATCGTTTATTTTGGACACTGAAAGCTTGATAGGGATCATAGGAAATGAACATATTTCTTTTAAAATCTGGAATCGCAAGACTCGAACCTGGGTACACATATTTAATTAACCCGAGAAGGAAACGACCGACGGAAATACGTCTGCGTTCGCAGGCTATTCCAGGGGGGGAAGGAAGGGAAAAAAGAGAACTTATATGCATTAGTGCGGGCAAAGATATGTCTGAACTTATGAGGGTGGTTGGAGCGATTGCTTCCATAAGCGAGTCTGATTGTGCACGGCTTCATACATTATGGTAGCGGCACTTAGATACCGACGGATTTCGTGAGTGTCCCAGCCAAGCGAATGCTGCAAAGAAGTTACACTGGAAAAATATGAATAATCTGCGGTATTCTGCGGGTTTTCCAGTCCAAATCAGTTTTTCCCCCTCACTAAATGTCGGTTTATCATGTACCATTTAGCTTTACATAACTTCTAAAACTTGTGTTTGTCACGGCCGTGGGCGATTCTAAAAAGGTCTCCAACCAGAACGAATACTGCTAGTCGCAGCAACAATGCGACGGAAAAATCGACTCGTAGTACAAGAAACGGTGAAAACAACACAAAGCCACTTAATTTGTCTCTCCTGAATTCCTTTATTGACCACATTTTATGACAAATATAGGCATCTAGCCTTATCTCTTTCTTAAGTTAGTTTTAATTATAGCATGCAAAAGTGGTGGATATTGTCTTTATACTGCTTCCTCTTCATGACTGTTACAACGTCACAAAACACTTACTGCTTTGTCATGCATTTCTATGTACTAAATACAATATGAGCGACCGTATTGCATCGGATATACAATGTCGAGCCGAAGGCGAGAAATTTTATATCCGATATATACAATACGGGCGCGAATATTGTATTGTGCTTATGAAATGTCAGCATTTAAGTGTTAATGTACACTAGGTTTTTTTGTGATTCAAGACATTTTAACCGTGAAAATTGAAAGAAACATTTATGTAAATAAAGACAAAGCTGTATTAGAAATACAGATATTGATTATTATTACACATCAGACTCACTGAAAAATCTGATTGGTCGAGAGCATTCAATCAATTCACAATAGCTTGTGAACTTGACATGATAAATGTAATATCTGCTGCAGATATTACATTTATCATGTCAAGTTCAACGTCTGCCTGCTAACTAAGCCCCTTGGAGTGTTCTCCTCAGAAACAAAATGGCTAAACGCCTCGCTTCTGTTTCTGAGGAGGAATTATGTGAAAAATGTATAAAAAAACAATTATTGAATTCGGTTTTCGCATGATATCATGAATTATCAAAACCTCGTGTCTGTGTTATCTGCCTCAGCAGATGAAAATGAAACACAGTACGTGATACTAGTTAAATATTGGTAATACCGAATATGCCTAAAGATGAAATTTCCTGGATAGCAACGTACGTAGTGTAATTCGACCTGTGAACCACTGATGTTGACAAACACTGATTGGCACTCCAATATATTAACACAAATACAAGCAGTCGGTTAAGACGAAAAAGCATTGATGCACACCTGAAAGAAGTCAGAGAAATGCCTTTGAATTTGTCGATGTAAATTTCCCAAAAGTTACAAAGAAATATATCTCTGCAACTAATGGTTTACGCGCTAAAGATAAGTGAACTGTGATACTAATCCAGACTTCCATCGCTTGCACTTAAAGGTATCATTGAAAATGGTAGACAAACTTATCTACTGGTACGAGTAACATAGCTCTTGGCTCCTTAATTAACGGTCATTAAAATTCATCTTCGCTGTTCCTGATTCGTTCCTTGGCGAGGTAAGAAAACTTTTCGAGCACCTGATCGATGGATTTCTCTCCGTGAACTTTGTTGTCACGCGTCCGAACGTTCACAGTCTTGGAATTTTCTTCCTTTTCGCCAACAACTGCAAGGAAATAAAATGGCTACTGAGGAATCTCGACAAGTGAAAAGGAAAGGTGATGTTACGCAACACAAAGTTGAAGCATAATTTCATAATAGACTATAAGCAGCAAATACAATTTTTCATGTACAATTGTAGCTAAAGCCGCTGTTACACGTTTAAATTTTTAGCTGAGACTTTTGTGCAACGCCACTGCGAAACAAGTTTCAGCACGCGTTGCACCGTGTAAAATGCTCGGTTTCGTAAAACTCTACTGAACTTTCGTTACGAAACAAATTTCACGAAAATTACCTTTGTAGAACTACTTCTGCAACAATCGCAGTGGTGATAAAAACAAGAGTTTCACCGTGTAACACCGTAAAATTGGCCTCTCTCGGCACCAAGGCCATGGAGTAGCATCAACTTGTTTTGCAGGAATCTGGTAACACCAGTTCGTTCCCCAACAAGTTTCGACCTTTTGTGTTACACTGTGCAACGCCTGCTGAAACTTGCTTCCCAGCGCCGTTGCACACAAGTTTCAGGTAAAAGTTTCACCGTGTAACAGCGGCTTAAGACATTCGGGACACTTCCCCCATCCCCCACGCTAAGGGGAGTGGGGCGGGCACAAACTTCGTAAGGGCGTAGATATGGGTGGAAAAAAAGAGGTATTACCAAAAATTAAGTTAAAAAGGGTGTGGCCCCTAACGTTACGGCAAGGATTGCAGTCTTCCGTCCCAATTTCGGTGTATAAGTTATACTATAAATCCACCTCAATCGAACTTAAAGATGACGATCTTAAGGCAATGAAGGCCTAGTATGTGTTCCTGATACTCAATCTCAAGGACTAATCTCAGAGCTGAAACCTATTTCCCGTGATTGTACCCGATTATAAGTATTTCCATTAAGGCACTGAGCTGCCGCACAAACTTGCCTTTTCTTTTTGGAGTCTACCGTCTTATAAACTTTTAGCTAAAGAGCGTCAAATTTCAAAGAAACTTTCATGGTGTCAAGAGAGGGACCAGATGCTTTTTTACCCCAATCATAACTACACTGCCCAGTTCACATCACTCAAGCTGCTTACCGAAGATAAAGTTGTACTGCGCAAGCTGTGCGTTTCTGATTTTCTTGTTGAGCGTGGTCCCATGATCCAAGTCCACATCAGTCATGTACCCTGCATTCCACACTATTTCCTTTACCTACAAAGATCCAAAGTAAAAATGAACTCTTACTGACATAACACATGGGAGAATCCAGCCTGAAATTCAGCCGCCGCTTTCGGTCGGTTAGTCACATGGGAAGAGAGACGCTTGAAAGGACCTGTCGTCAAGTGAAGTCACCAGTCAAATGTGAAGGATATATGCTAATCCACAATACATGTGGTCACATCAATGGCTACGCTGATGCTAATATGTGCAAATGATTTGCAAGGCAACCAATCAGAATTACTATCTGGGTTCTGATAGTGACGTCGCTGGACAGCAATTACAGTTCGTTCTCTTAGATGCCTTTTTCCATCAGCTATTTCATAAACAGGAGAGGTGGCTGGGGAGAATCAGCCCGTGTACGTAAATTTGAAACTAAGCAACAAAATAAACAAAACTCTTATTTGAAAATAGATAGATAGATGCTTGTTTACTTTACTTAATTGCAGCATTGACTGAATTGCTGGGTAGGCCAACAATAAGATACGATTACACAATATGTTAATATTTGACAGTAACAAAATCATTTAGTCTATTAGTCCGGTCAAGTACGGGTCTCGGATTGCGGGGACGAAGAGAATATTCACATTTATGGTACGTGGGGGAGGGGATAACATCCATGAGGGGAGGATGTTGCTGCGCATTTAAAATGACCCTCTTGACAGGCAGCAACTCGCCTGGCTTTAAGTGTGTCTAGGCTTGCCATGGCCATGGAATCAGCGTACTCTGTCTTGCCGAAAATTATCCTGAGGGCTTTCCTTTGTATGGATTCTAAAAGATCTTGTAGATATGACGGTAGCGCCGCCCAAACGGGAGAAGCATACTCGATGATTGATCTCACTAAGCTACAATAAACTAAATCGTCACAGTTCAATCCAGCCTTAAGGGAGCGCAAGGCATATAGCCGTTTCAGGGCCTAATTATGTACGTGGTCGCAATGTTCATTCCAAGTTTGATCTTGCGAAATAATCACCCCTAATAACTTCGAAAATATGGCGAAAATGGCGAAAATATGTCCGCTTCACACTGCCGCGAAAGCGATAAGCTGTCCGCGCGGATTATCTTACGCTCGATATTTAGAAATAGGACCTCCAGATGGGAGGGATTACGTTTGTGCCTAATCATCCTACGAGTAAGAGGAATTGTTGCTGTCAAGTAATAATAATAATAGCTTCTTGTTGAGGAAGCACGAATGTTACTTCCTGGTTTAATCTCGGAGGTTTGTAGCCTTTCATACCCTTAAAATAACCTTTAAATGATTTTTAGTAATGTTCTATCGTAGTTTTCTTTTTATAGTGAAAGAAATCAATTGCAGAAAAAGGTCAAATTAATAATAACTTCGTCTACCAAGGTACTTTTCCTTCTCTGTGTATGCATTTGAATTCTGTATTTTCATGAAATCTCTTTTTTGCTACGTCTTCCGTCTGATCTTATGATTTGGCTGACACGTGAGCAGAAACATGTGCTTTATCAGGAGTTTATCTCTCATATTTGGCCTCGCAGTCAGCCCTTTCCGGAGTAGATTTATTTATAGAACCCCTCCATTGGGAGATTTAGCACGCCTACTGTCGTACAAGCCAATCAAAACAGAGCTATCTCAGCGACAAGGGAAATCTGAAATGAAATATTTGCAACAAATGCCATTCTTCTCCTTATGCTTATCTAACATCGCTTATTTCCGGAAGAAAAACAACAATCACAACAATCTTGAGTAATTCTCCACGATACTAATGGAAACCGGGGAAGGGAACTCTAGCGCAAGTAGCCCTCGTTACTAAGCATCCTGTCCATCCAAGTTCACTCCTCAAGTAGCCGCAACAGTAAAAATTACCACAACCTAAAACGACCCTAATAGTTTGTATTGTTGTAAATAGGTAGCCTGTGGCGTTTTAACTCTAAGGGTGTTTTTTGTAATGTTGAGCATACATCAGATTAACTGTAATTCTAAACAACAGTGCAAGTGACAGGCGGACAAGATAAGACACTTAAGTACCCCAAGCAGGAAAGCCACTCTTTCTTTCCCGCCGAGAAATACCCAATGTTGTCCGCCTAATATTTATTATTTTGCCACAAAGAAATACTTTATGAACCAAACTTGTTCGGTAGCGTACATACTTTGTTAGCGTATTCTTCGTACTTTGGCGACACGGGAATAACAATGGCTTGACTCGGTGACAACCAAAAGGGCCTGCAAGGCAAGGCATAAAGGCAGCTCATATTGCAATAAAAGATAAATAAAAAGGAAAGAAAGAAATAAATAACAACTGCCTCGTAGACAAAATCCAATTATAACACAACGAAAGTAAAGGGCACGTTCTGATTGATCAATTAACTATTTAATATTTCCCATGAGTGAATGGTAATGACGAAAAGACTGACGCATGCGCCAGGAAAAACTGCTTTTTCCTCAAACTGCAATAATGACCAACCAGCCTAAAGCCGCAAATGCTGAAACTTCTTCACATCTTCATGAAAATAAAAGACTTAGAAACGTCATGTTTTATGCGGTTGGTGGGTATTTAAGAGCGGAGGGGTTGGCGCAGTGGTAAGATCTCTGTCTTTCAACCCTAAGGTCCCGGGTTCCATTCCCGGTTCTGCCGAGACTGGAATATTTGAAGACCTTCTTTCCCCGCTAAAGTTCACTCAGCTTTTCATCCTTCCGAGGTCGGTAAAATGAGTACCAGCATGCATGGACTGCTTAGAAGCGGCTGCAATTTGCGCCTGTATATGCTTCCAGTCCGCTGGGGGTAAATTGATCATTGCAAAGCGCCTTTGAGACGTTGTGATAAGGGCGCTATATAAATGCACCACTTTTTTTTTACTTTTATTTGCAGTAGCAACCTGCAAAGCGATTTGCAAAACTAAATGAAAGCCAGCTCGACGAGTTAATGAGCGAGAGGCATTCAAACCGGAAGACAAAGGAAGTCACAAACTGTTACAAGATGTTTTGGTTATTTAACAATTAATCTACGCGGGTGCGCTGGATATGAAGTGATAGATAACCAACGAGGCCCGTAGCGCCCAGTTGGTTATAATCATTTTATATCCAGCAAGCCCGAGTAGAATAATTGCTTTATTAAAATCTCCAAGATTAACAACTCTTCCATGTTGATTTCTGTCTGGGTCAATTCCGGTCCAAAACGGCTTTTGTCGACCATTTTTTCTCAGAGCTGCAAAAATGTTTTCAGCTCGCTTTTTTGCTTGACCATATTAGGTACAGCAGGTATATGAACTGATAGCCTGTGTCCGACGAGCCAATGAAAATGCTGGAAATCTGATATCCGTAGTTCAGTTTTTAATAGTAGCGAATAGTAAACGATGCAGCGTGTACTACCGAGTTTTAGTTGCACTTGGGAGGTTTGCTAAGCGCGAAAAAAGCCTAACGCCGCGCCGAGTACGACTCTGGAGTTCTTTCGTTCTTAGCAACCTTCCGAGTCCAGTTATAACCGATAGTACACGCTGAACCGTTTGTTGATTTGTCAATTGATCAACAAGTTAGAACCATTGGAAAGAACATTATTTTATCAACCAATTCTCCCCGTGGACAGTAGACACCTTTCATAACCCTTTTCCTGTAACTTCACTTTGAGTTTCGCCACCCAGGAGGTGAGAGCCACACAAAACAGCAACGCTCCAATTGATATTGTGACAGATCACAACAGCGGGAACTCCGTAAGTTGTGTTTTGTTTTTCAGCACCGCGCAGACTTCACGAACAAGGGCTGTAAGACGGGGCCTACAGTTTATAGTCCTTATCCGAGAAGACTTGAAACTCTAACCATTTGCGGATGTAATTACAAAGGCACCACTTCAAAGACAACGAGTTTGATCCGACACATGACCTACAACATGAGGTCCATTGCTCCACCAACTGAGCCCACCGGTCGGCCGTAATATTGTGTTGTCCAATAAGTAATTATTTTTTCGAACCAAATACGGTAACCTGTTAGAAGTCACCCTTCCAGTTCTGGCCACAAAACATGAGCACATAACTGAGACAGAAGAAAAACGCGTAAAAAATCTTGGTTTTTGTGACTTAATTCTTATCCCATAAGGTTCCACGCGGAAATACCGAGAAAGATAAGTTTCCTCTAAGTAAATTCAAGTCGCCAGAAGGTGTTGGAGCCCCAAAGGCAGAAAAACAACTTCAAAACTGTCCTTTAACAATCATCACGAGACAATCCTGCCATATGCTCAATGCGCTAGCAAATAAAACTGTCGAAATCGATGCTACAACAAGTTGCAAAATTAGTGGTGACACTTCACCTCCTTGGGGCGTTATTAATTTACCTATCATCTCTCACGCTGCATGTCACACTTCTCCCTCCCCTAGGCAAAGCTAGTGTGTTACTTCAGACGGCGATTCAAATATTTTGAATGATTTACAAGCTAAAACAAGTAACATGTGTTATCAAGGATCTCGCAAAGTAAGCTATTTCAATACCAGCGGTATTTCTGTAAATGATGCGCCCCCAATTTGCACAAAAGTAGCACCGCTGGTAATGAAGTCGCGTAGAAATGCACATTTTTCAAAAGGTGTTTGTTTAGGCCGTTTATTGTAATTTATGCTTATCTTGTACCTTTCCTTATTTGCATGATATTTAACTAGTCTTTTGATCATGGAGTCATGATTACCCCGAAACGTCGAGCAGCAATAAATCTTTCCTTGTTTTTTTTTTTATATGCCTTTGCTTCAGCAAATCTCTACTGATCAAATAATTAGACTTGATCCACATTTTTTGGCAGCAAAGCAATCGCTTATGTTCGTTAACCTGAATCGTTTATTTATTTATTCACTTTTTTTTTTCAGAAATGAACTCGCCAAGGTGGAAGTTTTAGTCGACCGTATTGATCGCAATTTCGAACCCTGTCTGCTGGGATTTAATGCCATCCTGACCTGGAATTTGCATTTACCACACCAGTGGATAACCAGTGAAAGAAAACACTATGTTGAAGATATTTTTTAGCCAGGAAAAGCCAAGACAACCTGGAGCTTGACAACGAGCACACTTCAGTAGTCCCTTCTTAGCATCTAAAATCAACTTACCACTTTCCACCAAAATTTTCTGTCAAAATAGCGATCATTCTTTCGACGGAGCCTAGAATGGCTCGGTGGATTATGACTGGCCTTTTTTTCTCATCACCTTCGCCACTATAACACAACGTAAACACGGCCATCATTAGTTTGTTTCTTCAAAAGCACTAACCATGCTACGTTAAAGCGAGTAGGTATGGGGCAGAACTTGAGTGCAACATGGGTTTCCCGTCGCATTTTGTCCCTGCTCCCAAGAGTTCTTGACGAAAGAGGGAAGTGATCCTCGCAGTTATCTTGACAATTTGAGAAAATGTCTGTTAAAGTCATCTGAAAAATTCAGGTGGAATAGCTTATCTTGTGAAGTCCACCAGATGTCAAAATCTAACTTCAAAAATAATGTTAACGATATCCTCTTCCAAAGACTGCTAAAATACTGTATGTTGATGTTTCGATAATATTGGCAAATTTTGACTCCTCAGTTTAGTATGTCATGGAGTTAGTCATTTATTAAGTCTCTTTCAATGTCAACATTTTTGTTGACAATACGATGGAACATAGTCAAACGGGAGCTGAGAGCTAGCCCATTTCAAGTCCTCTGAGAGTATAATTCCTAAGTGTGAATTATGGTAGTCCCTATCTAATGCATGACCATTGAGAGGAAATGGTGTCTTTGTAGAAAAGCAAATTGTTTGACATTTTTCTGGGTTAAATGACATTTGCCAGTCCTTTTCCCACTTAGATAAAGCATTAATGTCATCTTGAAGGATTTGACCATTCGTAGGACTAGCCATATTGCGATTCAGCTTTGTGCTGTCCCGTGGATGAAAAGAAAAACATTTACAACAAACAGCGAAAGAGAACAGGGCGCTAACCTGACATAATTCAATTTGAATCTCTCTGGAAGCTGGAAATCCAATTGGATGGTAGCACACTGATGATACCTGCGCAAAGCATCTTGAATCTGAATATCAATCTGACAGAGGGAAAAAAATACGATAATTACATGTACACTGTAACTAGGACACATCCTTTTGGAAGAGGCGCAAAGTTGTTGCAGTGGAGAGAGCACCTATCAATGTGGCCTATGTAACCTCGAGACGTAAAGGAAATGAACATTACGATTATTTTTATCATCAACAGCTCATAGCAAATAGAGTGTTCATTTTGATGTCACGGTAGCTATGTTAATTATAAAACAACTTTACTTAAGTGTCAATGGATTTAACACAAGAGCACTTATTGGGGATACTAAGGAAATTAACTCAAATCAAATCAAATATTGCATGGTTTTTAAAGGTTGTTGAAGAAAAAAAGGTTATTGAAAAAATGGTTGTTGAAGAAAAAAAGCAGGATGCTATTAATAGTTGCCACATTGTGTCAATGTTCTCCCTTTGAAAAGTCCTTTGGAAACTCAATAAATAACTTCTTCTACAGTGGATTATAACAAGAGTCAACTAACACTGCACTGAAATTCTGCAGGTCGAGGAGGGTGTTATCCACCAAGGCCGAAACAAGGTGTCAACACTCGAGTCATTCAGTATCAAGATTCTTATAAAAGTCATCGAAAGACAACAACAACTTTTCCTTCCTCTATGAGCAAGTTATTTACCAGTTCAAAATCAAGCTTTCCCTTGACAAGATGCCGGTTGGTGAACACCGTGAAGTTAATGCACATCTTTCTGACTTAAATATATAATCATTACAACAACTCGTGTTAAAAGAAATCCCGTTTTTTGTTGCACACAGTGATACACTGCATTGGCGATTACTAAAAACAACGGGAAAATTTGGTTTTGATTTTCTCAGGAACGTGCTTGACTAGGAAATTAAAGCAATTCTGTCTATGACCACCTTTAATGTGTAGGCTTGTAAATGGAGACAATTTGACTTTACAACCTAACCTAAGAGGGGCATGCATTCCATCGATACCATCAGGAAAAAGTCTGTACCTTTGGTCCATAAAAGGCTCCATCTCCTGGGTTTAAAACCCATGGCAATCCAAATTCATTCAACGACTTTTGCAGTTCCTGGAACAAGAAAAAACGAAATTGCAATAACAAGACTTTTCAACATGTCATAAAGAAGCAAAGATCAAAGATGAATTCAGGAAAACCTTTGCAGAAGAATTTTTGTTTACATGCTTTAGATTTAAGCATTTACAGTTTGATAATCAGCAAGTAGCTGGAAAAAAGCCAATAAAACAATAACTTCTTTGTTTTGAGTTTTTAAATTCAAATTCAACAAAGATAACCTTGTACATCATATTCAAATTTTCAGAGACAACTAATTTACAGTGTATTTAGAGCTGATTTCATAGAGGATTGATTTGAAATCAGGCAAAAGTTGTAAACAAAGATTCCCATATTGAGTGAAAATGAGTGTAAAAAATGAGCTGAAACAAGGTCACAGACAGTGAGATTTTGCTACATACAGTGAATTTTAAGACACAGTGCATGAGTCAGGGGGGGCTGGATGGTACCACCTGGGGGGACAAAGGACAGCATACATTTTTTGAATGCTCTTTACCGATAGTAAAAGAATATGTGTGATTGTATATGCCAAAGTGTCATCTTCTATCATTTAAGGGGGTAGGGGTGGGTACAGTTTTGGCGCTATCACGCGATCTTAGTTTTTTGTAAACCTCTATGTGCCTGTTTGTTTTGGGTGTGGGGATTTATGTTCAGCGAGAGGGGAATAGATGTGATTCTTCTTCCTTTCTGTTATCATCGGCTCAGCACTGTATGTATAAAACAGTTTTTCTGTGCAACGATTGCCTCATATCAGTTACAGAATGGACTTGTTTTCAGGTAAGCTCGATTTTTTCTGAAGAAACTGCGAAAATGCATAACTAACCATTCAGACTGTTTAATTGTGAAAGGAAGAGATCAAGGTTAGATTGCTTATCGAAATATTTCGCAATCTTTAACTTCTTTTTCTTCTCTATCACACATGCAAGTTCCAATATGGAGGCCACTAACTGAATTCAAGAACTGTCGCCTTTTTCGTTTCCAGATCTGTTAGATCGTATCCACGATGTAAGAAGTCTTGCGGTTTTTTATACTTACAATGTAAAAAAAAAACTTACTTCACATGACACTGTCGTGGGTAAAAATCGTTTTTGTATCATTCATAAAAAAGATAGGCCTGTGAGTGACCCCTAACCATTTAACTACACCCCAAAGCTATGACTCTTGGCTAAGTCTTGTTGAAGCAGCTACAGTGCAAAAGCACAGACCACAAGGAGGTGGTGCCGCCTGTTTGCTACCACCAAATTTGAAGGAGTATCTTCGCCGTATATCGAGATCAGATCACCATGTCTGAGCTTAGAAGAGTGCTCGAGTTATTTGCTCAGTCAAGAGGATTGCAGAAGCTTTTGAATCTACGAAAAACTGAGCACATGAGAAGAAAAATCGAAGCAGAATTTGGTGTCGGCTTAGATATTTTTCCCAGTGATAATGGAAAATTGCCGTTTTGGCCAAGCAGCCTAAGCCTTAGGGAGATGATAAAAGAAAAGCTTGCTTTGGAAAAGGAGCGCTAAAGCTAGAAGCTAGCAACCTCAGACATAAATATTATAAGTGAGTGTTCAGCTCACATCCAAAGATCCATCATGGATATGAAGTACATGTAT
Organism: Montipora capricornis; assembly: GCF_036669925.1. Taxonomy (NCBI): domain Eukaryota; kingdom Metazoa; phylum Cnidaria; class Anthozoa; order Scleractinia; family Acroporidae; genus Montipora; species Montipora capricornis. The sequence continues at coordinate 20,306,358 of NC_090884.1, read as the reverse complement.
AAAAACACCCGGGACAATTCATCCAGCTAACACTTTACCCGCGACAGGTTCCCTGTTCCAGAATACCTTGTCAGATTCTTTTATGGAGTCTTACACGGCGACTGTACAGCATCTGATCATGCAGTCTACATGACTAGAAATGTTGCTCAACTCCTTCGGCCAAGATCTCATTTACGCTACAGCATGTGGCCAGAACAAACTGCTTAAACATTTTCTGTTGTCGTATGAGGTGAAAACGCTAACTGAAAATGTAAAGTTAATTCAAACGCTGAATAGTCTCAAGTGGACATTGTGCATCATACTCTCAGCTTGAGTAAAACAATACAGCTTTGCACATGCAGACGATGGCATCAAACTTAAATCAAAGATTAGTTCTGCCAGCGAGTATTCAACATTTTGTGTTTACCAACCTGGCGTGGGATAACATCGACAGGTTCTTTTGGGCGGGCGGTTAGAAGAGACGTAACTGATTAATTAGAGTGTAATGGAAAGTGCTAGTTTTCTACCCCATATGAACCATGTGAGCGTTAGCCCTACTAATGGAAATGGGCCCACACAAGGACAGAGAAAAACTCTGACCAGGGTGGAAATTGCACCCACGACCTTCGGGTTAGATTACCGCTGCTTTTCCGACTGAGCTACAAGGTTAGAAGAGACACTAGTTGAAGCCCTAATTGAGAGCTGGGCCAATCCATTTGAAGGAAGCCAAGACCTCGTCGGCATACCAACAGCCAAAGTAGCTCCTGAAGAGGAGTCATGATTTCATTACTGTCTTTGACAATGGAGAACAAGAATTTCAGCAATTCAAGGAGGAAAGGCTTGAAAGCTCCCCACCACAAGAAGAAGTTTCGTGATCCTATGATACTCAAAGCTGACACATATCTTTTTGAGACTGAGAATGATAATTGCCGGACAAACTCCGGACCCGCTGTAATTGGCCACAGCTGTTGCGGTGTCCCTGCCAATGTTCTTCTGTATACGTAATTGTTTAGTTTGTTTATTTGGCGAAGCTAATAAAATAAAAATAAAAATAGATTAAAGTTGAAGAGTTGCTGAAACACAGTCTGGGTCCTGTGCCTTGGTCACTTGCGACAGCTGATTCAGGTTTCCCTCCTAAGACTAACAAGGCAGCATCTTCAAAAGAATGTCCAGTTGGCAGACAGGCCTCCAAATAACTCAGCAACAGTTATTGACAGGATGGTCCTTGTACAGAAAGTGAGTGTAAGAAAGTACCCACGCAAGCACAGCATCCTCCTTAATGATAATAATCGTACACAAAATCTCAGAGAGCAACAGGATTGACGTCATATCTTCGCCACCTCCGAAGAGAATTCTATAAAGAATCTCAAGAGAAGCATGCGAGGGGAAGTGCCTGGAGTGAACGTAGTGAATACCCACACGCCCCACAGCAGTGGAGACAGTTTCTGATCCAGCTAAAGGACAAAACTAGCTTAATTTGTTTTCCAGTCTAGGAATGGCAAACTTAGCAGTATGTCCAGAGAGTTCGGCAGAGTGGAAAGAAGCTGGATGTCATACTCGAGGAAAAACGCTGGAAAATTTCAGGAGAGGGCACCTAGCAAGTGCCTGAATTATGCAGCTGCCAAGAGAAGGATGACACTCGCTTCACGGGAAGGTTATGATTCAGTTGGGGTTAGTTTGGAATATAGGGATGTGCTTACGAATGCAGTCTTTGCAAGGTGGCAATTTGTGTGATTCAATCTCGCCATTCTTTGTACAGAAGAGATTATTAATAAGATCATTCACGTCACTTGCACTCTCCTTTCCAGCTTATGCGATGAAACGTCACTTGCACTATCCTTTCCAGCTTATGCGATGAAATAATAAGAATACAAAGTTGACTAGCATTTGTGCATTTGGATACCTCTTAATTAAGTGAAAATGAAAAACTCTTCCATAAAGAAACTGAATTCATACTTAAAAGCAAAATATTGTGCTTAAGGATGTGGGAAAGTATCTTATCATGGACTGATGCAAAGTATTTTTATAAAATACAAGACAACCTTTTTGTTAAGAGCATTTCATCTTCGTAGGAGTACATGTCAACAATACAATTCAGCTAAATAGTAAAATTTGGGTGCCAAAGGAACCTGAGGGACTGGGTACTAGTTAAAAAGTTGAAATTATTTCGCTGGCACAATGGGTTTGCGAACTAAAGAAAGTGACTGGCGGGAAAAATGTAAAAAAAGAAACACAATATACAATGTAGTATGACATTGATTAAGAGAGAAATAAAAAGAAACAATGCTGTGTTTGACCGTTTTTTTATCACTTGACTAGTCAAAATTGTGTACTATTCAAATATTTCTTCATGTCTGTATAGTGCTTTGCCCTATTTTCGCATATTAAAGTGAATAAATTATGCTGGATATGATATATATTAGTCTCACATTAGAAAATAGCCCAAGGGGGTAAAGTTGAGGTAAGTTGTCCATTTCCCCCTGAAAATTACACAATTGGAAATCCTATCACGTAAAAATGTAAACAAGGGATGTTGACCTGATCACCATGGGCATCAGCCTTTGTCCCCTCGAGTGGTACCAATGGGCCAAATTTTAAGTCCTGGCTCATGCACTGACATAATGTACATTATGCGTAACAATGTACGGTAGGCCTCTAAGCTGTCTTACCGCCTCAGCACTGTTCCATAGCTCCAGTCCGCCCAAGTACTTGTCAGGCCTGGTAGACAGGTAAAGTTTGAAAGAAAAGCCAAACCTGCCATAGACAAATCTCAGGAAATCCAAGCAGCCTTTGATTTCGTCTCCAATCTGGAATAAAGTAGACACTAATATTATTTAAAAGATACATGTAATTTATGATTTGCACTGCACAAGCCAGACATCATAAAGTTATAGGATGTCTTTAATGCATAAATGACAAATCTTGCTCATACATAGCAAAATAAATATAGCAATGATGCAAGACTGGACAATCAATAGACTGGCCCCACATACAAGGTTACTTTATTGTCATTTTCACAGGCAATAGGCAGGTTTTAGCCTCAAGACTTTATGGCTTTCAACATATTGTACAGTATCTCCAGTTTGTTATAAACTTCATTTAAGAAATAAAATGAAACATTTCCTCCAATTTTTCACATTGGAAAAACCTTTGAAAAAAAATCACAATAGTGGCTCTGGCACACTGTTTCCGTTAAATTCAGTCTACATCCATAAACTGACTTGAGCCTCTAACACCTTGGGGCACAGTTGTGGACCATCTTAAACATGCATCTACATAAAGGACACCATTAGAACAAAAAGTATTCTAAAGCTACAATCACCACCACAAGAAGCAGTTAAGAACCTGATCAGGGCGGCAAAATATGTGAGCATCATCCTGCTGGAACCTCCTGACACGAGTCAAACCAGTCAGAGTACCTGACAACTCATTACGATGAAGAACACCAAAGTCTGCCATTCGCAGAGGAAGTTCACGCCACGAACGAGGACGGTGATCAAACATAACACTTGAAAGGAAAAGAGACACTATAAGTGATCAACATATACCATCTCCCTCGAAACAGGAATGCAATACACCATGCACATGTGATAACTCACAAGAAGTAGATAACATACTCCCACACAATGAAAAATAATACACACTAAAAATAATCACCAAGATCTATTTAACTTGACTCATTTTTCAGCACACAGTGCTTTCAATAGGACCCGGCTCCCACTGGAGCTCCGGCAGATGCTCACTTGCAAATTACCAGTTACATGTATATTTCTTGTGAAAAAATAAAACTGAAGTAAAGGAATAATTCTTAGCAACTCATTTCAATTAATTGGCTGGTCGAAATTTTTATTGGAAAGCCAATAACGATGAACACTTTTAAAACACAACTTGGGTGTTGATATTCTCTCTTCTTCCAATTTCAAAAGGTTTCAGGGGGAGCATGCCCCCAGACCTCCCTAAGGGAAAGAGCTTTTTGGTCCCAGCTTCCACTGGGTGCAAACATTACTTAACCACATGTTAGAAATCTAATTGAAAGCACTGAGCACATAAGAGCATCAGCAGCCTGGCTCCGAGAAATTTTGCTCCAGCTCCTGTTCATTTCCAAACTGATTTAATCCTAATTCAAAAGTCCCAGAGTAAATTTTTGCGATGGTCATTAGTTTCACTATTCAAATGAATTCATGAAAACACTTTTTTTTCAAAACTTGCATTCAGCGTCACTTTGGGAATGAGGTTGAAGCAAATTTAAAAAATTCACAGAACAGTATACAGTTCTTGCACTCGTAACCCCTACCAGTGTCCTGGACAGTTCATAGGCTTCAAAGCATATTTCTCCTTCTCCACTTCAAAAGAAAACATATTTTCCTGAAGGAAAAGGAGAACCACCCAAATTGCATCAATACAGCATAAGAGAAACACTGAGTAGGTTTTCAAGGGTAAGTCAATTTAGCTTCCCCTGTGATGCTAGTTTTTTTTAAGATATAATAAACAATTTATGATCCAACAATATTACTATTCTTACTGAGTAATGTTGCCAATGCCCTGACGTTTCCCACAGTTTTGTGCTGTAAATGTTTGGTGACACCACTTCCTGGAATCCTCGCTTCCTATACTCTTCCTGATTGAAAACAAGGCAAAAAAAAAGTTCAATATGTTGAAATGCAATAACTCAATCAAAGCCACATTAGATGTGAAAATAATAATATCAGGGGTTTCAATAAAAGCCAGTTACCAGTCATTTTCTGCCACCTATAGGACCTCTTACCACTATCAGTTTAGCCAATGAACACACCCTCATTTGTGTTCCCAGTGCAATCACAGCCGCCTATTTCACCATTGCCAGCTGCTAATGGATTAAGTTATTGAATCCCCTGATAATATCATCATTGACAAATTTGATTAACACAAGACCACTTTGAAAAAATTGGCACATGTTTTCACTTTTATTTTGCTATGTACAACATTATACAGTAAGTGAAGTCAACGATGAGAGTGAAAAGTTTGAAATGAAAATGACAAATTAAGAGATGTTCACAATAGTTAACAACTATTCATCGAAGTGGAGGTGGCTAAAGGTGGATATTTACCAAGGAAGATAACTGAAAAGACGTACAGTATGCTGTTACAATGATGACCATGTGCATTTATTGTATAGTGATTATTTTGTTGAATTCCTACTGATGAACGTGTATGTACTATGAAAGTTGTGCTAAATGTAAATGTACATGACATGTATGAGAAACAAAAAGCAACTTAAGTACCCTTCCCTTTGGCCTACGAATTGTGACAATTTACTGGGAAAGTTACAATTTATGAGCAATTATTTTTAGATCTCAGAATTTGGAGCAACCAGTACAGAAAAGAAACACAGAAAAACCTGTCTGTATTTTTCCCATTCAGTCCTTAGTTGTAAAAAAGTAACCCAACCTTGAGAAAGTTGATGAGTGTGTTGTATATGTGAGCACCTTTGGGCAAAAAGAAACAACTTCCAGGGCTCAACTCATGAAAGAAGAAGAGTTCATGATCCTGAGGAAACAGAAAAGAAACTAAAATTAATGGAAGACTTTGTAGTTTAGTTTACATGGGGTATTATTTTTATGATACTCATGACAGTACACTGTAGGCCTTTCAAGGGAAATGTTTGTGAAAATTTGCTGATATTTTGTTTTTTCAGACAGAATTTCCATTTTTATTTCACTTATTCAAAAATTTGCCTATTCGATTTTTCTTTGTCCTGAGTTAAATTTTGCTTGTTTCAACAAAAACTTGCCTATCCTACTGTACGAGCAAAATTTCCTCCAAAACCAGAAAAACAAAAATATATTCTGAGCAGATGGTAGTATACCCTCCCCAGTTTCCTGTGGTCTCTTTGGGCAGCCTCCTCCTGAAATTTCTTCCACTCTTTCATCTGAAATAAAATACAAAATTGAGGCAAAAAAAAAAGTTAAAGAGGTATGTGGCACAGCCTGGCAATAAAAAGATTATTGTTACAGTGTCCAGCTTAGACTACCAACTTGATAAAAGTCGCTATCAAAAATAACATCATACATAGATTAAGCCAAGACTAAAGCCGAACTCCTGGGTTGTTTATTCTTAAAAACAGTTAACCTGACTTGAGCCTGCAATCCAATCAAAACCCAGTACCTGGTCAGTGGTCAACTTTATCACATTATTTCAAGTGCAATTAAGAATAAATAAGCATGAGTAAATTTGAAAAAAAGAATTATTATTCCAAATTGCACAAGAAAAATCATGTGATTACTTATTAATAACATAATGAAAGAATTTGAGATGGTTAAGCAGAAGAAACGAACGCACGTCACGCAATCTGGGAAAGATTGTGCCATAAATTGCGCCATCTAGGGTGCGCACTTGATTTGAAAACAAAACATTTGATTGGTTCTGACCAAACCCTATTGTTTATTAGCCAATAATAATCCAGAATTTCAACGCGTAAATTGCACTGATGTATTACACTGTGTTACTTGAACTGCACTGCTCTTAGCCAATCAGAATCCAGTAATTTTTTCATGTGTATTATTAAGTGACTAATAGTGGTCTTACGAGCCTCACTTGAACTCCAGTGTGATTACATTTACGTTGTTTGCTTGCCTTGTCATCAACAAACTTGAAATTTGATGATTTCCTATTGTTGTTTTAACCAAAACAGCTAAGAAATGCACTGAAATGTGAGCCGCACATGTGGCATGATTATTTACCTCTCTAACCAATAATATTCTTCCTTTTTGCCATTTGTAATTGCCATCGCCATTGCTTAAACTCTCTATTAATTTATGTAAAATTGAACAATGCCTTACAAGCTTTAATGCCACATTGTATTAATTTTCAGTTCTTCTTTTTTACAAGAACAAATAAACTGCAAAAGTCAAGCTATAATATTGTGAGGGAGTATCCTGTCATTATCAAAGTACCTGCAGTAGCAAACTCTAGTAAAGCAGAGACGGTGTTTACCTGTTTATCATTAGGGAATGAGATTCCATAAAGTCGCTGGAGAGACTCAGCCTCACAATTCCCTTCCCAATATGTAGCTGAATTCTAGAAACAAATGCAAGCAAATACAGTAGTACTATTAAAAGTAACTGTAGCGGTTTTAAACTCAACAACCTTACATAAAGCATGAAGCTGTCACCATAGTAATTCATGATCCTGGAAATGTTGCTAATCGAACTATTATCCTTTATTTATTTAATTCTTGTTTTACACTTTCACAGTACCTTAGTGACTTGCATTGCTTTAATCTTGCCAGTATGTCGAACATGAGGTCCTCTGCACAAATCAATAAGTGGACCACACCTTCAATGTAAATTATAAAAAAATTTATAAACTCATTATTAATCCATGGGAAAATTCTAACTGCAATGATATTCATTTGTTAGGTCTGAGAAAATTAGGACTATAATAGGATTTGAGCATTGGAGCCTTAATTTTCTTTTACTTTCAAAAAAAAAGTAAATGTGACCTCTCGCGTGAAAACGTACACTAACGACTTTCCGTGTATGACCGGAATTCCGTGTGGAAGCCGTGTGACACCCGTGAGATTTCAATTTTAAGCTGTTCTTGCAGCTTGGCTCAATCGTGTGACCGACCTGGTAAGCCGTGTAAAAAAATTGCCCACTCGTTTGCTAGAAAAGTCTACTCGTTTGAACCAAGTAGACAACCATGTGATATTTATCACATGCCACTCGTTTGGAGAAGCATCCACTCGTGAGCAACCTGTGAGGGAGCTGTGTGAAAAACCCGTTTCCTGGAAAGTCGTTAGTGTACATTTTCCCGTGAGAGGTCACAAATGTCATGCACTTTCATGTAGAATTAAGAAAGAAACAATGGAAAAGACATAATGTAATTCAACTTAGAAGCTTTGAATAATTATGACGAAGCATTGCTTCCTGTCTCCTGTAACAAGAGTCTACCATATTACTGCATTATTCTGTTAAACTATTCCGATGACAAACTCCAGCAGATACAAGACTCTTAGTTTCCCCTTATAGAGTGAAAAGAAACGTTCCATGAAAAGATATCAGCTTTGAAAGAATGATGACTTGTCGACCTAGTAATTCAACCTAATTATCTACAACACCTGTAGCTCAATCATCGCACAATATGTACACCCTATTTGACTAATTCAATAAACACTTTATTGTGGGAAACCAAAGTTTCAGCTACATGATTGCACATGTATTATTATTGACAGAGACCCATGACCTTTATGACTCTAGTGTCAGTCATGTACATGAACTTTTTAATTAGCAACTGAACCATTTTTCCAACCATAACTAAAAATAAAGGATCCTCTCTTCTTCTTGGTTTTCATGTCACTTTAAGTATCACCCAAAGAAAAATCAAAATCGCTTACCATTCAATAAATTAAGACAAGAAGTTAAGATATTGTAAAAGGGTAATAAATAAACAGCATGTCAAGGTTTTAGGGCTGTGCGATACTCGAGTTACAGTGATTAGTATGGAAATTCCATGTTGGTGTCCCTCAGAGGTACAATGTACACCAACCCGGTGGCCGGAAACCAGTGGAAACATCTGGAGTTCACTTTGGCTCTCTCAAAACATTTTTTCTCTCTGCTAAACTTGAAAACATGCAAATAGACACTTTTCTTAACATATTCGTTATTCAGAAGTCGAAAAAACAAGGCGAATCAATATTTTTGTGTATGTGACATGTTTTTCAGAAGCAATCCAGATGTCATGCATTGTAAAAAAAATTTGAAATTCAAACTGCTCTATTTTAAAAACAAGCATGCTACAGCCTGAAAACAGACCAGCAGATACACTGTATATCTCTAAAATGTCTTTTACCTGATGAAGGTAAAAATCCAAATTTTTAATTTAAGTTTTTTCTGATGTCACATGAAAACCAAGAATTCAATTGATGCAGGCTTCATAATTACCACGAAAAAACAAGACTATTACTTTTAATTACTTTATCAAGTGATGCAAATTATACTCAAGTCACTTCACCTTTCAAAAACAACAATATTAATAAGTACTAATTTAACTTTAAATAATAATCCCAGGACTTACCTATAAACAGTAGTAGTTGGGGTTTGCACTTTGTTCTTTATAATCCGGCACTTGAATTCATTATACTGTCAAATAAACAAAATAAAATGGCATTCACTTCTTATTGCACATGCAGATATGTACAAATTTCTGCAATAACTTTCAAAAATTTTTTCAAACACAATGATTAACTTTTTATGATCACTAAAAAAACACAAAACCAATGCTGTTAGTGAAGCATTGGACCCTCTGAAAACGTTTTTCCTTTGAATTACAATGTACTAACAGTAATCAAGTAATCTTGCAGATCTAAACTGAATGGCAAAAAATAATTATCAACGACTTATGTACTTCAAACTTTTACATCTTGAGTATTAAATTAGAAACAACAAATTGAAGTGTCCTTTAAATTCACTTCTCGAAGTCAAATGTGGACAACTGAAACTCAACAAAGTTAACCCATTGACTCCTGGGGGTTCCACATTGATGAGTATAATCGTCTGGCATTAGATAGAGTAAAATACTAATTATGGCTGGTTCAGGCCGGTTCAGACATCAATAGGTTAATTGGACATAAGAACACCCTTTCATAGACAGAGGGATGTGTAGAATGAACCAGCAAGTTAAACTTGTACCTTAAACATTTCTAGAAGGTCTTCTTTTGTCACTTCCAGTCTGACAAATGGCTGTTTCTCTTTCACAATGGATTTTGTTAAAGTGTCTAAGGCAGGAAAGTCATTGGATGACACCTGTCTACAATCAATAACACAACAGAGTGATTCAAAATAATGAAGGAGAAGTTTAAGATAAATATGCTCACTAGCTCGCTAGTTTGAGCACTCTGGCATGGCTTAGATGTACCACATGTGTGGGACATTTGGGGTGGCTTTATAAGCTTAACCTCCATCCCAGACATCAGCACTGCACTGATGAGGCCCAGAAGGCCGAAACAGTACTGTCTGCAGTTATATATATATATATATATATATATATATTTTAATCAGATGGAGAAGATTAAACAAACAATATCAAGTAATGAATGGTAGTAATGTTACACCTTCCTTTTTTACAGCTGGAATGGTGTTCCCTTGCTTGGTTATTTCTGAAAGGTGGCTCTTTGTTTATGCTTTTTCTCAATTTTCCTTACTTACACTAATAATATTATTATTGTTATTAATTTAAGATAAGGGAAACCTGCCAATGATCTTGATACTATTGATTGCCCCATAGGAACTCGTCAGGTTTACCAATTTGAAAGTAGCGAGTCTCCTCAAAATAATAATGAATATTTGTAATATCTTTCAGGAGCACAACTCTTCCTATAATTTACAACAGTCTGACTTTTCAGTTCCCAGGTATAATACAGTAACTTATGGCAAACATTCATTGCGCTATTTAGGACCCACATTATGGAGCAAACTGACAACTGCAGACAGATCAGTTACATCGTTAGCCAGTTTTAAAAACCGTGTACGAAAGCGTGACCTTATAGCTCTCTGTTAGATGGCTGCAGGGGCTGTGCTCATTGTAATTCTTAATTGATTTCTTCGATTCTTATTTCATAGTTTTTTCATATATTATGTATATATGCCTTAGCTTAAAGGGGCTAGGTCATGCTATGTTAGGTAATTTTGTTTAATTTTGTTAATTATGCGCTCTAAACGTCAAATTGGCAGAACAAGAGTCTTTCATTTTCAAAATCACAGCCACATAACAACTGAGAATGATTTTCCAACTTTGCACACAACATTTTGATATAGACTGTTCAATGTACCTGTAATTTTGAAAAACGGTGGGCCGACGTTTTTCAAATTTACCCAAATTCAATCCATTTCAATCCTCTCCAGTTTTGTCCATCCATGTCCCTTCTTGGCTTCCCTGCGTTTTGTTAGAGATCTTCTATAGTTTTGAACAGTTATTTTGATATTTTAGTTAATTCTATGACCATTCGATCAGTGCTGGAATTGCCTAAAATTGCGTGACCTAGCCCCTTTAATTTTAGAATTTAGTGGATAGTATTTCTTTGTAAATCATTTTATCTATTATTATTTGTGTCCCCACATTAGTATGGGATATCTCCCAAACTAGAAGGTTCTGACACGGTAATAAAGTTTCTACTACTTTAAATGAAAGAAACAAATTAATGATCCTCACACTATTCTAGACAATAAATAACAGTGTGGCTACACAGCTCAGTTGGTAAAGCATTGTACTGGCATCACAGAGGTCAGGGGGTAGATTCCTGTTGGAGCCACCTCAACAGTTGTCTACAGGA
>NC_090884.1:20275071-20290071 GCF_036669925.1 Montipora capricornis | reverse complement strand
CAAGTACATGTACATCTTCTTCTACTTTTATCTTGTATCCAGTGATAAATTAATATTATTAATTTCTTATTCTTCTGAGTCATAGCTCACCTCTAAATGTGAATAGAATGCAGATGGAGCCCAAGTTTTTCTTGGTACTTTGCTCCAGGAATTTCTTAATCATCGTTCTTAATTTCATGTCACAACCCTTCACTTGCTCCAGCCTCCATTTATTCGGCTGTAGGCCCTTTTTTAGAATGACTTCAAATTTAATGGTACAGAAAATCAATGATTCAACCCAAATCAGAACATTAATTGTTGCACCAAAATACTCCAAAAGATACCGTTATTAATTTTAAAGAGAAAATTTTTTGGGGGGTTTACGTCCACTTAAACAAACTAAGCAGTCTAGTTGGTCAATGATCAAAGAAACTCATTCGATAGGGGATGCCTGGCACAGAATCTGGATATCTGATTTGTGATACACAATGTACATGTGTGTGCTACTTCTGCATAATAATAATAATAATAATAATAATAATAATAATAGTAATAATAATAAATTTCAAGGCTGCTGCCTAAGAAAATTTTTAAGGGGCCCTCAGAGCTAAACACTGACTAAAAAAAATTGGAAATAAAGATAAGCTCCTTAAATAAAAGCCACTCTTATTAAAAAAAAAATATATATATATATATATATATATGCAGATAATATCAGTCAGAAAAAAAAAAAACAATAATAATAATAATAATAATTGAAATGTTTCATGTCTATCATTAATTATTCATAATCACATGATTTTTCTCTTGTAATTTGGAACAGATAAACACTTGTAAATTCTTTCAAAGACTAAAAATTGCACTCATACTACAGGCTCATACAGTTTTCTTGCACATATGTCATGTGATTATCTGTGCTAACCTTACAAACAACAGTGTTATCAGCAAGACCTTGGCTGAAATGAAACAAAAAACAAACAGTTGTGTAGAATTTGCTTTTAAAAAAGGACTTCATGCATGTAAAAAATATGTGACAAAAACTAAGTTAAACCTTTATTAATTTACCTGATCGAAGAGGCAATTTCATAAGGTGTAGTTTTCCAAGCCAGTCCATCTAAAACTTTTCCATCACGCAAAGTAACCTTGATTGGTGTTTTTTCTTTAGCTGATAGAAAACCAAAAATAACAATTATTCTGTTTAGAACTTAATTTTTTTTTATGGGATGTACTAGTATAATTAAAACTAACAATGCAACCTACGCACTGAAAAGCCTTCAAACACCTACTCCATGTCATTGTAAACATATCTGTTTGTCCTAAATCTGTTTGTCCTAAATGCAATATGGCCCGACCCCTTGTTAAAGATATAACTTGCTGTTTTTAACTATTAAGCTTAATATTTTTGTAATTCAGTATTTAGTTTTGGGACCACAGTAATTGGTTATGCTGTTGTGGCCTCCCTGCCCCAGATTTGTTGGGGCAAAGTCGAATAAAATAAAAATTAATATAATACATGGCAAAAGTTCATCACATGTCACTTTCACCAAAACATGTGAGAAAACAGTCAAGATCTAAATGGACAGAATTACTCTACCTGGCCATCATTTAGCATAAGCAGGGGATGGTTTAAGTTGAAAAAGCATGTCATTTTCAAGCACAAGATCATGTAAAAACTCAACAACCAAAGGATGGAGGAACAGTAAAATAACAAAATTTTGTAATCCTAAAAGTGTGGAGTTACCAAACTGGAGATGTTATTATAATGCAAAGAAGCCTTCCTGTAATTGATTCCTTTGAGACACATGACAGAACAAGGTACAGATGTACCAATTTAGTCTTAATTCCAAGTGGGGTCAGTTCAGTTTTGCTGTCTTTATACATTTAAACCCAATTCTGAGATCAAAGTTAGATAGACGTAAATGACATGGAAGGCTAAAGGACCACACCAGGTTACAGACAATAACAAAGAAACCCTGTGAAGAGCTGATATGCATAACAATTTGGGTAGCATGGCATGGCATGGCATGGCATGGCATGGCATCCCATATGAAATTTAATTGTGCATAATTATGACGTGCAAAATTACAAAATTAATTTCTTTAGATGACAGAGAAGACTATTGTACCCTTCACTCATTTCTGCTAAGCTACCAATAGTCAATAGGGGTGATGGATGATAAAATCCAAGACTTGCTGAGACCCTTGTTTGCGAATCCGAGACAGAGACCAAAACATGCAAGACATCACACCAAAATAAAAGCAATATAAGCAAGACTTCAAGACACTTCATAAAAGGCTGTGGAGATTTCGAGATCGGATGAAAAGTTTGCGAGCCCCAAGATTTTGGAGGTACGTACCATTTGCCACCCCTAGTCAATGAAAGCTGATGAAATTCAGCTGGGGATTAAAAGGAGCTGGTGATTAACAGTTACCATACCACCAGTTCCTTTTAATCTGTCTATCATTTACATGTATCATCTTTAAAGATACAATAATTATATTCATTCATGCACCTTCAATCTTTGCATCAAACTCCTCCTTCAATCTCTCAAATAATGCTATTCTTTCTTGGATAAAGGTTGGTGGAGGATTCAGCTAAAAATTGTAAAAAATAATACAATACAATACAATACAACACAATAAAACTTTATTTCACTACGCTAGCCACACACAACAAAAGCTGCTTTCCAGGTGGGGTGTAGGTAAACATGTTACAATAAAGTATATATATATATTTAAAATCGAAGTATATTACACAGAATGAGTGCGATCCAGTAGAAGGCATGGAGGGCGAGGAGGTAAGTTTGCGTTTGAAATCAGAAAGCGATTTTGCAGTCTTTGCCTCATAGGAAAGATTATTCCAGAGCATTGCACCACTATACTTAAAGCTGCGCTTCAAAAAATTTGTGTATGACCTTGGAAGTGCTAGATCAGTCTCGATATTCCTAAGATTGTAATTTATGTTCGTATCATTCAGCTTTACAAAGGAATTACTCAGTTGGGGGGCAGATAGATCATTGAGGATTTTATACATAAGGGTAGCCTTTGTATGGAAGTGCCTGATTTCAAGGGTTTTCCATTTCAGGTTATTCAACACATCTGTGGACCTAACATCATATGAAGAGCCTGAAATAACCCTTCCCCTTTTGAAGGAAAATAGGGAGTATTCTTTAGCCTACTGACATAAGCACAAGGCACAAGCCTGTAGCTAGTGGGGTCTGGGGGTATCCCCCCCCCAGGAAATTTTGCAAAACTAAATTTGCAAGAAGGAAAAACTGGCCATAGATTTTGAATTTGAGAGAAGAAAGAACTGGAAGCCTGGCAAAACTTCGTCACTCTGCTGGATTCATTTCAAAGAGGACAACTTTCCGTATCGCATGGACAGCAAAATGAAAAGATCATTGAAGACTGACGGATGAGATTCACTTACAGGAACAGCATTATATAAGCGTTGATTTAATTCCCTCTTGAAATCTTCTATATCGTCTTGTTCTTTTCTGTAATTTTGAAGCAATTGCTCATCTGCTAGCGGTTCTTCCACATAGGGTTCAATGTAGCTCTGGGTTTCAGTGCTAGTGCTACCTGACTCATCGAGACTGCAACTAGTTGCACAAAAATGTCATTTGAAAATCATCAGTATTCGCTTCAGCATTCAGAGGCACTTTCCTCAATGATAGACATAGACATGATGAAAAATACCAAAAGAAATCACAGAGCGATACACTGTACCTTGATCACTGAGAAAACAAAGGACCCATGCCAACAAGCATTCCTTAACCTACAACACATTGAGCCCACGACAGTCCTGACCAGTGGAAAGGGTGTACTGAATACAAGTAGGATTTAAAAAATTGTAGAAAATTTGGGTCTCGTTCAAATCGAAAAATTCTTTCGCAAAAGTTCATTTTTTAATATAAATGAATAATTTAATAATAGGAAAATAAAACTTTTCATGTTATGGGCACCTTAAGATGAGCAATTTGTCCTTGTTTTCAGAATTTCATGATAAAGCGGGAGAATCTGACAAAAACCAGGAGAGCGGGAGGCAACACATCAAATTGGGAGACTCCTGATCAAATCAGGAGGGTGGAATGTCTGCAGAAAAAGAACACACCATACACTGCCCCAAAAATAGTACCACATCATACAAAATCAATGAAATCAAACATTTATCAACTGAAAATTTACACTTCTTATAGTTTTATGCTCTTAGAATTACGGAAATTGACGTGAGTCAGCTGAGAAGTTGCATTAATCATTTCATGCGTAGATAGACAGCACAAAGAAAATTACATCAGAGTCAATTCCTCTTCTGATATTGGATCACCAAAAAAGATAGAATTATATTATTCTGGAATGTTGTGGACACATGTAACATGTAAATTTGATTGATCAAATTAGCAAAAATGGCAAATTATTTTTAGGACTCTATTCTTAGATTGTTTTTACATTACCAAATTGTTTGGATTTCCAACAAAAAAATGAGAAAACGCTTCATTAGATGGTAGTTAAAACTTTCTATATAAGGTTAATTTCCTACCCAATTGTGTTCATCATGTGTACTTTTGAGACTTTAATAGAATTGTAGCCTGTTGACAATTTCTTTTTTCGATCAACAAGGAGAAAATTTTGAAGGAAGAAAAGGAAATTGGAATTATCACCTTGTTATCCTAACACAAGATTTTTCTGGAACTTCAACCTGCCTTGTTGTGGAAACTGGATAAACTACTTGAAAATAGGCTTGTCGTTTACATTACCCAGTGTTCCAGATAAGAGTCGGGTCTCAGGTCAATAACCCGACAAACAAGGCTTCCTGACCCAACAGATGAACTGTAAATATTCAGTTAAATGTTACAACAAAATTAAAAAACGAAAGACAGACGTTTCTTAGCGAAAAAGTTTATTGTTTAACTCTGAAAGCGGCGAACGACTTGACATCCCGAAAGATGGCTGCGAAGGAGACTATATTCTTCCCCGTAGTTCATTCAATGTAAACAAAAACCTTGACACAAGGTGCTTACATGTATGTGTACCTTTGTGGTTAGCTAGCACGTGATCAATTTCTTCCTTTTGAGAGAAAATCCCGACCTTCTCCTTGCTTCCTAGAAGTCAGAGGCTGCAGAAGTTTTGGTGTTTTTAGGATCGATTATCAAGAATCTTTCGCTGAGAATTCAAAATTCAGAGTTTTTTACAAAAACTATGCTATTTTTTTCTTCATCTGTCTTTTGGCTTGCCTTTTATTTTGAACTCCCAGCTTTTGCGATACTTTGTGGTGCAAACGTAAAGCCAAAAAAGTTTTTACCTGACATAAAGATTAGACTGCAAAGAAGAGGAATTATGAAGCGTAAACAACATGTTCAGTCCTTCCTTAGTGTGTAGAACAAACGTTTGTGTAGTGCAACTGAAATACATGCATGACGTACAGGAAAACGTCCGTCAGAGCAATTTGCAGTGAGATTTTTGTAGACCATTTCACTTAAAGAAGAAATAAGAGAGTTTTACTCAAGAGCGTGTTTTTTTATAGCAAGCAAGCAGACTCTTCCGTTGAAATGGCGCGCAGTTGAAATATAGCCCCAATTTTTCCGACCTATATTTCGTTCCCGCGCCATTTTCAAAGAGCCTGCTTGCAGGGTAGTTTTGTTATCTTTGCACTGAATTTATTACCAAAACTTAGAAAAGTAAAATTCAACGCGTGAACACGTGAGCCAAAGGGCCAATGCTGGTATGACGTCTGGGTGACCCCTCAAATGGTCTACATAACCCCCCACGTGAACAAATTAACTGGAATGCTGATTACCAAGCATGAAAGAGATGACTTTGGAATTTCAACAAGAAAACCCTTCAGGAGAACCTATAACCACAAAGGTAGTCAAAACTTTCAATTTGCAATTCATTTCTTCCCTTTTGTGTTCGACTCGTGCACTTTGGCGATTTTGAGCGGATGCTGAGCCTGCATTTCAAACTGTTCAGCTGTAACGACATGCACACCTTGCAGACCTATCCTGCCACTGGTACGGACTGTCACCATGGACTTACGGACAAAAATCGGCGTTTCAATGATATAGTGCATTAGGGGCTAAAGCCCATAGGCGCAAAAATGAGTGTAACCTCTTTGTAGAGGGGGAGGGGTGGCCAGGTAAGTGAACACATATCCTGCCCCTATTGTGGAATACCCCAATAGATGCCTTGTGCATGTGTCTCACATTTAGTTTTTTTCATGCAAGAACTGAACATAACTTCCAACGCTATCCTACGCCAAGTAAAGTATCTCTTGCAACAAATTGCTTCAGAGTAACAGTGACGGTCCCTCCCTGTGAGAGAATTCCGAGAATTATTGCATCAGCCAAGAACAACTAACATTGATAATTTTCATATTTTACTTTCAAGAATTAAAAAAAATATGACCACGACAGAACAACTGGAACAAACAGCAACACACCATCCCAATCAATACGATTATTTCACAAATAATAAGTCGTGGTCCGCGCTCGCGCCCGCCAGATCGCGCGCATCAACGCTAGTTCACCTTCGAAAAGATCACTTTTCACTATTACCCTAGTTCTAAAACGAGTATTTCATCAAAACCGTTCGCGATGTTGAAGAAGCAGTTGGAAAGTACATAACAGCAGACAACAAGAATATATCAGTCCTCCAACAACTGCACGATGTATTAACAAGGACAAGCACACAGGCCGTATTCGTAGCTTGCGTAAAGGAAAATAAATTACCTCTAGAGGAAAGGAGCTGTGCACGTCTTTTTTCTTTGTTTTCTGAATATCCTTGCCTTTTTTTTTATCTACAGCCACCTTCTCATCCACATTCATGTTTTCGACCTTCTCTTCTAAACCGGAAACCGACATAATTGGAAGCCCCAACGTGGATTCAATGAAAGTAATTTGTACTGACCATGCTCTAATAAAGATACAACTGACATGTTGCTGACTCATTCAATGATGGCGGAAGGTTTAATTTTACATACCTCTAATGGGAACTTCAGTTCATCACATCTAGTTTTATAGGGATAAGATGTAGTGCAACAACAATATGGTGATGAGCTCTGAAGCCGAATGACATCGTTGGGTTGAAAAATGTTGTTAAGTCCGAGCTTGAAAATCGCTGCAACTGTTCGACGTCGTACAACATGAAAGGTTGTGATCATAATAGTGTGCGATGTTCCATATATAATTGGTCCTGTAATTTACGAAAAGATGCCTTGAAAAGTTCAAAAGTCTTTACTTTTATCGATGTTTTTATCATGTTGCCTCGACCGCCATGTTTTTGTTCGATGTCTCGGCACCAGGCTATCGCAAGCTGCTGCGCACCGGTGCGCACTCAGTTGGTTGAGCACCGGGCTGCCATGCGGAGTGCAGATCATACGCGTACGCGCTCTCTTATATCCACAAATGCACTTTTTGTCGACCCTTCTAGGCCCTCAAGGATCTGAACAGGAGCCCATGAGAAGGAGCCTCCATGTGCACTATATCCTTGAGTCAACCTTTCCCCGTATCTTTCTATTTTTAGAACCAACCCTTCAGCAGGAGACTGACATTTACATTAATTTACATCAATTCGCACAATTTGCGTACATTATTTTTGCTATTTTTGTCTTCTTTAGACAATGACTTTATTCTGATTGCCTATTTTAAACAGCGCGTGCAGTGCAGAACAACTCGTGGCGTTCTAAAAACAGAAATATACGGGCAAAGGTTGACTCATAGGGCTTGTATGGGGGAGGCAAGCTCCTACTGATGGGCTCCTGATCTGAGACATTACGCATTAAAATATCTCCGGAGCAGAGCTGATCCCAAATGGTAGTCTGTTAGAGCAGAAACACCCAAACGGTGTAACGAAGATGATGGGTAATCTCAGGCTGGATTCATCGTCGAGGGGTATTTGCCAAAAACCATTGTTGGCGTCCAGTTTGGAGACTATCTTACTGTTTCCCAGGTGGACAAGGTTCTCATCTACAGAGGGTATTGCATGGGTGTACCTCGCGTTTTGGACTGCTTTTTTGAGATAAGTCAGATCAACGCAGATGCGCACTCGGCCAAGCTGAGCAACGAACTCTTCTGATTATGTATCACGTAGACAGGCACCGGCTCAGTGATTTGGTAGCCTACATTTCAAACTGAGTTCCATTATCCAGACCTTTAACTGCATTTTATCTAAGGGCACGTAGGATCTGGGATGTCTTTGTTAATCCAGGATAGAAGAAGCAGTGCCTTCTTTCCCGCCTTGACAAGCAACGACATATTGCGCCTCAAAAGAATCCCCCTAAAATATGAATTCCGACGATTGAATGATTGGTAAGAAACAATATTCTAAAGCACGATGGAGAGGTTCGAGGGATGTAATGGGAGATTTATCATCGTTGTCATTCGCCTATGTTTACGTGTATTCCCCCATAGACGACATCAAAAGTCTCAGGGCGCTTTCCATTTGACAGAACTGACCGGCCAGACCGGGCATTTGGGAGGAATAACTCTACAACACATTCAAATTAACAAACCTCGAGGATGATATATACTTCTTCTTCCATAAAAATGCGAGGGATTATCGTGCAAGTGTTCCTTCAAATTGTTGCATTCTCTTTGCAAAATGACGGGTCTGGCCGGCCAGTTCTGACAAAAGGAAAGCGCCCTCAGATGGCAAATGTTTATTCCCTTGTTCCAAAGACTCAGAAGCTAAGAGAGAGGTCCTGGAAACGAGGCTGTTGCGATGATCATTCCGGACAGAACCCCGGTAACTCGAATTCTGAAGGGTAACGAAAAACTTTTCGAGTTAGCGGGGTTTCGAGTTATCGGGCTCGATTAAAATATTCAATTTTCCAGGTTAATAATTAATAGTTTATTGATTTCAGCACTTCGGTATACAATACAGTGCAAATAAAACGGATGATCGGTAAGTAACTGGCATAAAAAGTGATCAGTTCGTTTGCTGAATGACTCCAGATTTTGTTCTGTTAGAATTAGATCACACGATAATGAAAAAAGCGGATGGGATATCTCAATGGGCATGCGTGGTGAGTTGTAAGAACCAGAAATTCGAGTTATCGGGGTAAAATTTGATCAAGAGAAACGAAATTTAGTTCGAGTTAGCGGGGAATTCGAGCTGTCCGAGTTCCAGTTAACCGAGTAAAAATGGCTAAAAAGTTGGGTCAAATCCAAGTTCGAGTTAGCGGGGGAGTTCGAGTTATCCCAGTTCGAGTCACCGGGGTTCTACTGTATTTAAAATATATTTCACTAACATTGATTCACCTCAAAAATAACCTGCGAACGCAGAGAAACGACAACCGGAAATACAGCCCCGTTCTCAGGCTACCTCAAAAGGGATACAGGACGAAAATTCGCAAAAGCGCAACTCCAAGATGGCTTGATAGCTCAATTGGGAGAGGGCAGCGCAGTGCAAATCACGCCATGCAGTCATTGGTTCGACTTCCGTTCAAGCCTGGATTTTTCTCAGGTTTCGTTTGCAACTGCGACGATCACTATCGCCGAGTCATTACAACCGCAACTCCGCAATTTTGTTTTCATTTGATGTCTCATCTTAGTGTTAAAAAAAAGGTTATTGTAACCACATCAGATGGGTAAAATTGATCTTTCCCTGGTGCAAAATGACATTGGAAAGTGCTACTGGATAAGCCAAAAAGACAAATACCTACGAAAGACAGACCCAGACGGTCAGCGATACAGTTCATTTGCACTCCAAAGAGGACCAACGAATCATATCGAAATGTTTGCCAACTGGAAGAGTTTAAGCAAATAATATTCCGGGCGACGAAGGTCAACCGAAAGTGAGATGATTGTCCTTTTTAACCCCACTTGAAGTCACCACAAAGTGCGAGGTGTCTTGACTTCGTTAAAACTATTTGATGAAAAACAAACTTGAGCGAAACGGTTGCCGTCCGTTGCTCTTAGGCGCATTTGCGTGACGAACCCGTAAGTACGTTTGCGTAGGAGGCTATTTTCGGACTACCTTTGCCGAAAAACAACAAAGGCAGTTCCGGTTCGGTGACGCAATGACGTCAAGTTAGTTTCCTGTGATTGGTCATCGGGCTTCTGTGGAGTCTCATTCGCGGGAAATTCAATCTAAAAATAAATCGGTCTGTGAAAACGCCGTGACAGGAATATTTGGGAGTTGCTCGCACGTACTCATGGGCTCCTGTTTTCAGAGAAATCGCATTGACGGACGTTACATTGCTTCAGTTAAAACTAAGCCATAACCACATTGCATGATTAAGGAATTTAACGACTCGATTTACCAAGATACGCAGTACATCATCTTTGAAGTAGCCAGCGGTGGATAATAAACAATTATTCCATGAGCGCGCGTTGGAAGAGGCAAAGGAGCAAAGGAGGCAAGTAGGGCTGAGTTGGCTATAGCAAGTCTCATATCCAATAAGCGCGAATGGAATAATTGTTTTATTAAATTTTCATTCAATTCTGAACTGTTTTAGTTGTCTCAGCTTTTAAACTTCCGATGCACATGGATGCAATCAGTTTCCATACAAGGTCGTTATTGTATACGAGCTAATAACCGTGATTGAGTAAGCCAATCAGAACACCAGGATACGCAATATCCGAGATCGAAAATTTAATAACAAATGATAAGTATATTTCTTATATTTTTTGAAGACTAATTTCAAAAAGAAACACAATTTGCAGTTTAGAAATCCCCTAGGGATAAAAAAGGTTCAAAGACTCCATATTTATTTAACAATTTTCAATCAACTGGTCGAGAGCGTAATAGTGACTTCAAAAAGTACACTTTTCGAAAATGACACGAAACCTTTACATTGTATAAAGTCTGCGTCAGTCCCGGCAGCAGAGTCCTGTATTATGTATTACCTCACTGAAGTTTATCATAGAAATAAACAGGCAAATGACTTTAGGCAACGGCGGAAAACCACTGGGAGAGGAAAAGGGAACCCTAAAACGCACTACCGACGGAAAAGAGAGATAAAATACCCCTAACAAATATTATTATTCGAATGGCAATGTCTTTCACGCATAGCCTTGTCAGTTTCATTTATGAATGACACTTAAAAGAACAAAGGAAACGGTAACATTAATAATAAGGGCGCTTCGATGGTCCTGGAAATGCTATCGGGGGTGGTCCAGGTCTTTTCAGTGGCCCTGGATGACGCACCCAGCCACCTTCAAAGTCTCCCAAAGATTGACGCCTTCTAACAGGCGGCCCTTGGTCATGATATCTGTCAAAAACAGGTGGGCCTTCTCTAAATCCTTCGCGAGTTCTGTTAGGAAAATCCATAAAACGCCCAGGAGATTTTCCAGGGCCTTCAAATGAAGTCCACATTGAAGGATCATCCTCAAGAAAATCCTTTCGATTTGGGTCCCCACGAGGTGAAACAGGAGGTCCCCTCCAATGCGGAGGAGGCGGCCCTGGAACATCACGAGGAAAGTCCCAAGGAGGTCTAGCATGTTCCTCATAACCTTCTCTTTGTGAATCTTCCCAATAATCAAACTGTCTCCGTTGCTCTTCATTATCTCTGACTCCAGGATAGGAGACACGGTGAGGTGGAGGACCAGCACGCCTTGGTTCAAGAGACCTTTGGGGAGGACCCTCTGGTGGAAGCCTTCTTATACCAGGACGTTCGTTAACGAGGTTACCCTGCTCCATGATGCTTGGTCGGTCTTCATTCCCAGGAACTTCCAAAGGTTTCTTGAGGCCATCAAGGGGAGGAACAGGTGAAATTTCCGAAGGTCTCATGACAGGACCGTCTTTAAAAGAACCTCCAGGAGAATGCCCATGGCGTAACAGATCAGGAGCTATTTCTGGTTGCTTATCTCCTTGAAATCCTCTAGGTGAATTAAGATGTGCTGGTGCAAGACGATTGGGTAGAACCTGGTCACGCATTGCAGGTGGGCCTCTTGGAGAATCAGCATGCAGTGCTTGATCAGGTTTTTGTCCAGGCTGGTCTGTTGGTCCCTCAGGGTGTCTTTCATAGGGTGGAACCGCGACCGAATGGCTCTGTGGTTGTCCATATAGAGGTGCTTGCTCGTTCACATCTGCTGGATCTCTGGGAGGTCTTTCA
The DNA here is from genome assembly GCF_036669925.1 of Montipora capricornis. Taxonomy (NCBI): domain Eukaryota; kingdom Metazoa; phylum Cnidaria; class Anthozoa; order Scleractinia; family Acroporidae; genus Montipora; species Montipora capricornis. Next base: position 20,278,038 of record NC_090884.1, on the reverse strand, counting down.
AATGGTGGTCCCCTAGGTGGCTGGACATGAGGAGGGCCAAGCTGAATTGGTGGCCCTTCAACAAAAGGCGGTCCGGTGTTACTCCTAAACTGCTTAAAAGGAGGACCACAAGGTCTTTGAAACGGTGCTCTTTGTTCAAATGATGGTGGTCCATGGGTTACCAAGTCCGGTTCGCGCTTTAACGGCATTTCATGGGGAAAGCGAGGGGAAGCTCCTCGGAAAGGCAAACCACTCAACTGGTTTCCTGGATGGCCCCTGGGTGAAGGTAACGAGGTAACGGCGTTTGGGCCCGGCTGGTTACCATGATATTCCCTTTGATGTCTTGTGTCACATTCGGCATCACCTCTGAACTCTGTATAAATCTCTGCCGGTATACGCATTGGTGTTTCACTGGGTACATTAGAAGGTAAACAAGGTCTTTCTGGACGACATTGGCTCTTTTCTTTAGCTTCAGCATGGTTTGAATCATATTCGATCGCTCTCTGCTCTTCATTTGGATACTCAGTGTGCTTTTCACAAGGCAACGGTCGTGCAGGTAAACTAGTAGATGGAGTGTTCACAACTGGCATACTTGCAGGATGGCACTGTGTCTCGGATACATTAACAGATTTTTCTTTTTCTTTCAAAGTTTTTATCGAATCACTCAGCTTTGGAAATAGTGTGTCAATTAAAGTTAGGAGTGGTTTACTTGTTGGATTTCTCAAGTTTTCTTTGGGCGTCTCAGGAGCAGTTGCTGGGGTGCTAGAAGGCAAATTATCACGGGTTGGTGACGACTCTGGGCCTTGGGCACTTGTTTCCTGTAATTTCCTACCTCTGCTGAGCAACTGGGCTAAAATGTCCACAGCAGTCACTTTTTGTCCTCCGTCCTTTTTTGCAAACGCAGCATCTTGCTGCTGTCCCTGAACCTGTTCAGAAGTAGATGGTATGCCACTGGAAGACAAAGGAGATTCCGTAATTGCTTTGGGTGCAGATGAAACCCCATACCCAATACCTGGCTTTGTTTGATTCTGAATTGAATGGTCAAAAAACGACTGATTTGTCTCAAAGCCAGTCTTGTTGTTAACATCTACATCTCCAAGAGGCGCTGGAGTTGTCTCAGGTGTCTCGTCACCTTCCTCCAAGTGAAGCTCAGGTGATCCCACAGGTGATGGAGCTGAAGCCTCTGAACTTGGTGATCCCACGTTAACAAGACTCTGAGGAGCACTTTCGCCACCTTGAGATGTCTCACTTACTGGGGCAGAGTTGGGAGTCATGTAAACACGTGCTGGAACTGTTGTTGCAGCCACCGGAAGTGGTGCTTGACTGTCCACAAAGCCACTTCCAAGTTGGAAAGGTTGAATTGTCCCCATGCCACTTGGTATCGGTACACCTGCATTGGAAAGTAAGCCAGCTGGAATCTGTTGAAAAGGCTGCCCATGACCAGACAAAGTTCCTGCTGGTTGTAATAAAGGATTCTGAGCCACACCCTGGGTAGACTGCACTTGAGGGACTCCTGGTCTGAACTGAGGAACAGGACCAGGACCAGGAAATCTCTGAACACCTATGAATGGACGAATAAGCATTCCAACTGCAGGTTGAGGAGAAACAAGAGGTGGCCGACTTGGCAACAAAGGACCTTGAACATGCATCATGGGCCTTACACTGGGGCCCAGTGGCTGAGCAGGAGTTGTAGGAACTGCAGGAGGAATAACTGAAGAATTGTCAAGCTCCAGGGGAGTTGATTTTGTTGGTTGAGACCCAGAGCTTTCAGTGGAATTAGGAGTCTGATCATTACTGCCCTTGGGATCATCACTAGCGCTAGCCTCCTCACTTGTTTCTGATTTGTCACTGTCTGAATCATCTTCAATGTCCATGTCTGCTACTTCAATGTTGTCTACAGTTGGATCAATAGTTTTATCCTCCTCTGGTGATTTGTCAGCTTCAGGTTGAGTCTGAGATGGAGTGGAGGGAGCTGATTCCACAGCAACATCGGGCAGACCAGAGGTCAAAAACGAAGCTTGAGGTGCTGACACTGGCCCTGTTTTAGCTTTCTCTGCGGCTTTCTGTGCAAGCCTGTTCACTTTAGAGTCAACTTTTTTCTTCAAGGATGTCAGGCGGTTACCAAAAGTCTTGTATGCCTAGATTTGGGGCAAAAACAGAGTAAACTTTAGAATGGTCTTAAAAACCGGTAAGTGAATCACAATTTTTAAAATGTCACAAAACTTAATAATTTGAAGACATTTTTAATGTCTTACATCTTTGTCACTGACATAAGACCTCGAAAAAAGCAAATATGTGAATTTGCAACAACCTGGAGAAGCATGCATAATAAACTATAATACAATAAACACCCGCATATAAGAACACTTTTTTCAGGTTTTAGGGTGATTGTGTTTTTATTTGAGATGACCAATCAGCTTGAAAGTGTTCGTAAAATCTCATTTAAAAATTGGTTTCAGAAATTCTTCAAATCATATATTACTAGAGGTTTAATTAACATACATGTACAATGCTGTTTTGTAATAGATTTTATTGTTTGTAATGGTCCTATACACCATAGCACTTTGATATAAGTTTCCCTTTGTATTAAGAACATGTTCTATTTATCAGGCTGAATTTGTTCTTATTTATATGGTGCTTTATTGGCCAAATTTCAGCCTGATGTTCTTAATCCACTTGCAGGTGTTTTACTGTAATCCATACATTTGGATATTATTAAGCAAAGTTTATAGATAGTCTTTTTAAAATTGTTAACATATGTATATTTTAAATATTAGTTTTCATTTAATATTTTGTTGTGTCACCAATTAGTATTTTAATGCTTAAGTATCTTGACAATTCAATAAAGTTATTATTCATTTATTTATTTATTTATTTATTTAGACATAAATGGATAACAATGAAAAAAACATGGACAGATAAAAAACCCGAAGTTTAAGTGAAAGGTTGACATGGTTAAGTTGTTGATTGATAAACAGCCAAACTTAC
>NC_090884.1:20252571-20267571 GCF_036669925.1 Montipora capricornis | reverse complement strand
CTCTGGCTGCTTTTCTTTGGTCTTCTTGCTAACAACTGGCACCCCTCCTGAATCTAGTGAAAAGAAAATTTTACAAACAAGACAGAGAAAAATGTCAGTGAAAAAGAACATGTTAAAATAATACTTTTTCAGTAAAAATAATAATAATAATGATAATAGTGGCAATAATAGTAATTTAATAATTGATTATCCAATGACAAATCTGCCATCATCCTTCATTTGTTCTTGCTTGGTGCTAGTTTCCTTCACCCATCCAGAAGTAAGGTGACTAGCTTATTGCATACTGAGTACACAAAGGGCAAAATTCAGCAGAAATTACACAGGGACCTTTTCTTTTAAAATGGACAGATTATTCTGCAGACACAGCTTACCTTTTTGGTAGTTTCACAACTTTGGATAAAAATATTATTGTACGATAGCTGATGGTTGTGTGCCAGTGACAAAATTACATTGTATGTTATTTTCATATGCTACCATGCGAAACAGGGGGATTCTTTGTAAAAAAATTTCCCTTCATTTTGATTGAAATTAATGTATACATGTACATATATTTGGCATATACTAAAACTGTGGATAGTGTTGAAGGCATGCCGTGATTGACTACTCAACCTCAACTGCTCTTCACCTTCAAGCAAATCGCGTGGGATTTGCGCCCGAGAATGTTGTAATTGTTGCAGAAGTAAATGAGTTAAAATCATCTTTTTGTGCTATATAATCTCACTGTTTTAGTATACTAAAAGAACTATTCACCTCAGTGTCGGTTGCTAGTGGCGGAGATTTTATCTCGCCGCTTTGCAGCTTGGTAAATATCCACCACTAGCCACCCCCACTTCGGTGAATAGTTCTTAATTATTGTCCACACAACTCAAAGTGTATTCATATCATGTCAGTGAAAGTAAGATATAAAATACATATATTTGGGCAAAGGGATAACTGTGTGAATACATTGAATATTGAACTGTGATATCCTCTGGCAGAGAAATACTAATTTCAACCATATATGGAGGTGGGTAAAAAGCCATAATAAAATCTAAGACTACAGTGTATGTTTTGATTCAATGAGTATTGTCTATGAACCTCTCTTATAATTGTTAAATTGAACACCTAAGGTTATAAAAAGGAAAGATGTAGAAATACGTTTGTAGCCACTCAGCATTGATGAGCCCAAAATGTATTCCAAAATTTGCAATACATTGCTTTCAAACCAAGCCTCAAGCAAACCTGAGATGCTGAGGACTTTTCTCATACCATTCAATCTGAAATCTCTTCAAAACACCAAGAAATAGATGATGAATAAAATGACCTGATGTTCAATTTTCTGTGAGCCCATATGCAACCCCACAAACCAACTGTATCATGGTTCTTTGAATACAATGTAAGCTCTTCAGGGAAAAAAAAGAATTTTGGACTTCTGATGGGCTCAGAACAATCTTGTATGTAAAATATTATATCATTATCATTATCATTATTTTTACATTTATTAGTATTATTATTTTAATAATAAAGCTTCCACCGAATGATAAATTAATAATCCGGTTTTAAACGTTTCATCAGTAAATGAAGTGTCAACGAAAATTTGACATATTTGTTTTTAAACACGTTGATAATGCAGCCATTAATAAAAAATATGGCATTTTCATCTAAAAATCGCGGTCGCAACAAGAATTTTAAAATGTCCTACCTAATTTTCCCCGCAAGGCCTCCAAATAATCACTCTCAAATAACCTCCTTTCTTCCCAAATCTTTATCACTCGCTCAACACTAGTTTTGATGGTTTTATCGCTGAAAAATAGGATTTATGTCACATGTTAGACACTGATCGGTTATCTAAGGAAAAGCATAAAGAGGAGATTGCATTTACAAAACACTGCAAACCTCAAAAAAGGCATTGCATCTCGCAGAATCTTCGTAAAAGCGTTGGAGAACTCCTTTCCTTTTTTGCGGCTATTTTGAAGAACATCGTTGGCCAGGTAAAAGAGAACCAAACGTCTATCCGCTTTCGAAGCTAGAATAACAACAACACCTGTTTAACACATCACAATCCAGCGCCGCTGAACTGACTTACTGAATTTCAAACAAATCGCTTTGACTTCGCGAAAAAGATCGAGAAATAACGACGGCTTGATCATTTATTTTAACAGCAATCTTACCTTTCTTTAACTGCTCCAACCATACAGAAACCATATCCTCTGCGTGCTTTTTGTGGTGAATCATCCATAGAGATACTGTTTGCACACTGTCTTGTGTGGACGACATATTTTGCAGCTTGCGTTCAAACGCTTTTTGATTGAGGAGCGCCATGTTGCCCTCTTGATTCTGTTGTCCCTGATGCGCATGAGCGTAGAAGAAATCCTCTGACCAAACGACTCTGCACAATGCTTCCGGTGTGTATTTCACAGACGAAATATGAAGAAAGTTAAGACTCGTTGAAATATTTTGAGAATCCGACTGCCGCGCGGGAGGTCTCGGGTTCGAACTCAGACCGGACTAACATCCATGGCGCAGGAAGTACTTTTACTGACTGAAAAAGTCATTCCTTTGTAATTTGCAGCAGCAAAGGGCTACACCTACACAACATCGATAGTCTTTCATAGACATACTGGGGAAGAAAGCTATATCTTTTTTTTCCTTGAAAAAAACTTTTTTATTTTTTTTTATTGAAAGGGGATAATTTGAACACCAAAGTTATGTAGTAAAAAATGTAGGTTGCCGTGCTCGTTTAAGAGTAAAACACCATCGTACCTGTCTATCTCGATTATCGTAAATCGAAACCATTCTCGACCCCAGTGCTTTACACTGCTTCATAAAAGAGTTTTGAAGCAAGCAACTGTGGACAATCTTCCTGTCGGTGTACGTTGGACCAGTGTCTTGATCTGATCGGCGTAATTACAAGTTGAGAAACTAAATATTTTAAACAAGAGCCGATACAACGTAAATTTGATTTGATTTTAGTGGTGTACTATATCTCGGCTAGCCAAACCAGCCTTCTTCAGGTACAATGAGAGTTTACATTGAATTGCTTCTATGTACATATATCTATATAGTAAATGGCTGCTGACGTAATACTGGAAAAAATGTGATAAAACATGGCAGTTACAACGAATTTGAATTCAAATACTAAGAGTCACGGAAAAATAACGGAAATCACTCAAAATAATAAACTGAAATCTATTAATACGTTTTTTCGCGGATATCAAGACCGTTGGGATCAATTGTCCTGCCCTGTAAAATTAAAAAAGCTTCCCTGGCCTTACGGATCGAGTCTCTGTTAGAAAATATTTTTTCGATAGGAATCAAGTTAATTGCATGTCCTTAGATGTGTTGTGGAGAGAGGAGAGGAAATGTTCTGCGACTGTAGTACACTGAAGACCTCATTGACGACAAGACAAAACAATACCTAATACAACCTGACGTAAAACCAGGACGTTTTTACAGTCTTCCCAAAGTACACTAGCTCGATAACCCAGGACGCCCCTTTGTTTCATCTAATAGTCATCCCACTGAACGCATATCCCATTTTATTGACTACCATCTTCAACCTCTTGTCCACAAACTACCATCTTATGTCAAAGACACTTTCGATTTTCTCAATAAACTCCTTACCATTGGCAAATTACCCTCTAATTCACTATTAGTTACACTTGACGTCTCATTTTTGTACACTAATATTCCACATAATGAAGGTATTAATGCTTGTGATCATTTTTTACGCACTGATCCTCACAACACCATTCCTATAGCTACTGGCACTATTTACGACCTCATCCGCTTGATTCTTACCATGAATAACTTCACTTTTAATGATAGCCACGACCTTCAAATTCACGGCACAGCTATGGGCACTAAAATGGCCCCCTCTTTTGCTAACCTCTTCCTCGGGCTTTTCGAAAAAAATGCTCTAAGGAACGCCCCATTTCAACCTCATACTTGGTTGAGATACATCGATGACATTTTTATGATCTGGACTGAAAGTCCGGAGAACCTTAAAATTTTTATCGATTATCTCAACAACATTCACCCTACCATAAAATTCACTAGCTCACACTCTCCCACCAATGTTCCTTTCCTTGACGTTAACGTCTCACTAACTAGTGACGGAAACATAAATACAGACCTATACACGAGACCCACGGACAAACACCAACATTTACTTTATTCCTCTTGTCATCCTCTATACACAAAAAAAGCCATTCCTTTCAGCCTAGCACTCCGCCTACGACGAATTTGTTCTACCGACGAAACGTTCACGATTCGCACCACTGAACTAACGACATACCTTCTGAAACGAGGTTACAAACGCGACTTTGTTACTAAACAAATACAACGCGCTGCAGACATTACCCGCATACATACCCTACAACCTAAACAGATAAACAAACCCAAACGCATACGTATACCTTTCATAACGACCTATAATCCATCACTTCCTTCCATCTTCAACATAATATTAAAACACTACAATCTACTTCTTTCTTCTGACCGTTGCAAAAATGCTTTCCTACATCTATCTGTTGTGCCTTTCAGGCGCTCCCCTAACCTTCGAGACCTGCTGGTAACAGCTAAACTGTCCCCTAATGTAACTCATTCTAATTCTGCACTTCCTTCAGGTTCTTTTCCCTGTGGCAAAAACTGCGGCACCTGTCCTTACATTTTCCATGGACTAACCAACTACAAATTCTTCTCTACTGGCGAAACGCGCTCCATTAATTTCCACATAACGTGCGAAACTAAAAAGCTTATCTACATGATTCAATGCAACAGATGCCATATACAGTACATAGGAGAAACTAAACGACGTTTAAAAGACCGTTTTAATGAACACCGCCGCACTTTAGATAACGCTACCACCAAATCCAAACCTACTACAGTCGCAGAACATTTCCTCTCCTCTCCCCACAACATCTCTAAGGACATGCAATTAATTCCTATCGAAAAAATATTTTCTAACGGAGACTCGATCCGTAAGGCCAGGGAAGCTTTTTTAATTTTAAAAGGCAGGACAATTGATCCCAACGGTCTTAATATCCGCGAAGAAACGCATTAATAGATTTCAGTTTATTATTTTGAGTGATTTCCGTTATTTTTCCTTGACTCTTAGTATTTGAATTCAAATTCGTTGTAACTGCCATGTTTTATCACATTTTTTCCAGTATGACGTCAGCAGCCATTTACTATATAGATATGTGTACATAGAATCAATTCAATGTAAACTCTCATTGTACCTGTAGAAGGCTGCATGGTTTGGCCAGCCGAAATATAGTACACCACTAAAATCAAATCAAATTTACGTTGTATCGGCTCTTGCTTAAAACATTTAGCTTCCTAAAAGAGCTCTGGGCTCGAGAATGAAATCGAAACAAAATTCGCCATGTTCTCGGAATGCGCACGCTTATTCGCAAAGTGTTATGGGTCATTCACAACTTCTCTCGCGTGTTTTGAGAACTGTTTCAGCGCCTATGATCGACTTTAGAAATATTTACAATGTTGAAAATTTGATCCAATTTATAAATATTCAATCTCGTTCCCAGGGTCATCGTTCCCTTGACCAGCGGTCGGGAAAGAGAGACTCTGGTGGAATCCAAAAAGGGCCATATTTGATTGGCTGTTGAAAAACATTTCCTGCCATTTTCAAAGTCTAAACTCGAAAATCGTGCTTTCTTCTGGATTTTTATCTACACGAGGTTGAAGATGATCTAGAAATAAATCTTTTTACAACTTACCAGTTCCGTAACGTTTTTGTTTTTGAAAATACAGCAATTTTCACTTGCGTGACACCAGATGCTGAAATCTGTTTTGATTGATAAAATGTATCTCGTTATTGTTTATTCTCCGCAGTTTAAAAACTTCGAGTTTATTAGGAGATGTGTTTAAACTCATATGTACTCTCTCGCGAGTACAAAGTAAGCGCTGTCATGGCAAGATTTCTAACCGTCTTCCCTCACGCACACGCAATTATTTAACCGAAACCAGAGTTTTCTGGTTCCGGTTTTGGATTATTCCAGAGCCTCCCGCGCCCGTTCTGCTGGAAAAGGGTAACGGAGGCTCTGGGAATGAGATTGAAATGTTGACACACCATATGCGCAGTACAGGATGCCGGACAACGACTGCCGGAAATACTTCTGCCTTCGCAGGCTAAGTGCTCCCAACTACGTGGCTTCATAGCTCAGTTGGTCGACCATTCCACGGTTGTAGCCCCCTGAATTTTTCAGGCGTCTATAAAAGACAATTGCTTAAGGACGGTGCCTACTAATTCAAAGGTATTTTTGCTCGGTTTACTGAATATGCGGAAAATGCAGATCTTAACAAGTGTTACTGAAATCCAAAACGAAATTTGAGGGTAACCACGCATTTTTCGAAGATAAGTAATCAACAACATTTGTAAAAAGCTTTAAAATACAAAGCAATGTATGGCGTTCTTTTCCAAATTGAAGCTTAATTATCTCTGAAAAATGCGTGGTTACCCCCAATACTCTTTTTGGATACCAAGAGCACTTGCTAAATTCTGCTTTCTCCCCATGGTTTTGAACCGCGCAAAAATATCTCTGTATTAATAAGCACTACCCATAGGAAATCCTAGTATATCGAGATGCGCAGAATGTATGCGCAATAACAATAGTAGGCACCGTCCTTAAGCACGCGCGTTTTTAAGAAGCGGACGGCAACCGGAAGTGGGCTGTTTTCCCTTTTAACTTGTCTTCACACAACCACATTTCCATTGCTAAGTATCTTTTCTCTATTAGAGATGATTGGTATAAAAATTTGGGAGACACCACTGTCCTGGCACTCGAAATGTTCTCTTCCGGTTGCCGTCTGCGTCGCTAAAACCCGCAAGCTTAAGCTCCCTAATTTCCTCTAAAGGGGCAGTTCAAAAATTAGAGGGTTAGGGGTGGGTGCGTGGGTGGCAACAGTTTTACGTCATTTTCCTGACCCCGCCCCGTTCTAAACGTCTTTTTGTACCTTCCTCCCATAATTTCCTTTAACACAAGCGACTGAAACCCTTTTGTACGGCTATTCCTCGCAAATCGGAAAACATTTTTTAGTTAGGATAAAACTCATTTTGAAAATCCGTAGTTTTCTGTATGGGATTTTACCCGAGGTTGTGGTAGGTTACAAGTCATACGGGATTTATTGCATACAATGACCATATTACTATGCTGAAATAATTCAGAATTTCATCGAAAATACGGTATTGTAATAAAAACTAACGATAAAAAGTCACGACGTTTCGACCCCTCGGAGGTCATTTTCAAGTGAGAATAAAAGTTTTAAGAATTAGCATAAATATGTAAAAACTAGATAAAAATGCGGCGAACGCCGAAATGTGATAAAAATATGTACAAAAGTGTAAAAAGTGCTAAAAATATATGGAGTAATGAACGGTAGCTAGAGAAAACAATAGACAAAAAATAATTAATTACAAGAACTGTTCTAAACAAATAATTTGGCGCGGATAGAGTCACACTGTTTGTTTAGCGATGGTTTCAGTTCTTTTATAAAAACATTTCAAAAACAAGACAATCAAACTTGTTCTGGCACTTTCTCAGAATTCTAAAACTCTTTGCGATGTTGTTAGGTTCCAATGCATGTTTCTCTCTCAGATGGTCGCCGATGGTTGCCCCTTTGTGCTCTTCAATGCGCTGGTGAAGGTGCCGGCAGGTATATCCGACATAACCTGCGTCGCACAGGTCACACTTGAATTGGTACACAACGCACTGTTGGCTTACAAGGGGTGGCTTCTCTTCACGGACCCGGATCTCTTCTTTGATCTTTTTGCTCGTGTAGACAGGGGTAATATCCGCACTGATCTTACGGCTTAGGTCGGCAAGTTGTCTCCGTACGGCGTTCGCAGATTTTTGGTCCTTGAAGGGCAACACAACTCTGATTGGGTCCCCACGCTTCTCATCAACGTGGGTGCGTGATTCCTCGGAAACTTTTGAATCAACGAAAAGGCGGATGGTGGACTGTACATGATCTTCAGGATAACACAGACGGGAAAAGATCTCTTTGAGGCGTTCACATTCCTCGTGAAAGGCCTTCCATGTAGACGAGAGCTTAAACGCACGGTTAAGCATGGTATTTATCAGTGACCGTTTATATCTCGCGTCAACGTGGCTCTATCCGCGCCAAATTATTTGTTTAGAACAGTTCTTGTAATTAATTATTTTTTGTCTATTGTTTTCTCTAGCTACCGTTCATTACTCCATATATTTTTAGCACTTTTTACACTTTTGTACATATTTTTATCACATTTCGGCGTTCGCCGCATTTTTATCTAGTTTTTACATATTTATGCTAATTCTTAAAACTTTTATTCTCACTTGAAAATGACCTCCGAGGGGTCGAAACGTCGTGACTTTTTATCGTTAGTTTTTATTACAAAATCTATATCTAAAAGACTTCTGATTAAAATACGGTATCTTTCATCTTCACGTTCCGTATACCTGAGTCGTTTTTATTCCTCCCCCTTTCCCTACACAAATTCGGTTTAGAATATGTCATATTTTTTCGCCATTTTTGGTAATATCTTGAAAATTAAAGCTTGCCAGTACCCTTTACATAAATTCACGCAGTCCCCCTTTTCTCAAAGTATCAATTTTTCTGACCCACCCACCTCCCTACAATTAGCATCATTCCCTTCCCCCTTCCCCACCGGTCCATAATACAAAACAAGAATATAGTTATTCAAAAATATGCATTTTAAATATCAAGCCAGCCCATAAACTGCTGGTTAAAGGTCCTATACCCGCACACTAATCTGAAGTTAAATGGGTGAGATTTTCGAGATAATTTTACAGGAATATCTTGGGGCTGTTTCCGTCAGTTTATAAAGAACATTTTCATGATAATCCCTCGCATTCTTCTGAAGTATATATCATCCTTGAAGTGTGTTACTTTCAAGGCGCTGTAGAGTTAGTCCTTCCAAATGCCCGGTCTTGGCCGGTCAGTTCTGTCAGATGGAAAGCGCGTGCTCGATCAACTTGTTTGTTTATCTCTTAATGAGATGATTATATAATGTACCCACACGTGAAATAATAAATAAATATAGGAATACTTACACAGGCAGAGAAATATTACTTGCAAGTGAGACGAGGTGACTGACTCCAGGTCCCAATAAGTAATGATATATAACCATCGCGAAAAAGGAATCAAATATGGTCAAGTACAGATACGTGTATGAACACGCTTAGACAGCGATCCTACGCAGTATCCCGCAGAATAGTCCAGCCTGATTGTGAGTGTATCATGAATAAAAGCACAGTTAGTCTTTCTTCATCAGGGGTCTCTGAGTAAATTGTTTTTAACCCATTTTCAATTAGCAAAAACCTCGCGCGTTGCAAGATGTCATCTTTAGTAGGAGTCATAATGGCTGATGGGTTGCACAAAGGATTGTTACTGAAAACCACATCCAAATTGTGATAAAAAGAAGGAAGATTAAGTATTAAATTGATTTTTTTAGTATCATATTTGCGAAAAACATAAACTCCATATAGTCTTGAATCTACCTTATCCAACACACTCCTTAGGGGGGGGGGGGGGGGGGCAATGAAGCGAGAGCCTGAGACACAAGTCGTTACGAGGGTCTAGGGGAATGCTCTCCCAGAAAATTTTGAAGTACAGAGGCACGTCAGTGCTATTTTCATAGATATTTCGTCAAATGTAAACGCTAATTAGTTCAAGTTTAGAAAGACAGAGGTTAAGATTTTGTAAACTACTGGTTTTACCAGTAATTTGTATTTACCCCATAAAGTTGTATTGTTATTAGTATTAAACTATTGATCATGTATCGCTAACTAACAGATCAGTCTATTATGTCTCCAATTTGATTTCCTTCAAAAATATCTTTATCAATCAAGACAAACGAATCGGTAGTGAAAAGTTTCAAAGGTAATTTTAGTAAAGTTCAAATTATCTGCCCGACACTCCAAAAAGAGACGACATTAATTTTTCAACGATGAAATGAAATATATGAAATGGATCATATATGAACTGCGGATATGAAATCAAGTGAAGCTATGATCCTCGCAGTTATGAACTCAATTTTTGAAATTGCGTAAAGAATCCTGAAAAATTTAGGATTTCAACAGCGTTTGAACCCGTGACCTCGCGATACCGGTGCGACGCTCTAACCAACTGCTCGAAGCATGATTAGCGCTAACCAGCGTTAAATACCATGGAAACCAATAGCTTTTGATACCTTTTAACCAAGCAAGGGTTAGCGCTATCTAGGCTTCGAGCAACCGGTCCCTGAGCTATTTTTGTGATGTCCATTTATAGAACGAGGGCCCTTGAATGACCCATCTCTTCAATGCCTTTTTAATGCGGTCATCCTCCATATGTCGTCGTAAAGTGGCTGGAAGAGGGAGATCCTCTCTGCTTCATTCGTCTAAACTCGACCTTTATCCAGGTGTTTTGTTTGTCAGTCACATAGGACTCGAAAGCGATATTTTGCGCCTTCTGGGTGGAAATTATGTGCTATTATTCACAACAAGAAGTCCTGAATTATGATTCGGTCCTAAGACATCCACATGATTTTTGGGAGAATGCCCACCCCACCCTAGCTAGGAACCTCGTGACCATCCCGTGGCCATTTCATCACCGCGCGCAGTTCTATTAACTAAAGCAAAAATGGCCAGCGAAGAGCGCGTTGCATCAAAAAGGGGGAAAGTATTTGATCCCACAGAGTTTCAGCATACTAGATACAATCCTCTTCGTGGCGATTGGATTCTAGTTTCACCTCACAGAATGAAAAGACCGTGGAAAGGACAAACTGAGAAACCACAAGAAGATGAAATCCCGCGCTGGGATCCAAAGAACCCGTTATGTCCCCGGACAGTGCGCGCAAGTGGAAAGGTAAAGAGTAACTTGTTTTATGATCGTTTGATTGGGGGTGATGGACGACTCTAGCGAATAACCAGTGGAGATGTAGGTTGTGATTTACAACCAAGTTGCGCATTTTTAAAGCCAATGTAGTCGCCGTCTTGCTGCACAGGGCAGAGATGTGGAGACCGACACAAACTCTTCCCACAGGAAACGAGACCGATAATTTCATGAGACCGGGACGAACTCAGACCGGGCCTCCATACATTTCCTTTCATACGTTTTCATGAGACCGGCCTGAAAATGACCTCAAACCGGTCTGACTTCGTCTCGGTTGCTGGATCGAGACGAGAAATCCTCGTACCGGTTTCAATGATGTAAGTGACAACAAATCTCAGACCGGGTCCAGAAATTTCAAGCCTGTGTGCTTTTGAGTCAGCCATATATTGATACAAAACATATAATTTCATCCCGAAACCAGGCATCAAGCATCTCGTCCTGGTTTCATGTAAACAGCTGCAAAAGTTGCATACCAGTCCAAGTTCATACCGCTCTGAGTTCGTCCTGGTCTCATGTAAATACACTGTACCCCCTTAGAGTTTTCTGGCCAAATCAAATTTTGAACGCGAAACTGTACACTCTAACCAACACTTTGGCACTTGTAGTAATATGACAGTACATGATTATGCAATTGAACGAGAAGTCACACGATTATTGTAGAGCTGCGAGAACATGGTCTTATAATAGCAAGTTGATTATTGATTATCCGTGTAGTCACTTGTGTCTCTCTAATATAAAGAACCCTTCAGTTACTACATTGGCAACGAGGATCCCAGGAACAAGAGAGGAAAGTCGAAGAGTATCCACAAAATGACTGAAGCAGCCTCAGGCAGCAGTGCTACACAGAATGCACGACTACAACAAACATCACAGTCATAAATCAGCAGCTAAACATCTGACTGTTCACCATCTCTAATTATGTGAACGATACAGCCGTACAATGGGCGAAATCGGGGAACTTGTCTAATTTTTACAAATGATGGCATACCTATCGAGGTATATCAACACGTCTCAAGCTGTTGCGAACCTCTGAAAAGATTAACAAAGAAAGAGCACATGGATAGTTTGAATGGACAGAGGCCCAACAGGAGGCTTTTGAAGACAGCAATCACCGCAGCACCTGTGCTCATTCCCTACAAGCCGGGGTGTGACACACACCATCCAAACTGTGTCAGATTTCTATGGTGTGGATAGTGAGAGGCTATCAAGTGAGAAATCAATCTTTGAAGACTTTGACTGCGGGGAACTGTGCCAGAGAAAAAAATGCAGCCATGATGGTAAAGTCCATGTATCCATTTTACCTGTACTATATAGAGTTGCCTCCAACCTGGCCACAATTCCTGCAACCTTGTGCTCTGCTGAAAGGTCTTTCAGTTCCCTTTGCTGCATCAAGACATACTTAAGATCCACAATGGGGCAACATCACCGTTATCAACATCGAAAGGAAGAATGCAAACAAGACAATGCAGAATGAAATTCACAAAATTATTGACATATTCGGGCATTGAAGAAATCGTTCTTCATACTTCTTTTAGAGCTTAATTAAGTGAGTACATTTTATGACCTTGATTTACCGAAAATACTTGGTCTATTTTGATCGCCCATGCTCACATGTTGTCGCTACAAAAGAACCATTGTATTGCATCTTTGACCAAGAAGTGTCATTTGGCAAATTATGTTCAGTCCCTCCCCCCCCCCCCCCCCTCCCCAAACAACACTGATGCTGGCTTGCATGGTTAACCCATTGACATCCAAACCGGCCGAAACTGGCCAGACTTAGTATTTTACTCTGTCTAACGCCAGACAATTTTACTCGTCAATGGGGAACCCCTGGGAGTCAATGGGTTAAACTGAGCAGCTATCCGAAGGGTGCAGGTCCCTGAAGGATCCCTGGGACATTTGTAAATTCATTAGTGTAGCATTGATTTCAAAGTTCAGGTCATAGTGTTGATTTCATTCAATGCTTGGGTCCCTTTGTTCTGTTGGGGTCCTGTAATGTTTCTCTCATGGATGGATTGGTGACTTGTGTCCTTTCCCATCTGGTTCTTTATCAGGGTTTGCAATAATGATAATGATAATGATAATAATAACTGCAAATTGTGTGGGTTGCTCATCAATAGTAATTATTATTATTGATGATTACTCAATAACACCCTGACTTGTTGATTATCTGCACAAAGGATCCATGGTAAATGTATACGGTATCTTATTGACCTTTTGGAAAGTACCAGTAGTTGTCACGAATGCAAAGAGTTTGTATGGACCCATCATTGTTGTGAGATCTTAAGGATGGTGTCGACTAATTGAAAGGCATTTTTTCCTGATTTATGGAAAAGCAGATCTCAACAAGTGTTATTGAAATCCAAAAAATAAAATTGGGGGTACCCATGCATATTTCAAAGATAATTTATGAACAATATTTTTAAAAAGCTCTAAAATACAAAGCAATGCATGGTGTTCTTTTCTAAATTGAAGCTTAGTTAACTCAGAAAAATGCATGGTTACCCCCCAATTTTCTTTTTGAATACTGAGAACACTTGCTGAGTTCTGCTTTCTCCGCATAGTTCTAATACCCCAATGCTAGTAAGCACCACCCATAGGAAACCTGAATATCTTGAGATGCGCAGAACGTATGTGCAATAACAATAGTAGGCACTATCCTTAAATTATTGTATTTCACTTTGAGCAATTGTATAAAAAAGAAATGTTCTCGAGATAGTGGCTAAAAAGATTCATCAATTCCCAACTGTGCACAACAGGCAGCCGTTTTATTGTGATATTTTAGACTGCATCTCATTTATGTACGTGCAAGAGTTGGACAGTTATCATTCAATATTATTCTTTTAAAGGAAAATCCAGACTATGAGAGTACATTTGTGTTTGAGAATGACTTTCCTGCCCTATTACAAGATGAAGCTCCTTCTCCAGGTGTGTAATGAAATTAGAATGTAACAGGTGCTGTGTGACTTTTTTAGCCCTTTCCTTTGATGCTTAATTCACTTATGTCCAGAAATGTACCTAATTACCGGTACATGCACACCCAATTTTGACATCCAGCAAGTCTTAACTACCTTACATGTCACAATAGGGTTCGGGTAAAGGTTAGCGTTATTTTTGGCTTTGGGTACATGTAAATGTAGCTGTTTATCCTTACGTGAAGGGCAGTGTTTGGGAGACACTTTGTGATGCCAGAAGCTCATGACCGTGAAGCGTTACACTCTGGTTCAGAGCTGGGGTTTTATAAGTTTAAAAATATCCTTAACGTTTGGATGTAACCTAGCCTGCGCATTTTTCTGCGCATGCAGCTTCGATCTTATATTTGTCCATATTTGGGCATAAAATTGTTGTCCTAAAATCCCCAGCTTTGTTCCAAGGAAAAGAGTTTGCAGATCTTGTGCTTCTGGTGACACTAATTGACTGTATTCTGAGACTCAAGTGCTGATGTTGAAGTTGGGGAGAAGATCTATAAGAGAATACTCTGTGCTGCTTATTGAAATGTGTGTGTATCTAATTAGGGCGTTTCTGGACATATCCGCCATGAGTGCAGTGTGATTTCCTTGTACTTATCTCTCATACTTATTGTAGATATATTTAACAATTATTCCATGAGCGCGCATTGGATACGAGATGATAGATAGCTATAATCATCTCATATCCAACAAGCGCGAGTGAAATAATTGCTTTATTAAAAACGCCCCCAAAATATAGAAAACTAGACTACAATGAAAATAAAAAGGCCCAAAAAAATCATGCATATGCTTGCTGTGTTTGTAGATCATGGTATAATGGCTCATAACCCATGATGGCTTAGCCAATCAAAACTCTCGAATTGCATTATCCAATGATCCAGTTTTTAATAAGTAATATTATATTCATGATTGTCTTTTCAGAACCTTCTGTTCATCCATTACTTAAATGTGAACCAGCTCAAGGCACATGGTATGATATACATATGTGTGAAGTTTCATAAAGATCAAACCAGATTATTTCTGGAGGTGAGCCCTGGACGAGGGTTGATGAGGTTGGGGGGCATTCTGAATAAATTCAAATGGTATTTGCAGTGCTTGAAATTAGCAGTTGTCTGATCATCCCAGATGACCAGAAAGTTTACTGGGTGACTAG
>NC_090884.1:20245071-20247571 GCF_036669925.1 Montipora capricornis | reverse complement strand
ACCATATAATTTTGTCCCATTCCTATAAATAAATTTCAAAATATACTAAATATATCTGCAATCTAGAATACAAGAAAGGTCATCACCATATAGTAGGCATAGCTATTATTATTTTAAGCCTATTATTATTATTATTATTATTATTATTATTATTATTTTTGTTATGGCACAGTAAAACTTTCTGAATGCTACAATAAGGAAAAAAAGCCACAGAGGGCGCATTACACATAACCTGTGCACTTTATAGTGGAAGGAAGGTATAGACAGATGTTTAAGGTTAAAGACTAATTAACTCTAATATAGTTCAGGGAAGAAAAAAAGGTCACTTCTAAAACAAATAAATCCCTCAAAAAATATGTTTAAAACAAAAGACCAAAATAACGTAATACTCTTGTATAGGTAAACCCCTAATGATGCTACACTACATCTGTTTCTCACTATCAAGTCACCACTTTAAAAGTACCTGCCATGTTTAGGCTTTCTGCATCCTTCCTAGGACCCCACCCCCCCAGCTCTCCCTCCTACCTGAGTCTATGCACTGTTCTGCTCAGATCTTTAGACTATCCTTCCAGTGCATCCATGCATCCATGCATGCATGCACATCCATCATGATATTATATTGCTGCACTTTGTATCCCGGGTACTGTTGCTTTAGCTCCCTTCTCAGTGGCCAGCACTTCAGGATCTTCTCCTAGCTCTTCTTCTTCCTGTTTCCAATGTGGTGACTGGCTTGGTCTTATCATTGATGATGTGAGCTCATCAACTCTATTTGCTCTCACTTCCTGATGTTCTGCATTAACTGGAACATCTTGATGTGCTTGCACCTCTTCACTTTCGTACAACGACTTGGGCATCGTTGGGGAGTATTAAGGTGATACTGACTCAATCAGGTTCAGGTCTTGCAAGATCTCAACGAAAAGCACTTTAAGGGTTGAGTTATGGCGAAACAGGTGCTTATTCTGGGCCAGCGCGGCACAACCTGACAAGATGTGAGGGATAATTTTAGGCGTCACTCCACAGAGCCTACATACAACCTCAGCCATGGAACTTGTGCGAGTCTTCTGGCTTGTATACAGTCCTGTTGGTAATAGCTGCTCATACAGTTGACACAGGCCAGCCACCAAAAGGGTCGGACAGGTTGTCCATTCGCCCAACCATCTGAAACATCCATCCAAAAGGTTCACATTTTCTCTCTGTGATGTTATGAACTTCCCTTGCCATTTCTGGTCTTTGACTTCTCCTTCTAGCTTCTCCACTAATCAGGATCTTAAATGCACCTTTACTCAATGTGATGGTATATAATAACCCCCCATTACTGATGGTGCAATAACACAAGGGTGTCTTGATTGTAGGCACAATCTGAATTCCTCTGCATACGTAACGGCTTCCCTCAGCAAAGACTGATAAATAATTATTATTTATGTATTTATTTTATTATTACTATTATTTCGTTCATTCACACGATATGTTGTTAACGTGGTTTGTAAACTAGGCATCAAGCCACGACCTATGGCCTTAGGTGTCTAGTGTTCTTCTTAAGATTCTTGCCGTTATTTCGTTCATTCACACGATATGTTGTTAATGTGGTTTGTAAACTAGGCATCAAGCCACGACCTATGGCCTTAGGTGTCTAGTGTTCTTCTTAAGATTCTTGCCGTTCCCAACAAGGAGGCTTTTTGTAGTAATACCGTGCAATCTAGTCCAATTTTCTTCAACGATTTTTTCAAATTTTTGCTGAACATCCCTAGTGCACCCATGACAATGTCAATAATTCATGATTGTTGGTCCAGTTTGTTTTTTTCTATTCTCCTGTCTGCACTAAGTTAATGCTACTTTTCTTGTATTTCTTTCCTTTTAGGTACGCATTGTTGTAGAAAATAATGACTGGATAGTGGTTGTACCTTACTGGTATGTAACTATATTTGCCTGTTTTTAGAATATATTAAGTTTCCTATAATTATTTGAACTCCAGAACAGAATGAAAATGAAAGCTGGAGAGATCATTGCAGTTTGTCCAGCAACGTAAGCAGTTGCAAACAGGGTTCGTACGGGTCATGGAAAACCTGGAAAGTCATGGAAAATTATAATATTATAAATGGTAGATTAATCATTGCATTTGTGAAATCAAGAATAAAATATAATAAAGACAAATTTCTATTAAACAATCTGAAATTTGGCAGACAGAGATCATTAATTTATTTTATTCAAATTTGAACTGAGTTATGTCAGCAAATAGCCTAAAATAAGGATAGTTTTGAACATTTTCTTACATGACAGCTAAACTTAAGGTCATGGAAAGTCATGGAATTTAAAGAGCTTCAAAGAGTAAGTTAACATTGTGCAAAGGAAGCCCATAAAACATAATCTGCAATGCTTTTGTCATTGGCACATATTGTATTTCTTCCACTTCATTTTCATGCTGGGCAAAAAATTGACATACCAACCCTAACCCTAACTCCTTATTTAAAAAAATAACGGTACAATTCAATGAGTTCCTAGT
>NC_090884.1:20207571-20235071 GCF_036669925.1 Montipora capricornis | reverse complement strand
AAGGCCAGATAACTTCTTTATCCAGTGGATAAGTTACTATCTAGAATATATAATATACTCCACGTTAAATGACGGCCATGATTTCAGGGGCACCCAACGACCAATTTGTTGTAAAATGTATTATTATACCCCAGTTAATGAAAATAAATGTTATTAAGGCATTTTCAGGTGTTTTTCAGTGTTGCTGGGAAAACAATATCTGTTCCTTTTTCCCAGCAAGACACACAAGAAATTTCCCAGCCAGCTAGATAAAATTGGTTGGTTTCCCAGCCAGCTGATCAAATTTATTTCCCAGTCAGGAATTCCGTGCGCTTTCAAATCCCTCGATCCGAAACGACCGAACAAAAGCGACAAAACCGGGAAAAAACCGGTTTTTTCCGCAAGCGCAATCACTCTGACCAGCCGTCGTATGTTTGGGAGAGGGAAGAGGTCCTTTTTTTTCGTCGTCCTCAGTCTTCAGAGTTTCTACAGCCAGCTCGGAATGAAATGCTAGAAAAAGTCAGTAATTCCCAGGCAAAACCTCTATCAATAACAAAATTTCCCAGCCAGCTCATCGAAACACCTGTATTTTTGCCAGCCAGCAAGATTCCTCTGGGGAACAGATGATGTGAGGAACAGATTCGTTGGGTGCCCCTGATGATTTTAATAACACGCTGTTCCTTACTTGGAGATGCAACATGTTTACATGGGCAAATACTGAAATCTGGGCGCAGATTGAAACTTCTTGGTAGTGATTTATCCACCTGGGCCCGGTTCCTCGAAAGCCGATTAACGCTAATCTAAGATTAAAAATTAACCAAGCAGTTTATTTCTCTACTCCCAAATGCTGTTCAACACAGATTTTTGGCAGAACTTTACATGAGAAGACGTCAATCTTGAAAAACAAAAATAAGCAAAAGAAACTTTCACCAAAAAGTTG
The DNA here is from genome assembly GCF_036669925.1 of Montipora capricornis. Classification (NCBI taxonomy): domain Eukaryota; kingdom Metazoa; phylum Cnidaria; class Anthozoa; order Scleractinia; family Acroporidae; genus Montipora; species Montipora capricornis. The sequence continues at coordinate 20,234,152 of NC_090884.1, read as the reverse complement.
AAAACGTGAAACAAAAGTTTACGCTAATCCTGGATTAAGTTAACCGGGCCCTGATGTTATCCAGCCTCCGAACAACTGGAGCCAGTCCCACATACCTCAATCAGTTTTCGTAGGGCTTATCCGTATGGCGCGCCATGTATGTCCCCTAGTAGCGATCTGTATGGTCGATGGATCAAGAACCACGACCACGGAGAAAAAAAAAAGAGCCTGGGTTCCAGGCTACCTTGAAACAACAGCGTCTTTAATAATGGCGGCCAAATAAAATATTCTTTTGTTTTAATGTTAATAAGCCTTGCTGCGACGAGAAAATTTCATTAAGACAAAAGGTGGTCACCATTTATGAACGTGGCCTATATGATTTCACCTGATTTCTGGTGCCTTTTCTCTTCGTGTAGAAATTCAGGCGCTTTCCAAATAAAAAGGAAAGGAAAGGAACTTTATTTAAGTGTCTAGTCGTTCTAGCGTTGAAGCACTAATTGGGGACACTGTAAATTGAAATTAACAATTAACACAAATCAAGTCAAATGTTGGTTTTTTTAAGGAGAGGGGAAACTGGAGTACCCGGGGAAAACTTCTCGGTGCAGAGTAGAGAACCAACAAACTCAACCCACATATGACGCTGAGTCTGGGAATCGAACCCGGGCAACATTGGTAAGAGGCGAGTGCTCTCACCACTGCGCCATCCCTGCACCCCCCCCCCCCCCAAAAAAAAAAATGCCTTATGAGATCCAGAAAAAAAGTAAACTTGACACAATTTAACAGAGAAGGTTTATTAGACAGAAATACCACCACACACATGAAAACCTACACAGCACATCTAACCAGATGAGGTCTCATCTTACGAATAAAAGGACTGAAGACGCAATTTCCATGCCGTCTTAGCGCTGGAGAATTAAAGTCCCTCTCGCAGCAATCACGTTGCAAGACAAGCTCTTTGGTGCAGATTTACATGCCGTCCCAGACCCCAGAACATACCCCATCGGAAAACCATGGATGGCAAGCTTTTTCAGTCTTTGCCCCCGAGCGCATTTACAACCATACAAGACATCGCAAATATTATTACAAAAGAATAAAGTTTTTCCACGCTTCTAAAGCCAGTGAAGTTGTGGTTGTCTGTCATTATGCCAGTGGAAAGCGTCTCGTGTTACACAGTACAAAATATACATCGTGACAAAGTTGCAGCCCACTGTTACGTGGTTGTATCACGTTTCTTCATTTCCTGAGTCCTCGCTATACCCGGCACAATCCTCCTCGTCGTCATCATCATCCAAATCATCTGCATAGTCATCGTCGTAAAAATCCGTAAGATCCTCAGTTTCTGATCGTGACGGTCTGGATTTTACACAGTATTCGTCCACAGTTGTTGGTACCTTTATGTTTTCTTTTTCGGCTTCGAGTTTGGACCGTGAAACCTGTTTTCTGCAAACAAACAGAAAATTTAATAAAGCCACCTGAATAGACCTTTTTGCAGATACGGCGGCCATTTTGATTTCTATTGTTTCGAAAGACATTATGAGATGCTCTAACCCTAACCCCCTGGCCATCCCATAATAGCTATTTGAAACAATAGAAATCAAAATGGCCGCCGTATCTGCAAAAAGGTCTCCTTTACAGGTGTCTACACTCGACAATTGCTTAAATTTTCTAGATAAGTGCGAGGATCATTTTTTTCTCTTTCGTCTTTCGTATAGATCGTTTTCACTGTTACGCAATAAAAAAATAAATCGAAAACCATCCAGTGGAAAAAGTCAAGAATTCGTGATGTTGTAGAAGATAAATGAAGAAGACACTTCTCCAAGTTTTAGGCCCGTGCGTTTCCCCAATCTTCAGATATTCGTCGAAATGTTTCGCAGAAATTTACAGAGCCCAGTATGAAAACGCCATGTTGGTGCACATCTGTGGTGCACCAATATGGCGGCCGGAAAATAGTGCAAACATCTGTTACTTACTTTGGCTATCTAGGCGAGTGATCATCTGTACTGAACAGACAGCTATTTACTTAAGCACTTTTCCTAATGCTTTAAATTCTAAAAAGGCTCAAAACCATGAGATAAATATATATTTCTCAATAAACTCGATTGTCGCCTCGTGTCACGCACCGCTATAACTCAGAAATTCAAAATGCTCTGGTTTCCAAACGAAGCACGCTATTGAGCTTTAAAATTGCAAATGGATACAAATTTCCCGCCTCTTATGCCTGATGAGGATAAAAACTTTCGTGGCTCTTTAGTTTTGGCTTTTAGAAAATGATGACGTCACGTGAAAACGATCTATATAAATATAATACAGTTCTTTCATTGAGTCCTTTCACGGGAACACATGAGCCTAACAAATTGACCTGCTCCCACCCGCGTGACTTCATAGCTCAGTTGCACCGGCATCGCAAAGGTCATGTGTTCGCTTAAACTTAAGTCACCTGAATTTGTCGACAATTGCTCAAAATGTGCGAGGATCATTTCTCCCTTCCCGTTTATTGCAGGCTCTTCAAATATAAACATTTCTTGAAACAGAAAATTCTAAGACAGGGCAACTAAATGTTGATGAGATCCCTATTTCCAGACTCACCCACGTCTCGAGAAACCCAACTGCGGTACAAAAATCACATTTTGACCTTTCATTTCAACCCAAAGGTTGACTGAGTATCCGCTTACTCCAAAATTTAGATTTTATGAAACGAGTTGATGAATGTCAATTATCCACCGTAATAAAGATTTGTGTGCTAACGTCGGCTCGTAAATCGTATTTGCATTTATGAACAAAACCATGAAACACTTGTAGTCACATATGGAATACGTCGTTTCGCCCAGACAATTTTGGTGTAGATTTGCGCGCTTTGCTACGCAAACCACCGAGAAACTTACAGGGGCACCCAACGAGAGTATAGTTCAAAATCACTTGAACATAGCATTGTTAAACGTATTTTAGTATTTAAACGGTAGATATAGGCATATTTTTATCCCCTAAACAGTTTTCATCTGTTCGGATTTCCTAGCTGAAAGTCTAGTGGTCCGAAAATTATAGGGATCGAAACTTACCTTTTCGAAAATTTCAGCCAGAAAAAAGGCTCCCGAAAATTCTAGGCGATCTTTTAAGGGGAAAAATCCGTTAAAAATGGGCAATTATCAACTTTTCCGATGGTCGAAAATCCTAGGAGAGGCAGGCAAGCAAGAAATTTTACAATAAATGTTCCGAAAATTCTAGATCTCAAATCGTCTTCCGAACAGATATTTACCGAAAATTGACGTTGGGTGCCCCTGAACTTAGGAAAATTTACAGCACTTCAATCGATCGTGAATTTACTTGGTGTGAAACGCAAACTTAGGTTCCGTATTGAACGAAGCGGGTTGGGTCTTACAAGTGTTTTGTGGATGAAATTCTCAAAAGTTAAGTCGTATCAACCTACAGCTTGTTTTCATTTATATTAGAACGTGTTGGCGAATCGACTTAACTGTGGGCGAAACGATTGCAATTCTCACACACACACACACAAACAGACAATACGAATGATGATGTCGCTGTATTCAATAAACAAAAATTGTCCTTTTTCTTATCAAAATGGAATAATAGTGGCTTTGGACTCAAACTGAGACGGATCATCGCATCGAAGTCTGAAAACAAAATCCTTTTATCTTTTCAGGCTTCTTAAGTTGCTCTCAGCCAGTCTCGCTTAAAGTGTATATGACATCACGGTTTTCTGAGATAAAAACAACCAAAAAAGTTCCACATTGATTTTTCTTCTATGCCTTTCGGTCTTTCAAATTTCGGAATTTTCACTTCCTTGAGGTACAAAACCGCGCTAGTAAGGAGACTGCGAATAGCAGGCCAGTGACGTCAAAACAGAACGGCAGGGTATTCCAACCAAATTCACCGTATAACGGAAGCAGTTTCAGCAACTTCTCGATCTAAAAAAAAAAAAGGAAAATTCGGGCCCTGGAAAAATTTCGTTCCGTTTTGACGTCACAGTTCTGCTATCCCCTATCTCCTCACTAGCTCGGTTTTGTACCCTCCAGAAGTGAAAATTCCGATTTTTAAAAGGCTGAAAGGCATAGAGTAAAAACCAGTATGGAGGGCTGAAAGGCATAGAATAAAATCAGTATGGAATTTTTCTGGTTGCTTTAATCTCAGAAAACCATGATGTTTCACTTTCAAGAGTAAATAAAAAACTGACATGTACACCTTAAAGCTTCATTTGAATAGTGGTAGCAATAACATATAGATTTAAACAAGCCAAAAAGTGGAGCACCCTGGGTCCGGTTGCTCGAACACTTGTTAACGCTAAACGTTGGTATTTAACATGGTATTTAACGTTGGTTAGCGTTAACCATGTTTCGAGCAACCCGGGCCAGTTTGTTTATTCTTAAAATAGATTAACATGACTTGAACCTGCGGTCTTGAGGGGTGGACTTGCGCACGGTAACCAAAACCAACTTTTCTCGCAGATGGGTTACCTTATTTTCTTACCCATGGTGCTCCACGTGCTCTGCCACAATCCAAAATATTGTAGAAGTAGCCCGAAGAAACCTCAATCTGTCATCTCATCCCCAACCTAACTGCCTCATCTCTACTGTATTTTATTTAACTGCATGTGAAACTTATTTGATAGAGCAGTTTTCAATTGAGTGTCGTAAAACCAAAACCGAAGTAATCCTTTTGGCCAATCAAAAAGGACGGAGACATTCCAGTAAACCAATCAAAACTCGAAGTAATTACTCGTAACCGACACAAAGCACGGGAAAATGTGCACGCGCGAGCCACGATTGGTTTTGGTTTCACTTCTGATTGGTTGAAAAAATGGCGCGAGAACTTTGAACCAATCACTGAGTGAAGTAATCATAAACCAAAGTAATTCACTAATTACTTTCGATACTCAATTGAACACCACTCTATAACCACTGATTTCAACTCAATAACTTCCAATTAGACAGTGCAAATGCCCCTTGCATTAAAACAAGGAAAAGAGGATGAGTGGAAAGAATAAAAGGAAACAAATTGGATTGCTTGAAAAACAAGTTGAAGATAGCTGTAAAGTATAAATACCAAGCCACATTATAGAATCCCTATCAATACTTACTTGACAATTTTTTCATACTCGCTGTCCTTCCCTTTGGAGTCTCTCCATTTTCTAAACATCACTGAAGCATCAACATTAGCAGGCGAAAAGGTGTTTGGTTCATTTAACAAGGATATCACACTCAAGAGGATGGTTCTACAAAATGAACAAACAATATTGACACATAAAACTCGACCAATTGAACAGATGTGTGCAATGTGCACTAAATTGTATTTTTCAATGCACTAATTATTACTAATAAAAGATGATTAGGTTTTGAAGTGAACTGTTGAGGGTCAAAGGGCAAGAACAAGGGCAAACAAGTGAAAAGAAAAAGAGAAATGCATAGCAATATAAAAATTATTAGCCTAATGTTATTCAGTGACTCCTACAGTATGTCTTAAATGAGGAAACTGGTTGCTCCTTCCTACAATAACCCAAAAAATAAAAGAGAATTACGGAAGGTACAGCATATGTACAGCCCTTCTATTTGTTAACAACATTTCATGAGCTTTGTTTTTATCAATGAAGTGGCTGCAAGGCAACAAAAAAAAGATTAACTGAAACCTCCCTGGACAAATGTAAGCATGACCTTCAATAGCTTTGCATTGAGAATCAAATGCAAGCACACACTTCTCACTGCGGAGTTTACATGAAAATAATTATAATCTATACCCGCTACTGAAATACTAACACCGTTACTGAAAATAGTTAGAAGTGAAAAGGTCTTGGGTTTGCTTAAGTTCTGCAGGAGCTAACATTCTCACTTGATTACGCTTGTCCTGTTTTCCATTACAGTTTAATTACATTTATATAGCGCAGACCTCTATATGAATATATTCACTGCGCTTTTGGTAGATACAGCTTACCAAAGTATCTACAAGTCGAGCTCGAAAGAGAGCAAAGGAGGGCCCTATCATGCATTTTTGCCAAGGTGCACTACTTGGACGCCCTTCAGTTACCAGGGCTTGCGTCCATCAGGGCCCACCAGGAAAATTTAACAGGTCTAACACCTGTTTAAGTCTATTGTTAATGATCCACATAGTAAGATTATCAGCCTCCTGCCTCCCTCAGTTTCTATCTAATATGAGCTGAGAAGGCAGAGGGGGTTTGCCAGGCCGCTTGTAAAGACAAATAGATTTGGAAATTCATTCATTGTTAAGACTGCGAGGGAAGCATTTAGTAAATACGTAATTTCTGAGTAGTCGTTTTGTAATTTTAAAACAGTAGTAGTTATAACTCATTTCTTATATTTCTTACTTGTAAAGAGGTGCAATTCAAATTTTTTACTGCAATCTTTCTACCTACCTACCTACCTACTTCTGCATGTTTTGTGGCTCCTATAAAAAGAATTGTTGCTTTCATCAGGTTGTAAAGGTGATTTAGAATCGCCTCTCTGGAACAGGTGAGGGTTTCCAGAGGAGGAATCTCCATACCATCACAAATAATTTGGCAGCATTGCCAATGGTATGCCACTTTCACAGAACTTGCTCACAATGAGCTGTCAAGATTACGGACTTAAAGCATGCACTGAAAAAAGGCTAGGAAAAAAATCACCAACAAAAGTAATCATGTTTCCAAACAAGTCAATCATATTCTTCACAGTGGAGAAGTTAAATTGTATATTTGAGTCTTGTTTAGACTGCAAATTGAATGATTGAGCCAAGGTGACAGACTTAACTTTAAGCTTTAGAATTATGTTCACGAAATTTTATCGCAATATTTTTTCCAAATCTTGAAAAATTTTCTAAACTAAGGATGCGACTTATCTACCAATGTTTATGGTAATAGTCTAAAAGTACACATGTAATTCTAAAAGCCTGCTATTCTAAATATTTAGTTATATTGCAGTTTCAATAAAAGTTACTTATCAATGGAACAGGACAACAATAACATTTCAAGACTTCTTAGTGGCACTCTTGGACTGCAAACAGTTTGGCATCAAGGGGGACCAGACAGTGTAACTTAAGTGTGCAAAAGGGCTGCACATAATCACAAAATGACTTAGTAGTACGAGCTGCATCCCTTCTACAGTTTAAATTGGTAAGGATGAGTTACTCTCATAGAAGTTTCTAAAAGAAATAATGTGTAGGGCCCATTTTTTTTTTACCCTCTCAATGTCCTTCTGGAGATAACTTGGAAATGATATGGACCTTTTAAAAAACTTCCATGTTGGAAATTTATGAAAAGTCACCTTTTTTGGTGCAAAAATAAAAAAAGGTTTGTGCAAAGAAAAGGACACGTCATTACTTGAAGGGAGGCATGAAGAGGTAGTGGAAAAACATCACTCCACAACCAGTAATGGAGACAGTTGTTAAGGGGACATAACTTGATGAAAGAAGCACCAAAACTACCAAGAAAGATGTGAACTGCCTAGCTGCTGTAGAAGGCATGACAAAAGCCACAGCATGATCTTGCGTGAGGAGCTCAAAATTACAAAATTGTGAAAAGAACTACGAATCTCAAAGATTGCAGGACCAAACAGAAGGCTTGCATAGAAACAACTGGCCTGCAACCGAGTCTGCCGCTCAAGGATTGGGCTTATCTCACACAAAAGAAGTCATCGAATTACACTAAAATCAAAGCCTAATCTAAGCAATAAATTACTTCATGCAAATATTTATCTCATTTTAAGGGCAGTGCCTACTAATTAAAGATATTTTTGCCCCAGTGTGTGATTATGCAGGGGATGTAGATCTTAACAAGTGTTATTGAAATCCAAAAAGAAAATTGGAGGTAACCATGCATTTTTCAAAGATAATTCATGAATAATTTTTGTAAAAAGCTTTAAAATACTAAGCAATGTATGGCATTCTTTCTCAAATTGAACCTTAATTATCTCTCAAAAATGCATGGCAACACCCAATTTTCTTTTTGGATACTAAGAGTACTTACTCAGATCTACTTTCTCCGGATAGTTTTAAACCACGCAAAAAAATATCCCTGTACTAGTATGCATCACCGATAGGGAACCCGAGTATCTTGAGACGCGTAGAATGTATGCGCTATAACAATAGTAGGCACCGTCCTTAACTTTGTTAACATCATGAATATTAAAAGCATAACAGCTTGGTACAATGTAGGTAAATTGACCGCCGAACACAGGTCACCAAATTGGAGACTTACGCTACTACAGATTAATTTTTGCTGCTCTCATGCTAAACACTATACAGTCAAACCCCACTATACAGTCAAACCCCACTTTACCGACACCCACTTAATACAGACAACGCACATTTTTTTCTTCCCATTAATTCTCACTATTAACTCGCTAATAGGAACACTCTTGTCAACTTTGTCTTTAATGACCTTTACAGTGTACCTTTTGTGAACGCAGTTAAATACTGCTGTTCAAACGTCAATGTCTGACTATTTCGCCGATAAATGACTTCAAGCCCTGTATGTTACTAAGACCTATGCAAGTTAATGTTTAAATGTGCATAAATGATTTTAGACAATTGATACAATAATGGGTATAAATGCACACTGGTATAAATGAGTGACTTACTTTTTTTGTGTTCTACAGACATTAAACTTGATGATGTTAATGTTTTGTTTTATATGCTCCAATAAAAATTAATGTGTACTGTACTGTATTTTTGACTTAATTTACCCAACCCGCTTAATACAGACACTATCCATGTTGCCTTCAGTGTCTGTATTAACAGGGGATTCGACTGTATTTGGCTCTGTACAGAAAGAATGCCCCCCAAATCTACCCAATTTTCTTCACTATCTGAAACACATCAGTGAAGTAGAAAATAAGGTCAGCACTAGCAGTCAGAAGAAATGGGAGTGTTTTAAGTCTTTCTTGTCATCAATTAGTTGACTTGGTCCTAGTCACCTTAAAAATTGAAATTTAAGTAGCCACCAGCACTACCTTTCAAGCCTGCAAATAAGCGCCGATCATTGGACATTTGTCCAGTAAATTTGAGGTTTTGGCTGGCAAATGATCAGTCTGACTGGACAGGCTGACCGGGATCTTCTGTTATGATGCAAAATTTATTAAAAAATATATTTTCACTCAACAAATCCAAATTTGAAGGTGGCCTTCAATATATGGCCGAAATGCATAATGGTTAAGTTTCATTTTGATTTGCTTTCATTTGCAGCTTGCGTTTCACGGCGTCTTACTAGTAATGCTACTCCGAAAATTTGTGCAAGGTGTTTCCTAAAAACTCATTTACATTAACTAAAATTAAATAACACAGCAATGTACTGTACATATATGGAGTCAACAATGGTACTGTTCCACAAGTGCTTGCTGTTTTTGTTTTCATCAGACTGATAAGATTTTATGACCAGTTTTACGGCAAATTTCAGGGACTCAAATTACATTTCTCACCTCTACTTCAATAACTAAATTAGAAAAGTTAACGTTATTGCATATACACAAACAAAAGCTGAAACAAATTCGAAACCATTCAATAAAAGAAGCCAACAGCTTGAAACGTTGTAATCGAGTAAAGACAAAAACCCACCTCTACGATTCTCATGTCTGTGCAGTTCATTGTTTCTGAGTTATTAATTTGCCAAAGAAGCATTTCACAAGATGCCGCCATGTTGGTGGACTGTCCATGGTCCACCAATATGACGGACCGTAATAAACAAAAACACCCAGAGTTCGCTTTGCCACAAAAGCGTTTACTTTTGCTTATGAGATAAAATACATGTGTATGAACACATCTCCTAATGTACTTGAAATTTTCAAACTTCTGAGAATCATAGGAAGAGACATGTTTTTCAACCCGCTCTGTATCATGGTGTCAGGAGAGGTGACAATGGAAATTCAAAATGCTGTAATTTTCAAAACGAAAGACGTTACGGAACTGGAAAAAGTATTTATTTCTAGCTCATCTTCAACCAGGGATCATTTAGATAAAAATTCAGAAGGCTTTTTGGAAATCATCTGTATGCCGACTTTTATTTTGCTCAAATTACAATGTAAAAAATGTATCCTTCCCCGGACAACTTCCAATCGCTTCGATGAAAACTATATTGACATTTGTTGAGTAAATAACAACAGCATCTCTTTGGATTTTAACACTGTTTAACCCATTGACTCCGAGGGGTTCCCCATTGACAAGTAAAATCATCTGGCGTTAGACAGAGTAAAATACTAAGTCCGGCCGGTTTCGGCCGGGTTGGATGTCAAAGGGTTAATGTAAACACAGAAAATTTCATAAGTAAGCAGAAGTTACATAATTTAAGTAGTAGACAAAATCAACAATAATTTATAATCATCATGGCAGAAAAATGCTTTATGAAAGTGCAAAAAAATTCAGCCCATCTTAAACAACATTTTTGTTCCAATTTGCTTAAAATAAACATTGTGCCTCGTAAAATATGTCACAGTATTGCCATGTTCCAGTGATTTTCTGTCTGTGATTTACTGCGTGGGAAAATACATGTGCATATAAGTATTTCAAACATTAAATTTAAAAAATATTTTTTTAATACATTGATCTGAAAAAACTTCTAAAAACTTGTGGCTTGTATTAGCTTTGATTGGTCAACAAGAAATAATTATCAGTCGAGGGTACCATTATGCAAGTTGGTTTCAATGAGTAGCACATCATACGTAATTGGCATTTTTTATACTTGAGACGCATAATAGTTCTTTCTGCAGGTACCAGAATTTCAGCATTGTGTTTTGGTGACTTGGGATTAGTCTTCATTTGGAGTTGTTATGTTTTCTGTCTTTAGTATTTTCTGTTTTATGTAATTTCTGCTCTAGACTGGTACTTGAAGAAGCTACCTGCATAATTCATCTGGGACGAACTTGGACAAACATTTTTTCTGCATTTTTTAAATTTGTCAAGTATAAAGACGGGCACAAGAAGCATAATGCATCTGGACAAAGTATCCACTTTAGGGCATCTTAGAAAACACACTAAACTGGATAGTTTGCCCATGCGCATCCTAGACAAGTTATACGTCTCTAGTATAAAACGGCCAATCTGGTGAATGTTCCAAGGAATTTTGTGTTTTTAACAAAGTGTTCCCATTTGCCCAAACCGTGTCATGTGTGACTATCACCTGCTGCTACTTTGATTCTTTATTAATACTTTATCTTGCGGAGACATTTCAATAGAATCTTGAAAGATTTTCGTAAAATTCCCCCGAAAGAGACGGAAGAATAATATTTGAATAGCAGCAGTGGTGTCTTCCCACATGAATCTTGACTTATTTTAAGTGATTTTGCTTCATAAGACCTTGGATGTGATTCTAATTGTGCTAGAGCAGAAACACTTTCAGGTATGAAGTTAAATCACGAAACGCAAGGATTTTGCTGTCAAACAAATAGAAGGCTACCATGTTTTGGCTGCTAATGGCTAAGAACAATGCAATAGATTTGAATCATTTGAAATGAGACGATGAAAATGAGACGCCGCACAATTTATAAAGTGGTCTGCCACAGGAGTTCCACTTAATCAGTGTGGAAACAAAATTTGTCTGACAAGGGTGGCTGCATGTCAGGCCAAACCCTGTCCCTGGCCTAACATATGACAGGCTTATAGTAAAAAAAAAAAAAAAAAATTTCCTGGCTTGGCCTTAAGTTATTTGTTGTAGTGGACATGTAAATTTAATAAAAAATTAAAAATTTGGAGACTTTTGCTGCAATTTTAGTCACTAAATATTTCAAGTTGCCCTGGCAACCAAAAGGGTTGCAGCTTAACCCATTGACTCCCAGGGGTTCCCCATGGACAAGTAAAATCGTCTGGCGTTAGACAGAGTAAAATACTGTCTGGCCAGTTTAGGCAGGTTTGGACATCAAATGGTTAAAGCACTCATCTTCAGGAAAACAAGACATTTTCCATTCATCCTCATGGCAGCAACTTTCTTGGAGCCTGCTTAAATTAAGGGCGTTTTGAAGAGCACTTAAACAAATTTTTGGCTAATGCCATCCCAACCAAACAAGTAAATAATATTTACAGGAAAAATTATAACATTTAACAAAGTGGTAAAGCATAGAAGATAACAAACAAGAAAGATATGGAGTACACTTGCAGCTATTTGAAATGATAAGCAAGTACTGTAGTTACCATAATTTCTGCCTGTATAGTCCAGAAAGAAACATGAAAGTCACGTATTACAAGGCACATCTAAAACTTTACAGAAACTGTCATAATTGCTGGTTTTCACGCACGTGATCAACAGCCATGTTTTTCAACGAAAACAAAAGGAAGCGTTTGCATAATAATAAAGTTAAATTCCCGGAGGATTTGGTCGGGGCACCAACATGGCCGCCTTTTCTTTGTTTAGGGCACCAACATGGCGGTCGTGACGTCATGTGAAAACCGAGAATAGACCAGAACAAATTTTTACAATTACTGAGCAATTTCTTGTGCACTGATTGGCTAACTTTTATCATACATAAGAGTACACACACATAAAACTGTACTTTATGTGAAGTTGAAAGTACTTAACTTGTTTGATTTTAATTTTGCAGACTTGACCTCAGGCCAGGAAGTTGAGACTTGACTGAAAGATGCTCCTACCTCAAAATGGCTCGATTTTCACTCAGCCATGAACATTTTTGATCACCACGAGGGTTTTTGATCGCATTTTGATTCATGAACTGAATTTTTAATTTGTGCAAGTTGGTGGCCTGAGTGAACAAGTTAATGGCATGAGTGTCAAATTTTCAGCCAATGTAACTTTATTTTTTATTTAATAGCCAATGCGCGAGAAACGTTATTGCCGATAAATTTCGCCAGTTTTAATAAAACTGCATACATTTTAGTGTTTGCATATTATTTCTGTTCATTTAACCCGGGAAATAGACCCTTTTTCATTTTTGATCGCAACATTGTCAAAGTTGTTGTGGATCAGATCCACATTTAATGGTACCTACATGTAACTACTGACATCTCAGATCATCTTCCTGTTTTTTCTATTCATTCGGACAACACTCTAGGACATCATTCTAGACAAGATCCCATTTTTGTCTGAGATAAGAACCCAATTAATCGGTCCAAGTTTGTTGAAAAACTTGAGGGTGTTGAGTGGTCTTCACTCGCAGGTTACAATGATCCACATACTGCATACACCAGTTTTCTTAATAAAATTACCAAAATATACAATGACTGTTTTCCTGTTAGGAAATTGATTCCGAAGAAGAGACCTATTAAAAAACCGTGGTTAACTAAAGCTCTTCTCAAGTCGATTAAAAGGAAAAACAAACTTTATAAACAATTCCTTCATAAACCGACACAGAATAACAATCTACTCTATAAGTCTTTCAAAAACAAATTAAATCACATTTTGAGATCGGCTAGACGATTATATTATGAGAAGAAATTAGAATATGCAAAAGCAAATACCCATGCTACTTGGAAAATTCTTAATGACATCTTGAATCGGAAGAAATCAAAGCCTAAAGTAAACTCAATATTCACATCTGATGGTCAAGAAATATCTGATCCAGTTATCATCGCGAATAAATTTTGTAAGTATTTCTCCAGTATTGGTCCTAACCTTGCAAAAGAAATACAATCTCATCCTTTTTCTCATAAAGACTTTCTTTCAGGATCTTTTGCAGAATCTATCTTTTTCAATTCGGCAACAAAAGAAGAAATTATTGTTATTGCTCAATCATTTGCATCCAACAAAGCTGCGGGTTATGATAACATTCCAATGTCCCTCATAAAGGAATCTATCCAATTAATCTCTGAACCTTTGGCTCACATTATTAACTTGTCAATTGCTCATGGCACTGTACCAGATCAAATGAAGATAGCACGGGTAATACCTTTATTCAAAGCTGATGACCAGTCGTTGTTCACTAACTATAGACCTGTTTCAGTTCTACCTAGTTTTTCCAAATTTCTTGAGAGAATAATTTATAACCGTTTAAATGATTATCTAACTAATTTAAATGTCCTTTGTGATGAGCAATATGGCTTTAGGAAAAATCACTCCCCTACACTTGCTTTGATTGATTTGTATGATAAGATTTCCTCTGCTTTAGATCGTGGTGATATAGCTGTTGGTATTTTCCTTGATCTCTCAAAAGTATTCGATACAGTTAATCATAATATTTTATTTGACAAACTTGAACACTATGGTATACGTGGACTGGCCTTAAAATGGGTAAAAAGCTATTTTTCTAACAGATTACAATTTGTAGATTTCAACGGTCATGTTTCTTCTCGCTTCAATATATCCTGTGGGGTTCCTCAGGGCTCTATTCTAGGGCCTTTATTTTTTCTTCTTTACATTAATGATATAGTCAATGCATCTACGGCACTACAACTGATTTTATTCGCGGACGATACCAACGTTTTTCTGTCTGGTAAAGATCCTGATTATTTGGTTAATCAGCTGAATATCGAGTTAAATAAGTTGTCAGTATGGTTTAGGGTTAATAAGCTTTCACTGAATCTTAAAAAGACCAAGTTCATAGTGTTCAAACCAAACCAAAAACGTAGAAGTTATAATTTTCAAATTTTGATAAATAAACAACAAATTGATCAAGTTAAAGAAACAGTTTTCTTGGGTGTGATCATCGATGAAAACGTAACCTGGAAGTCTGAGATCTCTCATGTGGCTAACAAAGTGTCGAAATCAATTGGAATGATACAGAAATCAAGTTTTTATTTATCTTCATACTCTTTACGTGTATTGTACTTTTCACTTGTTTATCCTTACTTCTTTTACAGTAATATAGTTTGGGCGTCCACCTATAAAACTAACCTTGTTCGTCTGGTAAAATTGCAGAAAAGAGTGGTGAGAATCATAGATAAATCTCATTTTAATGCTCATTCTGACCCTATATTTAAGAAACTTGGAATCCGAATTTTCCATGATCTTAACCTGTTACAACTTGGTCAATTCATGTTCTCCTATCAAATTCGAACTCTTCCTCCCAAGTTAGCTAGCAAATTCACTCTAAACAGTCAAATTCACACATATTATTCGAGAAACTCTCATGCATTTCGTCTGCCTTTCTGTCGGACTAACATTAAACAATTTTCTGTTTTCTATCAGGGACCTAAATTTTACAATTCTCTTGACATTGATATAATGAATTCTTCCTCAACAGCTTCCTTCAAGAAAGCACTTAAGTCATTCTTTTTTAACAACTATTCTGAAAATTAAGTATTTTGTTCTTCCTGTGTCAAATTGTTTTCACCCTGTAATTTTACTTTCACAACTGTTTACATATTTCAACACCTTAATTAAATGACTAAGTGTTTGTAATTGTATGCTTCATTACCAACTTGTAAGTTCAAACTGTTTTTAATTTCCGTTCATTACTTTATATTTCAACTTGTTAAATAACTAAATGTTTGTAACAATTGCATTCTCCGTTGCCAACTTGCATGTCAACAATAGATAGATGCTTTTACTTGGGGAGGCCTAATTTACATAAGCTTAGTAGTTTCTTTTAGGCCTCCTCGCCACCAATGTAATTCAATAATTTTTCTTTCCATCTTCTCTTTTGATTGTTCATATTTGTATTTTAACTTCTTCTTTCTGTGGCAAAAAATAAATAAATAAATAAATAAATAAATAAAAAACTAATATATAGATTTAGCCATGCCTAAAAGCGGAGCTCCCTGGTTATTTATTCTCACTGCCTGTAGGGTTAGTGAAAATAAAAGGCTTTCAAATTTGGCGATTTGGTGGTTCTGGTTACTGCTTAATTTAATCTTATTCCTTGCTTTCTTTCCTTCTTTTCGGTTTTTCAAGCAAAATTTACTTTGGATTTCACCAGTTTGGCAATGAATTTTTCTTGAATTGCATGAGTTTTAAAAGAAAACAAGCACATCCTCAGAGAGCGAATGGAAAAGGAAAAAAGCCATTTCAGAGTCAATTGTCAATAGCCAGGAAATAGGTCCGAATCGCGCTAAAATTAGAAACCATTGCAAAACTTTGTCAGTTCAAGGTCAAAAAAGAGTTTTACTGACGTACTGTATTCCACTTTATCTCTGAAAACGAGATCATTCACATTTTAAGGTATTTCATTGAAACACGCCAGCTTGGCTTGGAACAAAAATCTGCAAAATACGGCAATGCTACCAGGAAAGGACAAACTTCAAACAAGACCCGCACCAACAAATTACCTGTAGGAGCTTTAAGTTAAAGAAACTTCTGAAAACACAAGATAGTGATATGTCTCCCTAATTTGATGAGAACTCATTGCGAATATGTGTTTATGACATAAGGGCAAACTTTTGTTGTCAATGTCGAGGCACATCGAAAAACACTTGGACAAATGATTAAAAGAGCACTTGTTCCCTTGCATTTTAGAGCAAAACAAACAAACATATAAACTATTAAAATTTCTTTATGTCCAAAAAACTGCAGATAATTGTTATGTTAATTCCAGTTGAGAATAAAAGTTTGAGTTTCATTTCTCAACAAAGGAAAACCTATTAAACCACTTTTTAAAAATACGCATCCACTTGAAATAACGCATTCGTAAAAATAACAAACTCTTTACTGCCTAAGAAAAGAATTTGTGTTCTTCCACCAAGTTTGAGCTATTACTGGTATTCTGTTCTAGCCATAGGTCCTCCAGGCATCATGCAACCTTATCAGAGCTTCTAAAGATATGCCAAAAATTGCAACAAATTGCAACAAAAAATAACAGCTGTAAACAAATGAAAAATAAATGGTAAGGGTAATGAATTTATATAGTGCATTTTGTATTGGCATATTCAAATGCGCTTTACAAGCAAGTGATCTATGGGTGAGATTGGACATCAGCATATGCAGGCGCCGCTGGCAGCCGCTATCAGTCCATTAGCTATCTCACCCAGCACATGAATGAACGAAATGAGGCCTGACCACAACCCCGGGAGCTCCATGCCCTACTCTTTACGAATAGTGTGTGGGTTCTTTTGCATCCCACTGGATTGTGAACATTCAAGGGTTGTGAGACGGGGCCTACGGTTTATAGTCCTTATCCGAGAAGACTCGAAAGTCTTAACCATTTGCGGATGTAATTACAAAGGCAGCACTTTCTCCTCAGATATTTCAAGAGCCTGAGTGTTGGTCCGGCCGGAGTCAAACTCACGACCTCCCGCATGACAGCCCGATGCTCAACCAACTGAGTCACCAGTGCGCGGTCATAAACACTCAGCTTTAAGTTTATATCCTTCCCATGCTTGACTTGAATAACTGGGTCGCCACCAGAGTGGATCACAGCTACATGTATCATGAAATTATGTCAAACTGGATTTAAACCAGGGAAAAATCCAGAAAGAAAATATTTTCCAACTTTTTTCCACTTGAACATAAAAAGTGTTGACTGTTAAGAGCTTTAGTTCTCATAATATGGCCGTGTAGCTACATCGAGCCACAGAAAGTGCATGAAAAATGAAGCCTTGTTTATATTTAGGTGAGTTAAAGTGGGTTGAGCCTGCCATCCAATGAAAAACCATTAACTGGTCAGCAGGCAACTTCAAAAAACAGCTAACCTCGATAAGCTCTAAACATGAGCCCACGATATGGTCACTTGATACTGGTCAGTGGATACTTTGTTTTGACAGGTGTCAATTGACCATAACATGGACGTCCCATATCAAAGATTTATGCTGTAAACTAGCGTGATACTGGTCACACTGGCATACATTGAGGGGTGAACATACGGACAGTCGATGACATCATAGCTATAAAACCAAAATTTCTCCTACCAATGGGTTACCATATCTTCTTAAAGGGGCTAGGTCATGCTACTTTAGGTAATTCTGTTTAATTTTGTTAATTATGAGCTCTAAAAATCAAATTGGCAGGGCAAGAGTCTTTCATTTGCAAAATCACGGCCACATAACAACTGAGAATGATTTTCAAGCTTTGTAAATGACATTTTGATATAGACTGATATAAATTTGAAAAAAGTTGGGCCGACGTTTTTCAAAGGTACCCAAATTCAATCCATTTCAATCCTCTCCAATTTTGTCCATCCATGTCCCTTTTTGGCTTCCCTGTGTTTTGTTAGAGTTCTTCTATAGTTTTGAACAGTTATTTTGATATTTTAGATAATTCTATGACCATTCGATCAGTGCTGAAAATGCCTAAAATAGCGTGACCTAGCCCCTTTAACAATGGTGCTCTGCGTGTGCACGCACCGCTATCATCGTGAGTAATCAACTCCTTGGCAAAAATCACTTACTTTTGAAAAGATCAGCCAACTGTTATTTGCCATGTACTACTTTTCTTACTTCTGACCATAGGTACCCTAAGTTCATGGAGAATCTTTGTTGCATTACAAACATTTTATAAGGGTTTGTATGGGGAATTTGGCGATTGTTATTTAGGGCATTAAAATAGAATTTAAAACACATCAGAATTTGTTGCCTTGCCTCCTTGTCTTATTTATGGTTTGTTCTCTGGATTTCTGGCTGTTTCAGCACAATTCTAGGGAAGTTCCGTACACGGCCATTGGAAAACACCTTACCGACCGGGCCCAACATTCAAATTTGTTAAACACCAGGTGGGCGACGATGTCAGTGACACTTACAATGTAAAACAAACTGAATGTTTATGTTCTGTTTGCGAAACATTTTTAATGCATCAGCATTTCCCTGAGCTTTGCCTGTATCTGCGTGACAGCATAGTACTTTCCTGAGAAGGGCCTGGCGTTGTACCTGTCACTGAGACTAAAGCCTCGTCGCCCACCCTGTGTGTACCAAATTTGAACCTTGGGCCCTGTCGGTAAGGTGTTTTTCAACGGTTTCGTGCATGGGACATAAGAATCATGTATGATGCTTAGGGCAAAATCACCCCATTTCAGCGATTTTCAATTCCTTTCCATGAAAGTTTGTCTGATATGAGGATTGAAATATGTACCAGCACATCATACTTGGTCTCAGTGGAATTTTGGGTCAATTTGAGCTTTTTGGAAGAATTTACAGTAGCTTGTGTTTCCGACTACTTCATCGGAGTTTCCAACCTTGAAGATAAATATAGAGAGAGAAAACAGCGAACCTACAACCCACTGGAATAGCGCTGAAATGGCCAAAGTACGCGAGAAAAACACTGATAAGGTATCAAGAAGACAAGGTAAGGCATTTTTGCTCAATTCATGTTCTTTATTTTTGACTCCTAAACATGTTTTAAAATTCCCATACAAACCCTTATAATTTTAACTGATCATGATGCTCAAATTACAATGTTAGCTAGGGGTACCTGTGTTCTGACCACCACATCTTGCCATGCACCTTAAGTGTTACACAAGACTATGCAAGGTTAAAATATGTCCTAATCTAAAAAGACTGTTGAAAAGCTCATATACGAAATTCCTACTTAATTTCAATTCCGAAAATACACAGTGCCACAATTAAATACTAGTAACCATGGAAGTTCTCAAAAATGAGGCTGTCCAAATATGGCACAAATTAGAAGCAAACACAGCTCAGTGAAAGAGTTGTGGAGTGACAAAAGTGGACAAATCCATCCTATAACTGTTACAATACCGGTACTTATCTAACCCCTTAGGGTATCGATCAACCATCATAAACATCTGTTTAAAGTAACTATGAAAAGTACTGGTCAGGCAAAAGCATACAAACATTCTTGCAGAAAAAGAAAACGCTAATATAGGAATAGATGCATTCTATAAGATTTGTTGTTTTCCTTCTATTTCTAAAGAAATCACCTACAGCAATAATGAAAAAATATCATTCAAGATGATAAAAAAAATACTATTTACTGTATCAATATAAAAAGCAAGGTGCAACAAATCTACATCATTGTAGTCCATCATAATGTACTGCAGGCTATTGATTTTAACAAAATGTAAAACAATGTACATTCAATATATGAATTAGGAACCTGAACATACATGACATGTATGAATGTAGAAATTAATCTAAAATGGCTTCTCTTTTCCTTCTGGAAAATGTTTTTCTTTGAGTTATCTTTTCTTTACAAACAAGATGCAGTTTACACGTACATAAAATACAATATTTTGCTGGGAATCCTCAATTTTATATTCTTGGCTGAGAGAGTTTTTCCCATAAATTTGAATGGCAAAAGAGCATAATTTATTCATTCTTTTTCCCTTTTGAATTGTCATTAGAACCGTGCATATAAAAACGGCTTTGAGACAAGCCAATTGATGAGAGATTTGAAAGTACCATAAATGCAATTTTCGCTTGACCTCTTAAGATAACATTTCTGCAAAGTATGAAATTCTATAACAGCCACCCATATCATCAAAAAAATCTAAGCGACTAACTAAATTATCCAAAAACAGAGACACATTTCTGTCCCGCTATGATCTTGGCTCGGCAAGCTATTTGTTGGGTTAAAGTGTACGCTTAACTCATCGCGTTATTCACACCAAAATTATAGCCACAATTATGGGGATTTGGGTAAATCTTCCCACCTAAACCTCTAGCCCCCAATGAAAGCTCATGCCTTTAAACCCACGTTACGGCAGTGTGACAAAAATATACCGAAAAACAAGTCCACTTTGAAATTCTTTGACCACAAAAAGTATACAATTGATAATTCGACAAATGAACCAATATGATGAAGAAATTATAGGAATCACCGGCTCCAAATAACACTGTGTTCGTAAAACAATGACAATATCAAAGATCTTTCTACCAGACAAAAGGAGCACGTCGAATTCAGAATTCCTAAGAATGGGGCTCCCTTTACCGATTATTTTGGATTTATATATGTATTATTTTGTTATTTCACTGGCGACGTTATCTAACATAAGCCCAACCATAGTTGCTCACTTTCTCTTCCATGAAAGAGGAAAGATTCATACGCACCTTACAGTTTGTGTCGGGTTCCACCGTTCTGATGGCAGCTCGCCGCTTTGTGGATCGTCCACAGGGGGATGTAAAATTGAAATACAAACATCACCGGACTGGAGAATGAACACAAATATTTAACTTCAATTTTATAAAATTCAGCAGCAACTCATTCGTCGACCATTCTTACCTCGTATATATTAGGATGCCACATTTTTGTGAGGAATCGAAAAGTTGGAGGTGAGTAAGGGTATCCGGGAGGGAACGACATGTGTGCCTGAAGGGAAAAATTCGTAGAAAAAATAGTAAATCTTGATTATCTAGGTGAAAAAAACAAAAAGGCAAATCCGTTCGACCAGTTGCTTACTTTGAAGTAACCTCCTTCATAAAGAGTACCAGGGGGACCAAAAATCGCTACATCCCATTCGAATAGATTGCACTCATCTGGCACATTGACAACAAATCCTTCCACTGGTTCTTCGGTGAGTTTCTTTAACTCCAGCTGTAATGCCCGCACAGCTGATGAATGTGGTTGTGCGGCCATTTACCAAAACCCTCTTCTACACCAGTCAAGGCCGTTTAAAGCGGAAGATAATAACTAAAAGTTTTTTTTCACATTGACATATGCCACACACTTTCTTTCACCAAGCTGTGTATTTATTAGACCCAGACTCCCACCAGCAAATTAAACGTCATAAATAAGTTCCAAATAAGGAAGAAAAAA
Organism: Montipora capricornis; assembly: GCF_036669925.1. Taxonomy (NCBI): domain Eukaryota; kingdom Metazoa; phylum Cnidaria; class Anthozoa; order Scleractinia; family Acroporidae; genus Montipora; species Montipora capricornis. The sequence continues at coordinate 20,212,656 of NC_090884.1, read as the reverse complement.
CGTGAGACCGGAAATGAAAAATCGGAAGTAAAAAAAACCAAGAAACCCTTTTCCACTGACGAGAAAACTAGTAGTAATCACGGATTAGCAAAGTGCATTCGATGTCTCGTAAAATAATATTTTTTATTGTACTGATTGCCCAGAAATATTCAGGGAAAGTGGACTTGTGTGCTGCTTTCTGGCAGTATGCAGAGAGAACTTGAATCTCCTGTGAAAAGCAGCCGAGCCAAGTGTTTTCCTACAAAACACACCTCTACACAGCTTTCTGATGTTCTGATAAGTAGCTTTAGTCATATTTGCTAGTGATACTTCGAATAAATTAACACAACTTCAATTACGTTTGAAAAAAACAGCGAACAAAACAGCGAGTAACCCACACACACAACTGCAAACATGCAAAGCACGTGGAAATATGGGGATTTTTACCGCTTTCATTTGAGCATGCCGGCATTGCGATACAAGCCCGATGTCGACGCATGACAGATTCACAATCACATCAGATCGAGGTGATGTGCAGGTCGGCCAGGCACATTCTCGACCCCAGAGCTCTTCTCTTGACTGAGGGAGAGAAGAGGGAACCCTGAAACAAAGTGTCTTGTCATTGGTTTTCGTGAAGAACAATCAAAAGCGTCTCTAATTTGGTGCATTCATGTTCTTGCACGAGGAGTGAGCAGGCGCCGTAAGGTTCAAATAGCCAATTTTTGGCCATAAGAACCCTACGGCGCATGCTCTCCTACATAGAGTTTCCCAGAGCCTTGGGTCGATCCAAGGCTCTGGTGACGAGAATGGGCCAGGCAGTAAAAGATGGCAGGACAGATGTTACACTGCGCAATTTTTAAAAAATTCATTGCAACTGTTGAAGAAAGTAGAACTCAGTTCTACTTTCCGCAACGGTTTCTGAAACTGGTCTCGCAACGTTTTTGGCCGTTGCAAGGTATGTTACAACTTGTCTCTTAACGCCATTGCGAGACAAGTTGCACGAAAAATTGCACAGTGTAACACCGCCTTAAAGACCATAAACGGAAGATTTTGGCGACTTCTATGTTAAGTGTACTTGCTCTGATATTTGACTTGATGCAAATGTATGTGGAATACTTTAACTTACATTTCGAATCACAAGGTACTCTTGGAGCCAATCTGTAAACTGTGTTATCAAGACTCTTACAAAATTTTGTGATTTCATCTAGTAGGTAGGAACGAAGCAAAGTTTGGAATTTTTCCCCTTAAGTCGTACTAGCCTTCCATGGTTCCCTCCTTACCATCACCGTTTGTGTAGGCCAAGCAAAGAGTCAGCTCTACAATAAAGTTAGGAGATCTGGGAGACCTGAGGACTCGGCTGCCTTTAAAATGCTAGGAAAGTAGTGAATAAGGAACTCTCTAAAATCGAGGAACCAGTACACAGTGCAATTCCTGACGCGAACTATTACGGAGGGTCCAAAGTCTTTCTGGTTCCATATAAAGAAAGTCAAAAGTGGGAAAGTTGGTGTAGGTGATCTGAAATTCAACGGCAAAACAACATCCGATGAGCAGGCCAAGGCTGAGGCGCTTAATCAACAATTCTCGGCAGCGTGTTTACCCATGACGATGTCACCTGCATGTGTACCCACCCTGGGCTCAAATGACATACCAGGAATAGGTCCACTAATAATACACCAGAGAGGGATCGAGAAACAATTGCAATCGCTGAGGGAAATCAAAGGCCCTGGCACCGACCAACTTTTCCCGTGGTTGCTAAAAATGGCTGCAAGAGAGATTGCTCCGATTCTAACGGATATGTTTCAGACATCTATAAACGAAGGTGAATTACCTAAACATTGGAGGGAGGCTTACATGGCTAACGTGTGCTGCATTTAAAGAAAGGGGATAAGAGTAATCCTAAACACTATAGATTAATTTCTCTGTCCTGCATTACATGCAGAACATATTGTACACAGTCATGTCATGAAAAACCTTGAGGATTTTGTCATACTGGTTGATGTCCAACATGGTTTCAGGGCAAAAAGGTCAACTGAAACACAACTGATAGAGACGGTCCATGATAGCGCGTCTGCTCTCCAGTGCAATTATCAGTCGGTGTCCTTGGCGATCCTAGAGTTTGCCAAAGCGTTCGACAAGCAAAGACTGCTTGCCAGAATGGATTACCATGGAATTATAGGCCCCTTTCATTCATGATTAACATCATTTTAACCCAAAGAACGCGTAGAGGATTGTATGCAATGGAACATCGTCCATTTGAATTAAAGTTGAACGCGCGCTCAGATTTTGCTCAAAAGATCTAGCAACATCCGGTCGACAGTGACGAAATTATGGTCTCTTTGGACGTTAATTTTTCATTCACCTCCATTCCCATGGATCTAGCTCTAACCATTACCAACGAGAAGCTTCAAAAAGGCCACGATCTAGTTGAATGAACGTACAAATATGTCCAGCAGCAACATCATGAAGTTGTTAGATTTTGTTCTCAATCACAACTACTTTAAACACGACAAAACCCATTACAAACAAACATTTAGATGTGCAATTAGTTCTCCAATCAGTCCCGTTATAGACGGCCTCGTCATGGAAGAGATTGAGGAGACTGCCCCACTCAGGGGCACCCAACGAATCTGTTCCTCTCATTATCTGTTCCCCAGAGGAATCTTGCTGGCTGGCAAAAATACAGGTGTTTCGATGAGCTCGCTGGGAAATTTTGTTATTGATAGAGGTTAGCATTTCAACCCGAGCTGGCTGTAGAAACTCTGAAGACTGAGGACGACTAAAAAAAAAAAAAAAGAACCCCTTCCCTCTCTCAGAGAGTAGTCACAAACATACGACGGCTGGTCAGAGTGATTGCGCTTGCGGAAAAACCCTGTTTTGTCCCGGTTTTGTCGCTTTTCTTTGGTCGTTTCGGATCGAGGGATTTGAAAGCGCGCGGAATTCGTGGCTGAGAAATAAATTTGATCAGCTGGCTGGGAAACCAACCAATTTTATCTAGCTGGCTGGGAAATTTCTTGTGTGTCTTGCTGGGAAAAAGGAACAGATAATGTTTTCCCAGCAACAATGAAAAACACCTGAAAATGCCTTAATAAAATTTATTTTCATTAACTGGGGTATAATAATACATTTTACAACAAATTGGTCGTTGGGTGCCCCTGCCCACTCACCACCCCCTAAGTAGTGGCTCCGTTACGTTGACGACAGTCACACGTGTCTTAGGAAGGATCACGTAGATGAGTTTCACTAACACCACAATTCAATCAACTCCAACGTACAGTTCACTCTAGAACTTGAGAACACCAAGGGACAAAAAATACCTTTCCCAGACACTATCACAACATATAGGGGTAAGCAGCTCGAGGTAAATGTGTACAGAAAGCCGGCGCACATAGAGCGCTATCTCGATTTCAATTCTCACCACCCCATGTGCTATAAGAGATCTGTAGTCCGTACGTTACCACGCAGGTCACAGAACATACCGTCAACACAGAAAAAGGGGAAACGCGAAGAAACGAAACGATTCAAGGCTGTACTGTGAGACAGTAATTATCCCTCATCCTTCATCAATAGCTGCGAAAGATCGCTGTCGAAACCCCCCATGCACCGATCTACCAACCAATGGTTTCGTGGTGCTACCCTATGTGCAGGGTATTTGAAAAGGATTGGTCGATTTTTAATGCAACAACAAATCAAAGTCGCCTTCAAACCATTGAGAACTCTGAACAGTTTGTTCCCGCTACGGAAAGCCCAGGAAAAGGTTGACTGGCCACAAACTGGCACAGTATACAAAATCAGTTGCACTAACTGCAACTGTTTTATATGCTATGGTCAAACTGAACGATCACTGACTGAAAACAAGAATTTTAGGACACAAAAGTGCTGTTTCTATGTTCGACCATGAATCCGAAATCTCCTGCCATGTCCACGAAAACAACCATGAAACAAATGGATTATGTAAGAGTCAGAGTCGTTGGACATGAGCCGGCTAACTTTCATGAGCGACTCTTTCAGGGTGGAAGCCTGGAGGTCAATAAAGGGTCCGCAATCTGGAAATGACCACATTGCCATCCTGGAAATCTGCAAGTCTTTGGTACGCGCATACGTCTCGCGCTACGTTTCTTCTCAGTGAAACTTCACGCGGAATTTCAGTTTCCTTAGCGTGCATTCGACGTGCTGCTCTTTGAATCAAGCGTACTAACGTAAGTACTTTCAACTTCAAGCATCAAACATCAGCCGAAACGTTTTGAACGAAACTTCGAAAACCAGTCAGTGTCAAACTATTATTTTACAAGGGCACTAATAGGATCTTAGGGAGAATGTAAAAACTACTTTGTATAAATAAGGATATTAACTTTTTGTATTATTAAACGTTAGTATTTACACCTCTTAATAATTTTTTGAGAATCTATCTAAAATTAGTAGGTTATTTTCTCTTGTTGTAAATAGACAGTTTTTTACTTTAGTATTAACGTTTGTATACTAGTCTTAAAACGTATTGTAGTTTAATTGGTAGGTTTATATGGTAGGATTTAATTGTATTATTAAGGGCGCGTTCGATTGACCCTATTCCGGAATAAGAATTCGTGGATTGATGATTAAAACGGAATGTTTGGCGCGTTTCGAAGCAGCAAGGATGATAAAAATATGTTTAAAATAACATTTTAGCTGATGTTTGACAATTTTAATGTGAATCTCCGCAAAAACGACGGATTTCTAACTTATATTCCATGTATTCCTATTCTGGAATAGGGTCAATCGAACGCGCCCTAAGTGTAGCAGGTCCACATCAGCTCTTTAGCTGCCACTACCGACCTGCTTTAACAAATAAAGTATGTATGTATGTATGTATGTATGTATGTATGTAAGGCCAAAGCTTGGATACGCATCACCAGTTTGGGACGCCCATTATAAATGCGACGTACAAAGGCTTGAGGGAGTGCAAAAAGCAGCTGCACGTTTTTGCACCTGTGATTATCGCTACACCTCAAGTGTCAGTAGCAATATGTTGGATGCCTTTGGCCTCAATCCTCTGGAAAAGGGAGGATCTCTCGACTGCTGATTATAAAATGATCCATGGCCTTGTAGATATGAATGTTTAGCACTATTTGC
>NC_090884.1:20202571-20205071 GCF_036669925.1 Montipora capricornis | reverse complement strand
TACGGCATTGAAATCAACAAACTGAATTTATTTTGTCCAAGCGTTCAGCACAGAAAAGTAATCTTAGGTCTTTAATACCACAAGCTGAAAAGACTTGCAAGTAATAGTTTCATTTTAGAGTAAATTTCAGTAGTTGTCTACTTGTAGAATTCCAAATAAATAGTTAATGATTACGTCTAACAAGTTGTCACGTTCATAGATGCAGTACAGTGGAATTAGATCGTTATATCGAGGTATCGTTATAACGAGACTCCCGATATAACGATATTGCCTTAAAATAACCGAAAATATCTTTATATCGGGGTAAAATTAACATGTGCTTTTTTACTACTGTACATATTGTTTAATTACTGGGTTGCTAAACCCAGTCGGAATCTGCGTAGCGTTTCGTCGTTTTATTTTTTTCCGTGTCGGTAAAAGTCTTGCCTGTCACTCCCCTGCTTAGTGGTGTCTTTGTGCATAGAGTCTTCTGAGCGTATTTTGTTAGGTTTGAGGGGGCTGGGGTAATGCGTAGATTTCTCTGGTGCACACGGGAGGACATTTAATTATTAACCTGGAATGGCGTTGAAAGTCATTGTAACGCAAATGGGGTTTTAGTGCATCTTTAAACAAAATATGCCCTTATGGAGCTCAAGAATGGAACGTCAATTGGATAAACAACTTAGGCGATGAAAAATAAATACCTGGAAGTTAAAGCGACGAGTAATGGTCTTCGACAACAATTTCATTTTTCGCCGTTGGATATCAAGTAAGCGTTAGCTTGGTACTATATACAACACTGAAGTCAAATGGCAATTCTTTTATCGATTTAACATACACTGAAGGAATCGAACGCCTTGAATGCATCACTGTGTTTACTGAAGTCGCATCTAAGTTGTCCGGCAAGTTACATTCATTTTAAGACGCAACTCAGCAAAGGTAAAAACAAATTGGAAATGTGACAGTGAAAATTTGTTTGAATGAAAGCTTGTTGTTTCTTTTGTCTTCTATTATTTACCGTCAAGGTTCTTTTGAAAAGAATTTGATGTGAACTGTCAGAAATTTATTTAATTGCATATGCTTTGTGATTGTGTGTTTCGTTTGCACGCACGCAACTGAAATAGGAAGGGTTTCTTGCCTCTTAATCGCAAATATGTTGTTTGTTTCAATAAATGTTTCGCTGGAAAAGATTTCTGTGAAATTTCCAGCTTTTGTAAACTTATCATGTTGTGTAATTTTCGAGCTTAACAAATTTGCATACATGTGTTGAAATGTGATACGGGGAGAATTTTGTGGTAGCGCATAAGTCACGCAAATAAGCAGGTCTGTTGGAAGCGTGCTTGAGTTCAACAAAATGAGCCCCAAAATCAGCAAAAAATTGTCGATGAATAATAAAGTAGCTGCTATTTCCAAAATGATGGAATTACCTGGTGATAAATAACCTCGTCTTGGAGAGTAAATTTTTGACTTTGCAGAAACAATGGTGGGCGATTGTGATCTTTGTTTGACTTCGCTCATTTATTGTCAAACTTTGTAACACTCGACAGAAAAAGAAACGAAAACCCGGTATCTTGCCATCATTTGACACAGATGCTTCATTTTAGTAAACTTTAGTATTACAAAGCTGTCAGATGCTCAGAGCGCACGCTTAAACTTGTGGTGAAAGAAGTTGTGAGGGAGCTTGAAAATTAACAACATGTCAGCCCAGAAGCATATGTTTCTCACTTCCCATTTATTTTCTTCAGTCTTTTGGGTTCAGTACTTTGCTAGTAACCACATGTCTTCTCAGGCTATTTACCCAAGACTTCTACCATGGCACTACAATGATAGACAATACCAAAACAATATCGTGCACTTGTACAGCTACATATTACGCAAGGACAACTTGAATCTCCTGGAAGACGACACACAGCTCAGTTGACATTTTATATGGAATAAATCGCTGTGTTACTTCACTACCAACGTAAGCAATGCGTGTCTATTTTTTCTAAAGAGGACAGGAATTTCTTCTTTCTACAAATGATTAATTAACAGGCCGGTAGCCAGGTTTTTAACCCCAGAAAAGGATCTGTTTCGGCGTCTGCTGGTAAGACGTCTGGGTGACCCCTTAACTTGAAAAAAATTGCGTGGAACGCTGCACGTACCACAGGCAACCCAGTGTACCCTCACGGAGGGTCTAGTTAAACTTGTAATGAGTATCAAATGACTCACAATATGCAAAGCATTAGACGTTATCAAGGTTACACAACAAAGTCTGTGGTATGAATCGTAAAAGGGAAACAAAACAAAACAAAACAAAACTTAAACATTTGAAGTTGTATCTGTGTACTGATGCTGTAATATCGTTATATCGGGGAAGATTTTACGCTCGGTACGCTAAGAACTCAGCGTTATATCGGGAATATCGTTATACTGAAGATCGTTATATCGGGGTTCTGTCCCATACATTTTACTGTAACTTTTGCCGGGACATAGCATGTTTATCTTTTTACCGGGGATATCGTTATATCGAGGATCGTTG
>NC_090884.1:20187571-20197571 GCF_036669925.1 Montipora capricornis | reverse complement strand
TGTACGAAATTGGCTGGATTAATGTTAGGAGAGCAACCTTGAATTGTGACAACAATGTTAAATTTTGTCAAATTTTGTTCCATGTGTACTTCAGACGGTGCTCTTGCAATGTTCATGAGCAAGAAAATAACTGAATATATTCGATTGAAACAATCAATAAAGTAGAGGCCTATGATACAAGGAAAATTTTCCCAAGCAACTGGTCACCCAGCGAAGTACTACTCTTGCCCTACAGGATATTACTGTAGGGATTGGATGGGACCCGGTTTTTTGCTTGTGGTATTGTCGTAGATGAAAGAAAGCAATTTCTTGATGTACCGTATTTACCCGTGTATAAGTCGATCCTGTGTATAAGTCAACCCCCACCCCATTTTTGATGGCAAAAAAAGCAATTTTTTAATTTCTTTGTTAAATGTTACTGGGACACTAATCTTGTATTCTTCGATTTCTGGAAATGTGGATACACAAAAAAATCAGGGCCTCAAGCGCTTAATAGTTTTGTGGTTCAGCAGTTGTTTTATATGCGGGCATTTTGTCCTTAAGTTTCGAAAAAGTTCTCAGAAAATCAAACATGTAAACCTCAAACTAACCTGTTTCGTTGTTCAACGATAAAGGGCTTTAGAGGATAAGCACAACATCACAGAAGCAGGAGTCAATCTTTGAAAATAACTTGCGAACGATGCAAAATGTGCAAGGTTTAATTGCTCCTTGACTTATAATTTCTCACATGACAAACAAAACAAAACTCATAAACCAAACAATACGAAGTTTGCAAAAGCATTTAAATCAGCCAGGTTTGTATAAAGAATAAAAAACAATCATTACCAACCAGCTTTTTCACGCAACACGAGTGACAGCAAACACGAGGTATTGCGCCAGGTTACTAAGCCATTGAATTTGAAGAATTTATTTGAAGAAACAAAAATGCCTTTTAGAGCTTTCCGCCTTTGGAAAACGAGAATTTCATATTTGTGCTTGTGAGTACTGTATCTTCAACATTTAGATTTGGGCAAAAAAAATCCTTTTTCATTTCAACTGGAATTGCTTACATTCATTTTGAAGTCTTTTGTCGGCTTTTGTCCACTGCGTTCGTTATGCCCAAGACAACATTATTATTTAATTTTGAATAAATTACTTAGCTGGAACTTGGCTCAAAATCTTTGACCCGTGTATAAGTCGAGGGCGAGTTTTGGAGCTTCTTTTGAGGCCATAAAAGGTCGACTTATACGGTAAATACAGTATGTGTGTTTTGTTTTTGTCGAGCAAAGCAAGTGAGCAAAGCGAATGAGTGAAGATGACTTTTGCAACCAATCAGAGCAATGCTGCAAGAGCTCTATTGTTTTTCAGCCAATTAGAGTAAAGGCCAGATTCTGGACTACGGGCTGAGGACTTGTTAAGAAATTGTATCAGGCGTACCTTTTCACACCGTTTCGAAAGAAAAGTTTGCTTGATTGTACGTTCCTTCTACAAATAACTAGAGGAAAGAGGTGGTCTTGTTTGACTTCATAATGAGAAGGTACTCGGGTTAATTATTCATGGATCATGTGAAACCCCTTCCAGACCCTGTTCCTATGTAATCCATCTGTAGCTCGGTAATGGGAGCAAGCACCACACAAGGGCACATGTAGATCACTATTCTCTACTGACTATACTACAAGGTCAGAGTTTTCCTCTGTCCTTTTTTGGACCCATCCATTTCCAGTACTGATGCTAATACTCGAATGGATGACCTGAAAATACATAACACTTCAACTTACACTCTTTTAGTGAATTCAGTTGAAATCTAAGTGCTGGAAGTTAACTGTTACAAAAACGTATCTTTTCTCATAACAAGTAATAGTTGTCACTGTTATTGACACCATTATTATTAAGTGCTATTTCTTCTTTTCACAGTTACCAAGACCAACTGCCAGAATACTTCTTAGTCATTTTAAATGGGATAAAGAGAAGCTATTAGAAAGGTTGGCCAATGAAATTAGTAGCAAACAGTATGCATAGGGTTAGATGGTAGAGGCAATGCACAAGTCTTGTATATAAACTGCCGTGACTTGTGGCATTTTTTGAGCTGCTGAAAACTTCACTTACTGCTAGCACTGTGTATAGACACCACTAACACATTACCTTGGCTATAATGGTGCAGCTATTGTTTTACTGGGGTCAACATATATATATACTCAACTTAAATTTGCAACAATTCACTCCATGGGTTTGACTCTTGTAAAGACACATCACTATGTTACAAAAAAACAATGTTGAATATTGCTTAGCTCGATGTTTTACCTTTTTTATCCCTTGATGAAGTGTCCCAGAGCATTTAAATGATAAACTCATTTTATTCTGTTGCTTTCCAACCTTGTTGTTCAAACAATGCATTTTTGAAGACTTGGGTGTACTCAAACAAATCCATTTGTAAACAAATTGGTTTGAGTGTATTGGAATCATAGTATTCGTTCTACATTGTAACTTTTCACAAGGACACTGCCTTTTTGCAAGCCATCGCAAGAAGTAAAATCTTAAGAACAACAAATTATTATTACTACAGTAATTAAGTTCATGCTACATGTATGTTTAATTATAGGTACTACAGCGGTGATCAAGATAGACTCTTCTCTGAAGCTCATATAGTTAGTACAAATAAACGAACTCTAGACCTACCCCAAGCAAAAGAGTGAGTAGAACGTCTTGCTATGGCAAGCCTTATACTTGGGCCTCAATGATATGAGAAACATGTACAAATGAGCCTTATAGTTTATTCCTTTTATTTTCATCCTTCTTTTGTCTTTGTTTTTCGAGTCCAAGGACTCTTAATTATTATCAATATACGTGGCCAAATAGAAAATCGGCCTCTTCAAAACACGCGCTCAGCGGGCCGCAAAAGACTGACAGCGGGCTGCTAATGCATCATCAGCCCTACAGCTGATTGGTTCTTGCTTCAACTTTGTGATATGCCTATTATTTATAGACGATTTACACATTTTTTTCGGTAATTTTAAATAAGTTCACTGACTGAGTTGATTTTTTAATAGCTTGTTCAATCAACACTTACATGATGATTTGAAGTGACTTTGAATTCGTTATTCACTTAGCTTGTATTATTAAAACTCGCATTCTTGATATCATTTGGCCTTGTTTATTGATAATAATGATAATGACATGACTTTTTTCGGGCTCAGGCCACAAATGACACTAGGCGGGCACAAATAAACAATATTCCCTCAAAAAGACATGTTATGTCCTTATTATTGTGAAGACTAGTTTATACAATGTAGTTTGGAAATCAGTGTTTTGTACTAAACACATGGAACATTATCTATTTTCTTCCCAAAATCTCTTTTTTTGACTTGAAATGAGGAATAGTCTAGTGCCTAAACTTGTGGTTTGATAATTGATAATAATAATAATAATAATAATAATAATAATAATAATAATAATAATAATAATAATAATAATAATAATCTTGAACTAACCTAGAAACAATAATTGAATGATGATAGTTGGATGATTATAATATTAATTAAATTCATATTACCAGTAATCACCTTGAAAACTGAATTAATCCCTGTTTTTAACTATGTAGGTAAACACAAGGTCTTCGTCTGCATCACCAGAGGCAAACTGTGAGATTTGCTTGAGTGTCACTAATGTTTCCGTAAGTATTGTTTATTACTAGGAGTCTGTAAACATCAGCAAGACAATATACATGTACATGTAGAATAGTTGTTAATGCTGTAGCTGGTTGTGGCTTTGAGTTTGATGATGTCAACCATCTCAGAGATGTCAGTGCTATTGAAGACTGGCTGTGAACGCTATTTTGGCATGACTTTTCTCGGAAGGATTCATCTTTGCAGGGGTTTAAAAGAAAATGGAAGTTGGTGGACTGTAGATTTGAGAGAGAACCGACTGTATCAACAAGGGGCTAGTGTCCCTTTTTTCTCCTCCTTGGAGGAGGCTGTGTGGCCCAGTGGTTAGGACGCTTGCCTTGAGATCTGGAGATCCCTGGTTCAAGACTCGTTCTGACCACTCATTGAATTTGTTGCCGGTAGTCCTGGTTCACTTCCGGATGCACTTGTAAATAGCCAATGCTTTGCCTCTGGCAGTGTTGTTATGTTCTGTTGTTTAGTTGGTGATGTTTCAAAAGCAAAATATTATTGATGATTGATGATCACGTTTGGATGACTTCATGTTGTCGTTGTCAAAATTAGTTTTAATCTCAGGTTTGAAGAATCTGTTTCGTATTTTTTCAATTAATCAAACCAATTTGATTCATTTTCTAACTTTGTAACTAACTGGACATCACTTTTTTGGGGCTTTTCAGACTTTTGTTGGTTTAGAATGCCATCATAGGTTTTGCCATAGATGCTGGAAGGAATATATTACAACTAAAGTTATGGATGAACATGTAGGCGAGGTGAGTGGCTGTTGTTTCAATTGTCTTTTGACTTTGTGTACTTAAACACTCTTTCTTTGTAACTACTTGTACATATAATAAACAATTCATCACTTCTGTTTCAGAACATTTCTTGTCCTGCCCATAAGTGTGACATTCTCGTAGATGAAGTTTTCGTCGGGTAAGTACATTATTGATAAATTTTATAGCTATTATTGTTTTTGCTTGGTTGTTTCCAGAATGTTGGTGTTTTGCTTTTCAGTCTCTCTCTCCCGGCCCTTAACCCAATGGGAAGGAGTTATTAAAAAGGTGGAGGACGTCATTGTTGGCACAATATTATTTTGCAAGATTGTGCCATCTTCTAATGTAGTCATACTCTGCTTTGCTCAAAAGCCTTGTGGCCATTGATAAAAAACTTTGCTGATGCAGGAAGGAACTACATCTTGCAATGCATGGCAATGTAAATCCCCTTGTGCTGTATTTTCTGTACATGTAATTTTGGTGGTCTTGTTCAACCACAAATCTACATGTAGTCTGAGACTATGCACCCCTTGAATTGTATATAGTGATTACCATCCAGGCATCTCATGTGAGATAAATTATTTACTCTAGCTTCCTTCCTAGGAATTTAGATGTGCTGGTTGTTCTTTGATGTTGTCGTTATACCAATTCCAGGGGGGGAAAGTGCTGTTACATTTGTACGTGTTTTGTAAGTAATCCTTTTGTTCTTGCAGGAAAGTTGTAAAAGATATCAAGGTGAAGTCACGATACCACCATTTGATTGCTAACAGCTTTGTGGAGGTAAACCTCTCTGTTTGACAGAGTACAAACAGTTTTTCCTTACCATCTTTGCAGGGCTCAAAATTGCAACCAATATTGCAATTTTTTCCCTTTGCAACTAAAAGATCTGGAGAAGTCGCAAATTTGCAACTTTAGTTTTCACCTTCACTCTTTCAAAATAAGAGGGATTAGCAGTTGCCACTTTGCCGCTTCTTTTGCTAAAAGATGCTAAAAGAAATAAAGGAATGAAAGATCAGTTTGTTTCTTGCCGTGATGTTTGTTTCAATCTGAAGATACATGTAGTATTGTACAGTTGTATTGTCGTGGAATGTACACTGTAGCTGCAATGTTGTGTAGGTGCATGATGCCTTTCCCTTGATTAATCAGTGTTTTTTTTACACACCGGTGTTGCTAGCTCATACTTTGTTTTGTGAAACTACTGGCAACACAATACAGTGTGTAGACTTTGCAACTAAAATTTACAAAAAGGCGACTAAATTTGTGACTGCATGTTTTTTTTTATTTCAAGCCCTGCTTTGAAAGTAACTCTTTGATGAACTTCTACTGGTCTGGCTTTTTTATTCTTTCAATGATCTACAATGTTTTTTTTTTGAAATCTAAATTGTACACAGGACTTCTGACAGGGTGTGGGGAAAAACAATGCGGAATTTTGGAGGCAATTGTGTGGGAATGAACTTAAAGTAATTTGTTCAAGATTTCGCAATGTTTCTTTAGGGTTGATAGATGCACGGTTGAAATGTCGTTAATTTTTTTAAACTCAATTACAGCATCTTAAACACAGGGCTCGAAATTAACGAAAAAATCCGTTCGCATTTTGCGATAAGATAGGAAAATTTAGTCTCAATTTTGTAAATTTTAGTCGCAAAATCGCCGCGCTGCATTGTGTTGTCAGCGATTTAGCAAAAAAATATGAGCCCGCAATACTTGTTTGTAAAGAAACTGCTGAAAATGGCAAATGATCGAAGGAATGGAGCTGTGCACGTAACATCGCAGCTAAATTACTATACAATTACGCTACCTTTAGAGAAAATTCACGGCGAGAAACAAAATAATTTTGTCATTTATTTATTTATTTATTTATCTATTTTAGCAAAAGTAGCAGCAAAGTGGCAACTGCTAATCCTTTTGTTTCGAAAGAACGAAGGTGACAACAAGTCGCAAATTTGCGACTTCTCCTGATATTTTAGTCGCAAATGCGACCGTATTGGTCGCAATTTCGAGCCCTGTTAAAAAAACCGTTGTAGGCTTCTTAATAAGGAATACATTACCTACACATATCAGGTGTGACCGTTCATTTTTTTGTGGTTATCTCACATATATATTGTTGTGAAATTCTTCAAGTCTTCAGTAGGAATTGACGTACATTGTAATTTACATAGCTTGTTATTTCCTCGTTAAGGTTGAAGGTAAAAACCTAAACAATGAGCCTAAAATTGAAGAACTTGCAGTGTTTTTGGGCATTCATTGCAGATTGTTTCGATCTGCCAATGCAGTAGAACCGAGCTAGTGCCCAGGACCACGCAGAGCTACAAAGAACGCTTTGTATACATTTTTTGTGGAATCTTTTCCACAAGCGAAAACAAAGGTTTTAGAAAAGGAATTGGCCTGATAATCCATTGAAAAGGTTCTAAAAATCTTGGTTGAAACATGTACATGTAGTTAGAAACTCTAAGCACAGCACTCAGTATTGTGCGGATTTCTTGGAATTGTGCTGTGCGGTCCCTCACCTGCAATGCGCACCCTGTCAGAAACATTGTGTACACCCTGTCAACAAATAGTAAGGATTTAATCACTGCTCTTTAAGGATGGTGCCTACTATTGTTATTGCGCATATGTTCTGCGCATCTCAAGATACTTGGATTTCCTATCGATGAAGCTTACTAATACAGGGGTATTTTTGCACGGTTTAAAACTTACCGGAGAAAGTAGATCTTAGTAAGTACTATTGGCATCCAAAAAGAAAATTGGGGTCAAACATGCATTTATCAGAGCTAATTTAGCTTCAATTTGAGAAAGAACACCATACATGGCTCTGTATTTTAAAGCTTGATACAAATATTGTTCATGAATTATCTTTGAAAAATGCGTGGTTACCCCCAATTTTCTTTTTCGATTTCAATAACACTTGTTAAGATCTACATTTCCCGCATAATCACAAATCGGGCAAAAATACCTTTGAATTAGTAGGCAGCGCCCTTAACAGAACCCTGTACACCCTGTACATTCATTTGTTTGTCATGTTACAGTTGTACCTCTTTTCTTTGAGTTCGAGGCCTAAAGTTAAGGATTTGGCTTTTGATTTTTTGTTGTTTGAATTACCTTAATGTAAACTGCAAAAATTTGGTTTTACCAAACAAGTTGACAAGGTTGAATAGCCAACATGAAAAGATCAAATTCCTGATGGTTCAAGTGTTAGCCTTTCATGAAAGGGGCTTACGTAAGGACAGTGCCTACTAATTAAAGAATATTTTTTCCCCGGTGTGTGATTATGCAGGAAATTTAGATCTTAACAAGTGTTATTGAAATCCAAAAAGAAAATTGGGGTAACCATGCATTTTTCAAAGATAATTCAAGAACAATATTTGTAAAAAGCTTTAAATTACAAAACAATTTATGGCGTTCTTTCTCAAATTGAAGCTTAATTATCTCTCAAAAATGCATGGTTACCCCCGATTTTCTTTTTGGATACCAAGGACACTTACTAAGATCTACTTTTTCCGGATAGTTTTTAAACCACGCAAAAATATCCCTGTATTAGTATGCATCACCGATAGGAAATCCGAGTATCTCGAGATACAGAACATATGCGCAATAACAATAGTAGGCGCCGTCCTTAAAGCCTCAGTCATTCCATCTTTTCACGGCAGGAATTCAACTTTCATCAACTTGTTTCTAAAAGGGGCTATGGCACATTGTCTTAGGGTGCTGCAGGGAAATCTTTAGTTAAAGTGCCCCTAACCCCCAAAATATTTTTTTCGCTAAAAATGAATCTTTGCACCTGTTCGAGAACGCATTGCGATTTTTTTTTCCTTTTTCTAACAAATCCTGCCATTTTATAGGCTTCGAAAGTTGCGAAAATCCAAGCATCTCTTGTTTCACGACCGAGTCAGAAGGGGAGTGGGTCTATTCCTGATGTGACGTCACAATCTAATTTGCATGCATTTTTTAAAAAGAGTTAATGCCATGTAAATCAGTTTTGTGACGTCACATCAGGAATAGGCCCACTCCCCTTCTGACTCGGTCGTGAACACAAGATGCTTGGATGTTCGCAACTTTCGAAGCCTATATAAAATGGCAGGATTTGTTTGAAAAATGAAAAAAATGGCCGCAATGCGTTTCGAACAGGTGCAAAGGTTAATTTTAGCAAAAAAGTGCCCATTCATGCTCCTCTTTTCTTTTGCAGTATTTCTTTAATGTTGTTCAGCAGTTTTGAGTGGTTATTGCAATGTTTCATTCAAAATTTTGAGCATTTTGGGTGTCATGAAATTACATAATTTTGTGTGTGGCATAGCCCCTATAAAACCAAATTTTCATGATTTACTCTCCAACTGATGCAGCAGCACAGTTTATTTAGAAACTACCAGTAACCGTTTCATTCTGTTACTTGTAAATAATTTTTGTGAGGATGACTTTTTTAATTCATGGGTAAAGCGCTACAACCCTCTTTATTGAGACCAATCACTGTTCATTGTAGAGTAACCGCTTGATGAGTTGGTGTCCAGGACCTGATTGTCAAAATGCTGTCAAGGCAAATTACCATGATGCATTGCCAGTGACATGTCTTTGTGGTTATACCTTTTGGTTTGTAAAAATTGTCTATTTTATTCCTTATTGTGAAAATCACTTTCATAAGATGTTAATTTAAATCATCAAAGCTGGAAATAAACCTTGTGTCCAACAAGATGGACCTTCTGAGGTATACTCATCTTGTCGTTAATTGTCTTTGTATGGAGACAAGACCTCTACATACTCTTGTTTTATGTTCTTAGCTTTGGCTGTGGAGAACCAGTTCATGAACCAGTGAAGTGCCTTGTAAGTAACATTTGAATTGATGTATTTCAGGACTCAGTATTGTTTTTATTTGATCGTAGGTTCTCTGCAACTCTGCTGCCTTGAAACTTTTAGCATTTTGAGAAACTGGTCCATTCTTAGGGAAATTCCCTCTGCAAAGGTTTTTGCAAGGAATTTTTAACTGTGCTCTCTTCTTTAAGATCTTCTGAGGTTTATTACTGTAAAAGATTGGATGCAGAAATGGCAGCAACTAAATGCTTATTAGACTTCCTCACCTAGTTGGCATGTATAAAAATTAATTGGAAAAAAATTTTGCTGTAAAACAAAATTAGGGAGGTTAATTAGCACAAAGGCAAAATAATACTGTATAGTTCCTGCCAATTTTGCATTCAGCCTTTGCAGTGATATGCTTGAGTTGCATACATAAGGCGATAAAGTTGACTAATACACAGATTTGGTGTTGTTGAAGTGTAGCTATATTATTTCATTTCAGTGGCTCAAGAAATGGATAAAAAAGTGTAATGATGACAGTGAAACGTCAAACTGGATCTCAGCAAATACCAAGGTTGGTTAATATGATGCAAACCTCACTATTCCATTTGATTTATTGATAAAATATTTTACTCTTCTTCTCACTCTTTTTAAGTGTTTTATACTTGTTTCATCTTTGTTAGGAGTGTCCAAAGTGTCATGTGACAATAGAAAAGAATGGTGGCTGTAATCACATGGTTTGTCGTAACAACAACTGCAAGGTATATATAAAACTGATGTTGTCCAACCATGCAAATATGCTTAACATAG
>NC_090884.1:20150071-20182571 GCF_036669925.1 Montipora capricornis | reverse complement strand
TTTTGTTTTAGTTATATGCTCAAGTCAAACAGAAAATGGAAGAGATGCAGCAACACAACATGTCATGGATTGAGGTTTGTGATTCCCACGAGTTGCGAGAATAGTCATGTCATTGCACAACTTGTAACATTGAGTTTTTGACGACGATCTGTACTGCCTCATTTTGTGCATAATTGGAGAACTGAGACTAAGCGATTTTAATTGATCACCAATACAAGAACGTAAAAAATTACAAAAAAGGGCCAATATTGGGATGTTCAGTGATGCAGTTTTGGGTCGAAAATTTTTTTGGTTTTCGTTGCATTTTATCGAAACGAGGCTGACTCTTTGCCCGAATTCTTTACTTTCAGGTTCAGTTTCTCAGAAAAGCAGTGGATGTTCTGTGTTATGCCGAAACACACTCAAATATACTTATGTGTTTGCTTTTTACCTCAAGAAAAATAATCAGTCTGTCATCTTTGAGGTGAGTTTACTGGAAACATTTTGTCTCGCGTTGAATCTGCGAAGAAACCCGCTTCTGGTTTTCAGTCACAATTGGCCAGGGGGATCCTCCAGTCCCTACAAACCACCACCGACCCCCCTCCCCCCGCACCGAACCTCGTCTGGAAGAAATGTGGAAAAAACGAAAATAATTGTTGAAAACTGTTTTTTGTTCAGAGAAGTTTAAGTAACACTCACCCTTCCCCCCTCCCCCCCTCCCAAAAAAAAAAGATATCGGGGGGAAGAACACGTGAGAGCTAATGGTATTATTCTATGACATCATTTTACATTTTTGTTTCTTTTGACACCTGTTATTTCTTCAGGATAATCAAAAAGATCTGGAAATGGCAACGGAAACACTATCAGAGTACCTAGAGCGCGACATAACTTCCGAATGTCTGTCAGACATAAAACAAAAGGTTCAAGATAAATACAGGTACTGTAACTAGCTCTTTGCTTTTACCTGAGTTTTAGATCCACGTCTTTTTTAAAAAATATTTTTTTCTGACTACCATATCATCAATCGTCTGGCTTGGTTAACAATTCCCTTTTGGCTCTTCGAGCGAGCAAGTGTTGATCTTATTATCAGTAGTTTTCAGGGGTAGTTTAGGGGCACTGTCTTGGCTGAAATGGGCCAAAAGCTACCAGACATATGTTACTTAACTAAGCAGTTGTTCCTCCAATCGTCCCCTGTGTTTGACGCCATCCGCAGTGAATGGTGCAGTGTTGGAAAGTCCACCGTATTCATATTCGTGCCTTCAATTACGGGAGCGCGTTTTTGCAATTTTGTAAATGTCACATTACTTTAGGCTCTTAGAAATTGAACAACGATTCTTTTGAGCCAAACTTTCGACTCGTTGATACGCGCATGCATAAAAACGGGTATTGTCATTGTCGTTGTCATTGCCCGGAGATTCAAATTTTTAAACTATGTGTTTGTAGCGTGCGAGTGTTTTTTCTGACGTGACAACAAATGCGTTAATTTCATGTGATATTGAGAATGAATGCTGATAAAATTCTTAATCGGCAGCTCCTTTCAATTTCCCTGTCACAAGTGCCATCAACTAGTTTGCCAATTGTAACCTTGATTGTTTTTTGTTTCCTAAGGTACTGTGAAGCAAGGCGAAAGGCCCTTCTAGACCACGTTTACGAGGGATACGAAACAGACATTTGGGAATATATCCCTTATGACTAAAGCCATAGAATTACAGGTTTAAAAATAATGTAACAATAGGATATATAAAAGGAATCAACTGGATGAGATTTTTTGCTGATATGTAGTTTAAGTTGGAGTTCGTATTTGAAAATCTTGACTATAACAAAGAAAATTAGAAGTGTACATATCTTTTCTTCGTGTCTATGCTCCGGTAAATTTTTGCATTCATGTCCTACGACCAAGACAAAAGAAACAGTTCAAGTTACATGAACTCAGCTTTACACACGTCTGTCTGAAGCAAAAGCAACAAAAATCGACAGGGACTGTATCATACAAGCGTTGAAGTAAGTGATTAAGTCAATATTTGGAACGCAAGGCGCACAAGGCGACTGCAGTACTTGTGCTATTCCGGTGGAATGCTAAGGGGGGGGGGGGGGGGGGGGCAATTGTTTTATCCTAACGGTCTTGTTGTGTACCTCGGTAGATTTTGGCGTTCATGTAATATCTGTTCGGGGAGATTTTTAAGTAACGGTTTCACAAAAGACTTTGTATTTTAATACGCTGTCGCTTAGCAAGTTTCACATTTCCCCAGGAAAGAAGCTGGGGGCGACGATATAATATGAACAAAATTGTGCACGACAATTGGCGTGCGGCGCGATTTGGCAACATTTCCTTGTTGAGGAACAAACAGAAGCTTTTAGCTCAACATGATGTGTTTGCGTCTAGATACCTTTCCTTTTATTGACAAAAAAATATGAACGAAAGTTTGGATGTTCCTTGCTTCTTTTAAACCTACGTTGGACTGCTCTTGCTTGTAAATAAATTCATGAAATAAATTGTCTCCATTTCTTTGGTGTGCGATATTGATCAAGGTCTCTTTAAACATCCCAATAGTTAACAACTATTCACCTGAGTGGTCTGACTTCGCCTCGGTTGCTGGACCGAGGTGAGAAACTCTCCTACCCTGTCTGAGTTCGTACCGTTATGTGTAAATGACAACAAATATATCTCAGACCGGGTCTAGAAATTTCGAGCCTGTGTGCTATTAGGTGGGCGATATATTTATAAGATAAAAGATATCATTTTTTTCCCGAAACCCAGGCAACCAAGTATTTTGTCCCGTTTCATGGACAAACGGCTGCAAAAAGAAATCATACCGGTACAAGTTCTTACCGGTCTGAGTTCCTCCCGGTCTCGTGTAAAAATACCCTCCTAGAAGCGCAGTATCCGAGGTCGAAAATGTAATAGTACCATATCCTCACTGCATACTCATTACCTCATCGCATAAGATTAAGGAGACGGTGCCTACTAATTACAGATATTTTTTTCCCCGGTGTGTGATTATGCAGGAAATGTTAGATCTTAACAAGTGTTTTATTGAAATCCAAAAGAAACTTGGGGGTAACCACGCATTTTTCCAAAGATAATTGATGAATAATATTTTGTAAAAAGCTCTAAATACCAAGCAATGTATGACTGCGTTCTTTCTCAAATTGAAGCTTAATTATCTCTCAAAAATGCATGGTTACCCCCGATTTTCTTTTTGGATACCAAGAGTACTTACTAAGATCTACATTTTTCGGATAATTTTAAACCGCGCAAAAAATATCCCTGTATTAGTAAGCTTAATCGCTTCAATCACCGATAGGAAATCCGAGTATCTCGAGATGCGCAGAACGTATGCGCAATAACAATAGTAGGCACCGTCCTTAAGAGTTATCCAAAAAGAAGAGTCCCGCTCCTGCCCTCGCCACCACGACAACAACTCATAAAGTTAAATTGGCAAACAACACGGGTACCAAACGTTTCCAACGAGACTCTCCTTTAATTCTCTCCATTACTCAAATTCCTCTTAATAAACATAATTCTAAACGGTACTCCAAAAAAAAAGAAAAAACGTAACTGCTCAATGTTAGCCAGGTCCGTTGAAGCAACGACCATACTCGGCGAAGGAAGGGCCAACAAAAGGGGAGGTCCCTTGCTTTATACTACACACGGGGATATCACGGAAGGAGGAGCAAAAGCACTAACTTTGGAATAAAATGAAACAGGACCCTATAAAGAAAAGGGAGAAAGTTGATAACGAAAAAACGCGGAAATAAGCCAAAAGCAGGGGAACCACCCCTTCGTTAACCCCGAGCTCCGAACTTGGTCCGAAATTGAGACACAGAGCAGGCCCCCCCCCCCAAGGTCAACGAAGAAAATGAGTGAAATAGGGTGAAAAAAGAAAACGTTTAAATAATGCGAGAACAAAAATTTAGAGGCTTAATTACTATTGTCCAACACGACCGCGACCAAACTGTCGCCCCGCTTGTGGGGCCACGGCACGCCGAGCGATTGTCTCCATCTTAAGCACCTGAAGAACTGAACCTGGGCACGTCCAGGGTAGGGGGCTGGCCTGCGCATTGCAGAACCAAGACGAACAGTCATGGGAGATGGAGGTGCCTCTCCGACTCCCTTCAAAATCGCGTTTGCGTCTTTGGCCACCTTTGCTCGCACGGGATCCCCCAACAATCCCAGAAAAAGACGCTGAAGCTGTTGGGGTCATCCACAAAATCCGACCTGGTCTTTATCTCATCCAAAGCGGTAGCGTACTCATCGGCTTTTTGGTGGTTCTCGTTTCTGGCCAAACGCAACAACGACTGTAAGAGCTCAACCGCCTCATACGTGTCAAACATCGCTGCTGGTCGATTTATATAACGACGAAGCGCAGCCAAGGCTGACTCAGAACTGTCTAGAGTCCTAAGGTGTTCCAAGGAAATGACCTTTCCCTCTAATGATCTGCAGCCTATCATGAAAAAGAAAACACTCTTGAGGCTATTGTCTTCACCAGCGACATGCCCCAACGTTCTCCAAAAATAATTAACCTAAAAAGTCACTAGCCGGTGGCATACCAAACATTCCCCACCGAAGGAGAGCATAATAAAACAAACAGTGCAAGAAAACAATAACATCCTACGTCATAATACCGCCGTAACCGCGGCAAAGCGTAACACTGAAAAAAGCGCAACCATACAAATGAAGCTATACATAGACCGCGCAAAACTGTCTCAACTGGCGGAAATCCTTAAGTTATAAGTACACTGATTGCAACGTCTACCGAGGATATGCCTTCGCCAGTAAAAACTAGCGGTATACCAAACAAACAAACGCTCCATAAAACTCTTCACTGGTGGAATACCGATTTGAACTGAACGTAATACTGCCCTCAGCAGTGGAAAATCCATAAATCATGTGCAACTTGTAAGATCTATGCCACGAGCTGCCTTCGCCAGTTTAGAAAATCTAGCGTTGCACCAAATTACGAATATTGTACCAAACCCCTTCACTGGTGGAAAAACGAGGGGCAGTAAGCAGGTAGACAACAACGCACGAGGCGGTGACATTCTTGTGAAAAAGTTCAACAAAGCGTGGACAATAAACGGACACGTGCTGACAGAATGTTTGTATCGCGCACCAAAACAACACCAAAATCCGTATAAAAATTACGCGACCGAAGACAAAACGCTAACCGGGCT
Organism: Montipora capricornis; assembly: GCF_036669925.1. Lineage (NCBI taxonomy): Eukaryota > Metazoa > Cnidaria > Anthozoa > Scleractinia > Acroporidae > Montipora > Montipora capricornis. The sequence continues at coordinate 20,177,417 of NC_090884.1, read as the reverse complement.
GAGCAGAAAAAATCTTCCACGAACGTAGCAAGACTGCCCCTACAAAAAGCGAAGCAGAAACAAGAATAAAGTCACCTCTACTGGGGCGGCAGGCGCGCGGCAGGCTCAGCTATGGGTTCCAACTCTTGAGGAAGATTTTGTGCCGGCTCTGTGACTTGCTGCGCTCCAGCAGGAGCCGGAGGGTCTGGAAGAGCATTAAGTTGATCCGCCATGGAAACGGCGGGCTGGTGGTGGTTGACCAAGCGGAAGGTGAATAGCAAAAGACGACTGTCTTTGTGGAGTACAGAACGAAAAGACCACGCTCCAAGCGGAGAGACCAAATTTAAACTCGAAATGGCGTAAAGCATCACTGACGCTATCAGCACGGGCGGAAACGGAGGAATGTGATGGAATAACGGCGTGTTTTGCAATGAGCTAATTAATTATGCACTGAGAATAATTAACAACTTTTCACTGAAGTGGAGGTGGCTAGCGGTGGGTATTTATCGAGCTGCGAAGCGGCGAGGTAAATATCCAACGCTAGCCACCGACACTGAGGTGAATAGTTGTTTTAGTATATACTAAAACAGTGAGATAATATACAGCAAAAAAAATTAATTTGGATGTTTTCTTCACTTGTCACGGATGCAAATCGAGACGCCATTTTTTCCCGAGTTGCTCGGAGGTAAATAGCACAGGATATTCAGAGTTTGACGAGCCAATCAACGCGCGAGTTCAACGCTATCCACTGTTTTAGTATATAATAACATAAGATATACTTAATCCCAAATTCAACTATTCCAGTAAGATTGAAAGTTTATTTCTTTCACATTTACAGTGGCGGCCATCTTGAAATTTACAGAGAAAAGAGGAGATGAATAATAGACTAATTTGCTGGAATTTCGAAAGTTTGTTTCTGGAAAATGAACCCATTGAGAATGAATAATGTTGATTAGTATATACTCACTTAGTGATCTTGGTGTTTCAAGCAATCTGATTGGTTCGCTATCTGGGAGTAATTGAGCATTATTCGCTCCCTACGGAGTGAATAAGTAACAACTATTCACCGAAGTGGAGGTGGCTAGCGGTGGATATTTACTGAGCCGCGAAGCGGCGAGGTAAACATCCAACGCTAGTCACCGACTCTGAGGTGAATAGTTGTATTAAGGTGGCTGGAACCAGTTTCACTACTTTTATGGACCTTTTTGTTAGAAGGGGTATCACTACAAAACTATATCACGTAAAAGAAATGTTATGCTACCATACCAAACACCAATTATTGCTTAACAAAATGCGCTCACTATTTTGACGTAATAGGTTACCATGGCAACATGAAAGCTATCCAAAAACACCCTATATTTTGTCTTTAATTGCTTATATCTTAAAAATGAACTCGGTGACCCCCATTTTTTATTGTAGAATAGTAATTAGCATCTTGAGATAGAACTATCAGCAAAGTTTAAAAAAATTCTTGGGAGCCAATTCAGAGCTACCTTTATTTTTCGAAAAATTAAGTAGCTCTGAATTGGCTCCCAAGAATTTAAAAAAAGATAAGGCCTCGAGAAATCACCCTAGCCATAATCTTTAAGCAATCAGGAGCTCATTAAGGGTTCTGGTACAATACAATAAAATACAAGACATTAAAAAAATTTTTTTTGGTTTTTACTTTATTTCGAACAAACACATTACAAACATGCGCACTTGCACTAGATAACTTGATTACGTCTTGCTATCTTACTTAGTAGTATTGTAACAGACAAACGAATGGTTTCCACACAGAATAAAACTTGCTCATTTGGCCTTTGGATTGAAAATATCTCTTTGTACGATGATCTTATTCCGGCTTTAGCTCAAGTCTATCTCAGCAACAGGCTAGAATAGTTAAAGAGACAGGTTTTCTTCTCTGTGTGGTAGTATTTAGAACATCTACTGTGTAGGAGTCACCACTTTGAAGGTTCCACCAGCCTATAGCTTCGACCCAGAAATCACGAGCCGTATTACACTAAACTAACATGTGAGACCATAGTTAATACAGGAAAATGGTTATGAAACGCGACAAGTTTCTTTGTTCTCTTTTTTGGCCTTGACCGTGCACAAAACACAATAGTTGTTGACTCCGTTCTGAGGAACTAACCAATAGAAACGTGTTGATTACGTATTTCATGCCTAGTGTATGAGCGCAAAACAAAAGATTGTGCACGGTCGTGGACTTCCCAACCTAAATCTTGGCATCTTTGTTTGCCCCTTTGATATTTGTCGAGCTTCCAAACCATCCCCTCTAGTCTATTAACTATGGTGAGACAGAGTTTCTAACAAATTACAATAATTGCACAAAGGAGCATTAACCATTTTCTTCATGTATAACTATTACCATAAGGTAGGATATTGTGATTATTTATACCTCGGTCAAGATTCTCCCATATTTAGACCTCCTGCTCGGTTAATAAGAGCTAAATACAACGATAGGTCACGTTGGGACCATATATTAAAAAGTGTCTGCAATTGATTTAATTTGGAAGTAAAATTTTCTGTATCGCATAGTTTACGGTTATACGAAAAAGATGTCCCTAATGCGCAGATAGATCTTTGTGGCCTCTTAACGTCGAAAGGCATATCCCTTTTATTAGCATTTTTTCCAAGTCACATTGCTTCAAAGTTAGACACATTTTAATTTGTCTTAACCCGCTGCAATCACCGAAGGCATCCACTAGATCCAGCAGTTTTCCAAGCGAGAAAGCATCTTTGCAGAAAGCTGTATATTGTCATCCGCGTTCTTGAAAAGGTTTGAGTTCCCGATTGGCTACCTGGATCCTTTTATGTCGCCTGAAGCTCTTATAGCGGTGGAGAGCATCTCCACAGCTGAAATTAAATAATAGTAACCCTGATGAAGAGCAGCCTTGTCTGACCCAACGATGTAATATAAACCAATTGGATGCATAGCCATTATTAATCGCTAGTGATATTTGGGTACAAAACTTTCATCCAAGACTTGAATTCAGAATCAAACTAAAAAGTGTTTAGCGTTCAAGGCTATCGAAACCTTTTTCGAAGTCAATAAAAAGAGCAATGCCATCTAAATTTTCCTGAGCTGTGAAATGTAAGACGTCAGATATAAGTCGGATCTTTTCGCCGGTAAATTAAACCGGCCTTTCATATAGTCTGATTGGGAGTCATTTATAATTGAAGGTAACACCTTCTTAAGCTTTTTTAGGAATAAGCCTTATAATACCTTGTCTTTGACATCTCACCCTTTTGAAAACCGTAATTGAAGCTGTCGACCATTTTGTTGGATAATAGAATGTGATCCCAGAAAAAGGTATATAGAACTCAGCAGTTAAGCCATCCGTCCCGGGGACTTATCAGTTTTTTGAAACTTCTTCAGCGCTTCCTTAGGCCGAATCTAATGCAAATGGTTGAAAACAATAGATTTTTCTCATTTGCATTCGATTCGGCACATGTAAAGTGCGACGTTTAAAACGGGCCTTACACTCTTTGACTGTCAATAATCCTTCACAGCTTTGTTTCTCTTTTTCCTCTAGTGTCTTAATCTTATCACTGGGTAAAAAACAAGTTAAATTTAGGATCGCTCACTTGCGAATTCTGCGAAAAATAGTAACCTACTGTAAAATTGTCTCTGTTCTAAAATTGTCTAAAATTGTCTCTGTTTTTCAAAGATTTCATTTGGATCGGTCATACTGCTTTTGTCGCCTGTCTTAAGGCTTGAAAGATGAATTTGTTTTCATAATTTCTTTTTTCCAGGTTAAAGCTACGTTCACCAAATTCATGCCATCGTGCTATGGAGCGCCGGAATACAGGCACCGCGAGCTATGGAGGTATATCGATGACAAAATTCAATGATCAGAGTATTTGAAATAAAATCGTCCAAATCATAAATGCATCAATCCAAAGCTGAATGGCAACAAGCCGATTGTGAAAATGGCCATCACGGAAAGAGGCATAACGTAGAGAGGCATAAAGCAAATATCCATAACGCAAACAGCCATAACGAAAAAAGGCATAAGGCAAATAAGGCATAACGCGAAAAGGCCTAACGCAAATAGGTAGAACGCGAAAAGGCATAACGCAAAAAGGCGAATAGCGATAACGCGAATAGGCATAACCACCAGTATGAATGACGCAAAAAGGCATGAGGCAAAGACGCATAACGCAAATGGCCATAGTGCAAAAAGGATAACGCAATGAGGCATAACGCAGAGCCATAGCGCAGAGGCATAACTTAAACAGGAAGAAAAAGTTTGATAGCGATTATATGTTCTTTCCCTTGACAGCTAGTTTCCATTCTTCAAAGGGCCTTTGCGTCATGGCTATTTTAAGTTATACCTTTTGCGTTATGAATATTTGCGGTATGCTTTACTGCGTTATGCCTTTCTGCGCTATGCGTTTCTGCGTTATGCCTTTTTGCGTCATGGCTTTTTGCGTTATGCCTCTCTGTCTCATGTCTCTCTCCGTGGTGGCCATTTGCAGAATCGGCTTGTTGCCATTCAACTTTCGATTGATGCATTCATGATTTGGACGATTTATTTCAAATACTGATAATTAAATTTTGTCATAGATATACCTCCATAGCGAGCTCTGTTAAGGGAAATTCTTTCAAGTTAGTTTCTTCAGTATTTCTGTATAGTGATTGATATTATTGAATGTTGGTTGGACGTCTATTTATTTGTGCAGCCTTTCGGCTTCTTGTATGAATTATTTCATTGTCTTGGTGTTTTTTTGGCCTTCATTTTTGCAAGGCTGATTGCAAAACATCTTATTTCCATTTTTCCCATCTCTCATGCACAAGAGTCTTTTGTTTCTATAAACTGCTGTTTCCTTGAACACAAAGGACTTCTGTCCCATTTAACCAACTTTCTATAAACTGCTGAATTTTACGTGCCATCTTTTCAGTAATCACAGTCCTCTAAAACCCAAGGTCCTCTGGGGATCTGCACCTTTGTTTTAAGGTTCAAAAAACACCGAGAATGATTGCAGTGAAGGGTGAGTTGAATATGACATTTAAAAACAGATGATTGTGGCAAAAGATGCTTGAGAACAAACTAATAGTCTAATCTGCGTTCGCCAGGTAAACTGTTTCTCGCTTGGATGTAGTTTTCTCCAAACGTCTTCCAAATCTAAGCTGGAGATTAATATTTTTACCTCTGCTACTACATTCTTCTTGCAGGAAAGATAACGTACTCCTTCTTTGTCATCTTTTGAAAGCAGACAATTAAAATCGCCACTTACAATTACATTCTCGCCCGAAACTGCTGGAGAATATTTTGTATCTGGGAGCTTGAGTCATTTGGTGTGTCATATTCGCGCATTCGAGCTTTAGGGAAGACTTTCATAGGGAAGACCTAAGTGGCGGAGGACAAAAGAACCATTATATTATTCCGATTAGGCCTTGTTGTTATGTTCGCTTTGTTCTTTTGTTTCGTGGACTTTAATTATTTTGGATCCGGTATATGAAAGACCAAGCCGAGCTGTAGATCGCCAACACTAACTAGAAGGATTAGTATTCAGCCGTTTTCACTCTGGATTTGTTATACAATCTCAACGTCAAGTTTGGGGTTAAATAAAATTGTGACACCTTTACTATGCTTGCTGCCAGGGCAGAAAAAGCTTTTTCTACCCCATTCATTACTCCACGATTTGTCTATATTATTGCTATAATAATAAGCACTTTGGAGAGTTACTAAATCGGCCTTTCCCGTAAGCACCGCAGATATTCCACCATAAGACACTACTCTTCCCTTGAATTGCGATAAACCAAGTAAGGTAGAGATTAGGACAGCTATCCAGGCGCTGAAGGACGGGCCGGATGGGGTTCCTGCCGAGGCTATGAAGGGAGATCTATCAACATCAGTAGATATCCTCCATAGGCTCTTTGCTAGGATTTGGGAAGAAGAGAACATCCCTGAAGAGTGGCGGGAAGGTATTATTGTCAAAGTTCCCGCTAAGAAAGGAGACCTTGGATATTGCAATAACCATTATAGGGGTATTATGCTACTATCTGTTCCGGGCAAGGTATTAAACAGAATACTTCTGTTTAGGATGAGGACAGCAGTGGACATCCTGCTTAGGGACCAGCAAGAAGGCTTTAGGAAAGACCGTTTATGCATAGACCAAATATGTACCCTACGTGTGATTATAGAGTAATCATTGGAATGGAATTCGTCCCTGTATGTCAACTTTGTGGATTATGAGAAGGCGTTTGATAGTGTAGATCGTGAGACTCTTTGGAAGCTCTTGCGCTTTTATGGCATCCCAGAGAAGTTTGTTACATTGATTAAGTCTAGCTATGAAGGTTTTACTTGTCGGGTAGCCCATGAGGGTCAGCTTTCAGATTCATTCGAAGTGAGAACAGGGGTGCGACAAGGTTGTCTTCTATCACCCTTTCTATTTCTACTGGACATTGATTAGATAATGACATCGGTAACCAAAGCAGGTAACAACGGAATACAGTGGACCCCATGGGAGCAGTTGGACGATCTGGATTATGCGGATGACCTTTCCCTGCTCTCCCACAACCCTCTACAAATGCAGGACAAACGTTAACCTTCAAGGCTAGCAGAGGAATCGGCTAAACTGGGTCTGAGAATTAACAAGGTGAAGACTAAAGTATTAAGGATTAACACCACAAGTAAGGTACCTGTTGTGGTCGAGGGGCAGCCGTTGGAGAATGTCAAAGAGTTTTCATATCTCGGGAGTGTTGTAGACACCCTTGGACGTGCGGACAAGGATGCACTTACAAGGATTGGAAAGGCAAGAGCAGTGTTTATCATGTTGAAGAAGGTACGTGCATTGAAAGAGCTATCTGAGAGAACCAAACTTCGCATATTTAGATCAAATGTGAAGACTGTTCTGCTCTACAGGTCAGAAACCAGGGCCCGGTTCCTCGAAAGCCGATTAACGCTAATCTAAGATTAAAAATTAACCAAGCAGTTTATTTCTCTACTCCCAAATGCTGTTCAACGAAGATTTTTGGCAGAACTTTACATGAGAAGACATCAATCTTGAAAAACAAAAATAAGCTAAAGAAACTTTCACCAAAAAGTTGAAAACGTGAAACAAAAGCTTACGCTAATCCTGGATTAAGTTAATCGGCTTTCGAGGAACCGGGCGCTGGAGAACAACGAAGAGGATACAAAGTAGCGCTGAGAGTTTTGTTAATAGCTGTCTCAGAAGAATTCTTGGCTTTTGCTGGAAGGATAAGGTAAGCAACAAGCAGCTGTGGAAACGGGCGGAAGAAGAGCTAATTGCGCTACAAGTAAAAAGGAGGAAGTGGGGCTGGATATGCCACACTCTACGGAAGCCAGCAAGTAACACCACGTGGAATGCTCTTTCATGGAATCCCCAGAGGAAGAGGAAACGAGGGCGCCCTAGAAACAGCTGGAGGAGAGAGTTGGAGTGTGAGGTGAAGGTCATTGGGCTGAGCTGGACAGAACTTGTTAGGTAAGTAAGTAAGTAAGTAAGTAAGTAAGTAAGTAAGTAAGTAAGTAAGTAAGTAAGTAAGTAAGTAAGTAAGTAAGTAAGTAGTAAGTAAGTAAGTAGTAAGTAAGTAAGGAAGGAAGTAAGTAAGTAAGTAAGTAAGTAAGTAAGTAAGTAAGTAAGTTCTCTATATTATTGGTGTCGTGTTTGTTGCATTTCGTGTATGTATATCATGAAGTAGGAAAGGAGCAGTAGGAGGGAGAAGAATAAAGAGAGCACATGGTTGACTTGTTGTGTGCTTCTTCGGAACTAGTATCACTTCTCCAACTAGTTAAACCTCCTCTAATCTATGTACTAAGAGGACACGACAATTGGCATTATATGTCTCTTGCAAAGATCTTATTGAGGAGTTTTTATGATGCAACTTTGCCTAAAGATTGCGTCCCTCTTTCTCGAGCTGTTTAAACCTCTAACATTAAGCATGATTAGACTTTGCCTATCCATGTCGATTAAAATCAAGAAAACCAAAGAAAACCGTTCCAGGTACAAGAAAATAAACGACAACAAAACATTGACAAGTTACCACGCGGAGTTCAAATTATTGGTGAAATAATTGGTGAAATAACTCAATGAATACTTTCCAAATTGTGCCCTTCTAATGCCTGTTATAAGGAAGAAAAGAATAGGTTTGAAAATGTGAAAATTTAATTAGGCTCTTCCACTCAATGGTATGTGATGACAAGGTTTCGAATTGTGAATCTCAAATGTTCACCATGGTCATCCGTCGGTGAGGTGAAAGATGAACAGTTCATTTATTAATATTTAATTAAACAAACGATTCACCATGGTGAACGGTGCCGCAATAGCATGAAATGTTGTAGGATTTTTTCGATTTCATATTTACAAACTAGCTTAGAGTACAACCTCGGCATAGGATCGCTCTTGAATGCCTGGAAACTCTTTCCCCCTGAGATATCAAGCTAAGGCATGTCTTGTGAATCGCACGGTGAATCGTTGACAATCACTTTCACATAATTAATTTTTAATCACCGTATATAAATTTTTCTCGAGTTGGTGCAAGCTCCACATCGGCACGACTGTATATTTTTCAGATTAAATACACACCGAACCTCACGAGACGTCAGTGACCCCACCTCTCTAGAGTTATTCCCTTTGCTAACCGATGTCACGCCTTCAAATACCAACATCAGTATGTGTGCGCTATGTTCATCAAATTACACCGTTTAAATTACTTTACATGGAAATGCAGTACAGAGAGTAATGGAGGTGTTCCCTTAAACACCAGACAGTATATAATTATTTGGTCTTCTAAAAATTCTCCAACACATACTGCACACAATAGACAGACAATCCGTTTAACCTAGGCCCCGTCCACACGTAACCGGATATTTTTGAATCCGCAACTTTTTCTTTCCGGATACATCTTCCGTCCACACATATTCGGGGAATTTGCTGACGAATCCAGATCTTTTTGAATACGCTCTCCAGAGTGGATATTTTTAAATCCGATATGAATCTGGAACCCTGTGGACGCCAAACCCTGATGTTTTTTTAATCCGGATGACGTAACAAGATCGGGGGGAGGGGGGGTGGGGGCGGGGGCGGGCATTTGATCACCAGCCTCCATTTCATGTTTCCATGTCACATGGGTTGATAAATCATGGCGGAGACAAACTTAGATGCATTCAAAAGTAAAGATTCCGCATTCGTGGCTGATTGGTTGAAAAGTAAAGAAGGCCTACACAAACTTTGTTCCGTATTTGAAGGTATTATGCACCGATCAATGTTAAGCCCCAGAGTGGGGGGGGGGGGGGGGGAAGGGGGCTACCTACGGGAAATTGACTCAGAGAGCCTTCCCCTGGGTAGGGATTTTGACATGTAGGCATTGCCCCATGGTCGGGAATTTGACATGTCCGCCATCTTGGAACACCGAGAGAACCTGGAGATGAGTTATTCTCAACCTTGGTTTATGGGACTTCTCTTGTTTTCCTGATTTTTCTGGACACCGTGGTTGAAAGAAAAGTAAGCGAATCTGTCTTCAGGGGTGGATCCATACCGGTTTCCAACGTTTTACGGAAGTCGGTAAGAAACATGGGAAATGGGACTTTGGAGAGTTAAAATCTAAAATTTTCCCGGGGGAGTATGCCCCCGGACCCCGCTACAAACTTTTTCGTATCCTAGCTCCGCCCCTGGTCTTGTCTTTTTGTAAATAAGGTCCATCACTTCTATCAGTCCTTGCTGGAGTGTTCACAAGTACGAGAATGTTTCTTTCTACTTTTTTTGTGATTGCTTTTTGTATCATTTCTATATATTCATGATTTTCCACTCTATCATTGTGCATGCTTGATTGATTCGAAAGTTGGTTAATATTGTTCATGTTGTTTGCTAAATATTAGGGTCTTGTTCACTACCGTGAGCAGCGGAAAGGTTTCGTGTTACACGACAAATTTCCATCAGCTGTTAAAAGGGAATTTGAAATCGACAGTGAAGAACATTCACTGGTGTTCGAAAAGTGAGAATCTAACTAAAAGAAAGTTACTCCAGGGCAGGAATGTGATGTTCTGAAGGTTTCCAGGGATGGGGGATTTTGATAGTCTGTAGGTGCCCAGGGGTGGGAAATTTGACGCTAGCTTCCACTAAAATGTCAAATTCCCCTGGTTACAAAATATGTGAGGCATATATTAAGAAGGAAAAATTAAAGCTAACCGTTGTAAATAAGCGCTTTGTTTCTCGCTCTATTTCTCTCAGCCTTACGTTGATTTATATACCCCGGGGACAGACCTCACGATCAAACTCCCGTGGTTAGCCCGACGCCCCCTCCTTGAGACTTAACATTGATGGCTGCATAAATTTCTCAAATTTTGTCTCCTCTTCTATCGTGCTGCTCTTTTATCCCGTTACTCGTCACTAACATGATTTCCCGCCAGAAAAACGCGGGTTGCCAAATGCAACGCTGCCACGCGATTTCCCGCCAAGGAAAATTGCCCGAACACTTCGTTCCCAAAGACTGTCCTGTCTCCCCACCTCCGACCGACAATCTGTGCGGGCGGACGTACGTAACGTTATAACCAAAATTTTTCGCATCGATAGATTTCCCAAAAAATCTGACCCATGGCTTTCCGCTGACGCGCTTCGCGCGCCTGAGCTCCACTCTATGGTCTGGGACTTGCCCAAATATTTTACCAGTACCATGAAGATGTTGACTCAGCAAAAACAGCAAGATCATTATGCATATCAGTGAGGGTGCTGGCAACAGCGTGAAACTGATGGTCATGCTCGCATCAACACTATAATCTATACTATATAAAGCTCAAACTAGTTCCTAAAGCACTGAAGAGCTTCTCGCTGCCTACGCTGACATTGAAAGCTGGCTTACGTTTTTCAGGATACATGTATAACGTTTCTTCAATTTTACAATAAAAAACAGTTTCTCACTCGCTGAAATGTCAAAGTGATCCATTTGCTTGACATTCGAAATGTCAATGCTTAGGCTTTTTGTTTGCATTTTAAGGTTGTCCATGGCGTCAGACACTTGTAGGATCTGTTAAACGCGTACATGGATCAACGTCACGTGCGAACTGTCAACAAATTCTCCAAAGTTTCTCAGTCTTGTCTACAAGTTTTCGGCCGTTGAGGTATTGACTTTAAACGGGTAATATTTTATGCAAATAAACCTTAGTAATGTTTGCAATGTTTCACCACATCTTTGCTTCCGGCAAAATCACGCGGGGAATTCATGCTCCTTGATCTCCAACAATTAGTCGTTCTCTTGGTAAGCCCAGATTCCATTACACTTAATGAAGATGAAAGTTCTTGACTTTAATCTCCTCTTTGAGGCAATTATCGACTGTTTCCCCCACAGTGCAATACGTTTTGGAGGTTCTTTATATAAAACGATACAAGTTATTTACTTTTTGGACTGTAACATGCTTCAGTGAACTGGATATGGTTTTAATGTAAATAACCCCCCAAAATGAACTGTATTATGGGATTGGTGAAAATAACTAATTGCCCATTGATTAAAATTATTGAAGAGATGGAATCCTTGTTTCAGTCTGCAAACTATTGGTGACTTGTATGTGTTAACGGAAGGATTTATTACCAATGACCCATGTCATATGGAATTTGATACTTTGTATTAACGCAAACTGATATATTAGTTACCTGCTTGAATCAGTTGAAGTCTCTTCTTTTTAAAATGTCAGTTAAACAGTAAATGCTTAGCTGCAGGCTCCGTCAGAAAAATCATGCATGTATTCTTGATTCGGGTCAGAGGTATGAATGACTGCTTTAGAAAAGGCCTATCCTTATGATAAAAATAATATCTTTCTTGTTTGACCTCGACATACCAAGACGTGGGTCCCACCGTAGAAACTCTAGATAGGTGTTAATTCAGTCACTGGATGACAATTGAGAAAATATGCCATAAGATCACATTGGAAAAATACTGCATTAAATAGCAAAACTAAAAGAAATTTGGAGTATTTTTGCCTCAAATCGGGCGCGTCAGAAAGTTATCCAATCTTGCAATGAACATATCATTACAGTATAACACTGCAATACAGGAGCAATAAAAACGTATTGGTAAATACCTTATCGAATGGAATGATAATTCTCAGGGGCACCCAACGGGTAATTTCTGTAAATATCTGTTCGGAAGGTGGGTAGAATTTTCGAATATTTGAACTCCGACTTTCGAGGCGCACTAAGATTTTGGACATTTTTCTGAACGATTTCCTAGATATTTCGCAAAAGTAGTGCAGAGTCTGAAAAGTGCAGGCGGAAATTTCGAAACCACATGGAACAACGCTAAATTTAATTGAGCTGCGTAATAGTCAACGGTGATATTGGAAATAGCATAAAATTTGAAGATTTGTAACTTCTATGATTTTCGTCAAAGTTTGTTTGAGAATCATCTTTTAAGCAAATGTCCCCTAAAAATTCCGGGAAAAGGAGCACGATTTACGTAATAGTTTTTTTCATTAGACATGTCACGAATGCTAGAGGAAAAAGACACCTATAAATTTCTGACCGACCTGAAGTTCCCTAAAACATCCGAACAGATAAATATTTTGTAGGGCAGATAATAACTCACTAAAAGAGGTCTTCAAGCGTTGTGGCCGAGACCAATTTAGAGACAAATTTTATAACATCCGGTTGTTGGGTGCCCTTGAATTCTCTGTTCTCGTCCGTCTACTACTGAAGAAAAAAAACTCCGACACTGTTGGCTTTAAAAAATACCATGACCAGAAACAAAATTATGATCAGTAAAAAGCAATCAGAGTTTGAGAGATATTCCAGTGCGAGTCATTGCTTATTGCCTCATTTCTCTCGGTCGAACATACACCTTAAAAGGACGAGGCCTCAGGGTTAATCCATAGTTTCCATCGAAGGATAGCTCTTCTTTGCTTGCAGCAAGCTGAAAATTAAGGCGCTGCAGCATGCACCCCAGAAACATAAAGAGCTGAGCTTTTGCGAGGGTTGCACCGAGACAGCGCCGTCCACCTGTGGAAAAGGGAAGGGAGAAGGCCTGCTGTGCAACAAGAACTTGACCATTTTCATCAAGGAAACGATATGGATCAAACATGTCTGGGCGATGAAAGTAATTGGGATCGTGATTAACTGCCCATAGATTCGCCAACACAAGCGTTCCTTTCGGTACAAAATAACCAGCAACGCTAGAGTCTTCAGAGGCATAGTGTGGTATTGCCAGTGGAATGACTGTAGCCTTCCGCAAAGTTTCTAGAACTGTAGCTTGTAACAGAGGCAACCGTGCACGGTCTGCAAGCGTAGGCAATCGCTCTGTTCCTACCTCTCGCTTCAGTTCTGCCTGCAAGTCGTGCTGTAGTCCAGGATTAGAGAGAATAAAAAGCAGTGCCCAGTTTAGTGCGGCAGACACTGTATCAATTCCTGCACCAAAAACATCTGCTATCAACGTCATCATGGATTCTTCATCCAGGCGATCATCCTCTGCTTCCTCCATGTTAATTCCACCGTTTGGGTTCGCTTTTGTGACCAACATTTCGTCTTGGATGACTCTATCCAGAGTTGCAGCAACATTGACTCCTGCCTCCTCAACATTTACATGGCGATGCAAACTGTAAACGCTTCTGACAAAATCAATGAGTTCTTTGACAGAGTCTTCTAAGGCCTTGCACTGCTTGCGTAGAGCAAAATGAAGCCATGGGAAAAAGTCTAACAAGTTTATAGCAGGGCTATTCTCAACAAAATCAGTTCCTCTCCGCAAAATATTCTGCAACGCCAGCGTAAAGTCTCTTTTTAAGTTATCTCCAAAAGTAAGTCTAAACGCAAAGTTAATGACTAAAGTTCTCAGTTGCTCTGAAAAGTCGAGAGCTTCACTCGTTGCGGCTTCTGTCAAAGAGCTGCATAGGCGCTCAGAAACCTCTTGTGCCAAAGTGTCAAAACGGCTCACATTGCTGAAAACAGCGTACAAAGCACGCATTGCTAGTTCTTTCTTTCTCTGATGCCCTGTTCCAATGTCACCAAACGCAAGGCTCCGACCTCCATTGCTGATTATTTGAAAACTATGAAATAGTGGTCTGGAGGAGAAATGGCAAGCCCTTTTTGATAAGGCCTCTTTCACAACATCGTGGCTGTTCAAAACGATTGCTCTCCTCCAACCAAGGCGAATGGAGAAGACGCTTCCATAGACTTTGGCCATCTTTGATAGAGCGATGTGTGGAGAATCCCCGAGCTGAAACAAGTTTCCAAATACAGACAGACCGAACGGTCCGGGAGGAGTTTTTCTCCGAACATTGGACAATTGCAGTAAGGTGAGAACCAGGATAGTTACAGAAGCAAAGCACAAAACGGTTGTAAAAAGCATCGTAATTTCGGGGGAAATGACACGCTCCATTTCAGCTATCTCATATACAAAGGCTTGTTAGAGTGGTTTTCAGTTAGCTTGTAGTAGCTTTGTTCCAGTTAAGCTCTGGGGGTGGTATTTATACTGTGCAACCTTGGTTGTTTACGAGCAATATTCCAATGTCAAGGTCGCTGCAATAAGTCACACTTGACAGGATCCGTTTGTTTTACAAAAAGGCAAAGCCTGTCTCAGTCGAGTAGGTTTGGATCACGAAATCGCACAATTTTAGCCAAACTAATCTTAGAAGAGAGAGAGCAATATTTCTTAAAACGTGGAACCGAAAAGAAGTCCTCCCCGTTAAAAAAAAAACTGAAGGGCTTTTGGAACCCACTCTACTCTAGCACTCCCTCCCCGCTCCCTTTTCCAACCCCCATCCTGTCTGTGTCAATAGATGACATAATCTTATTGTATCCTTTTGTGGGGAAAAAAACAAATATTTCTACAAATCGATTTGTTTTTGCAGAGGTTACCATGACGGACTTGCTTTGTTTGCAGTGTACTCTTTGGAGAAGTAGACATGACAGTTTCCTCTAAGCAGACGGTGACTAATAAGTAACTGGCGTGACTCATTGCACACACCCACTGACCTTCGTTCCTTACGATCGGCAACAACGGCGATGGCATATTTGATATGTCACGCGTAAACGATCGTCAAAAAACACCGCAGCTTTCGCTGCCGCTGGGAACAGACGGTATTTTCATTCCGTGATTCAACGTAGAGTGTTTTTGAAGTTGGAACTCTGGTATTGCCAAAGTACTGTGATACTGTAACAGAAAAGCAAAAGAAAAGCAAATCAGAGAAAAAATAGAACGCATGGGTGACAATCTCTGTGAGGAATACATAACAACTCACTTAGGTTGGCAAAGCCAAGGTCAGCTAACAATTCTCACTTACTAAATACAATGACGAAGCAAATTGAAACTCTGAGATAATCACACTTGACACTGTGAAGTCGATCTGAAGCAACTTAGCTCTAGTCAACTGACGTCAACACAAACACAGTTTATTTTTTTTTAGCTTTTGTTTTGTTTTGCACAAATTGCGGAAAAATTTATCTGATTAAATTGAATGGGTACTACTACCCTAAGTAAGCCCTGAGTCGTCTTTCGAATGGTCTAACCAAGGACTAAGATTGAGTTTGCCTTCCCTTGACAAAGCGGTTCACCCGCCTGATTTTTTCTAAGTAGACTTGAGTCATCAGGGTCCTCCTTAGTAGTCCACTATCATTTCAGCTAAATTAATATCAATTTAACCTTGACCTTGACGGTAGAAAGAAAAGACGTGTCTACAATTGACTCTTTCTTAATTATTCGACCGACTGCTTATTATTAGTGGTACGTTCGTCAATTGCCTCCAGAGCCCTCACGTACGAGGCCTTATGCACCACGTCGAAAGGAATGCGTATTATTAGAACCTTGTGCGTTTGAGCATTCAGTCAGAAACGCGGAAACTTTTAAGTTTTTAGATAAAAATGGAGCTCAGCCCAATGCAGATTTCAGGTGGCTCTTAGACTCCATAATCCCGGCGACAATGGGAGGATTTTACGAAGTTGTTAATAGACTTCTAAACAGGAAAAGTAAGATCTGCAAATACCGCACGGATATCGTTTTGACCGCTGTATCAATCCCAAGGTCACAACACTAAAATAAGATAGTTGAAGTCGTATTTTCGCAAAATTAAAGTTGTGTTAGCCAATGAGCAGGCTCTTTGCACGGCTTTGAACCCAGTTCCAAAAGTTGAGCGTGAGACAGAGAAAAAGAAAGACTGACAGAGGATACCTGCCTCCACAATTCGTTCGCATTTGATAAAACAGTTTTTGGAGAGCACTCCAACGGAAGAGCTTTGTGTAAGATTTTAGACCCTTAGAAAAGCATTTTATAACATTCTAGAGTAATAACAGATGTCTAAAAACGACGACAACTTTTTGAAAGCCTTAATTAAATCAAATGCCAATATTACACAATCAAAACCTAATGTATCACATTAGTAATACTAATATCACAAAAGAGCAATATAAAATAATAAATACTGGAATAAGCTGGTAACACTACTTGAATAATAAATGTCATCCACTTCAACTGAGAAGGTAAATTCAAATAAAACCGGCCGCCTTCATCGTTTGTCAAAGTAATTACAAGTACAGTATGCGGTTTTGGTAATTTAATTTGCCTTATTAACTGTGTCATGTGATTGAGAGTGGAGCCGGTGTCGCGAATAAAAACTTTCGCCGCTGGCTGGAGCCAGCTGCTAGCTAGAGCTGGCACTTTGATCCTAATGGCCTTCTTAATAACTGAATGCAACGCTCTTAAATGAGTGTGGTATCCATTACTCGTAATTCACGAATGGAATGCTATGTTGAACACCACTATTCTCACGGCAATACTTGCACAACATTACTCGGTCAAAAGTATCTTTATTCTGCCATCGTTGGCGATTTCCTGGACATCGCTTCCCGTGTATGACGCTTTATCCTGGACAAATACGCTCGAAAGTCGGTTTTTTATTCCATGTATAATGCCAGAACATTGCGTCGGAAAAAAGGAGCGTTTGGGGGCTGGAGATGGATAGGTAACCCGGAAAAAAACACATTTTCGAGTGCGTCAAATTGAATATAGTACACTCTACGTTCGTAGTCACAATAGAGTAGGCTTGCGATAGCCGGCTGCCTGCGTTAAAGGGACCTTAAGATCTAAGACGGCGACGTCGGCAAATACTTCATTTAAATTTTGCCAGTTGATGTGTTCGTTTTCCCAAAAACCGATAAAGTACTATCTGACTCTTTAACCTCCACGGTACACGGGCTGAGCTTGAGTAAGGCAGGTTTCCTTTCCTTTTGTCGGCATCGTTAGTTAGCAAAGAAAATGCAAAAATGGGCACGCGTTGCGTACGTGTGGTAATGCAGTAACACAGCGCTATATTGCATAACTGTCAACTGAGCTGCGTTTTGTTTTCCAGGTGAAGCAAGTTGTCTTTGCGTAATATATAGCTCTAACAGTAAAGATATTCAGTTTGGTATCGTATAAAATTATAGTGCCATGGTAGATGTCATAGGCAAATAGCCTCCTGAGAAGACGTGGTTACTAGTAAAATACTAAACCCAGAAACAGAGAAGAAAATAAAAGAGAATCGAGGCTGACTTGTTGATCATTTTCAAGTTCCCTTACAACTTCTTTACCACAAGTCTAATCGTGTACTCTGAGCGTGTGACAGCTTTCCAAGACAAATGTCCACTGAAGTTAAGCTTAGTATCTGGATGGGCGACTTACAGTCATTAACATAGGACCAAAAATTCTATTTTAACACTCAAAAATGCGAACCAAGCGAGATACAGATTTTGTTAACCTGTTTTATGCAAAACAAATTTGGATACACAACTTTTAGGAAGATCAGAAGGAAGTTTTCAGGAAGTGTCGATCGATAATAAAATACTTTGCCATCAGCAACAACTTGCGACATGAAAACAACAAAATTTGAACCGCGAATATAAAAAGTTACCATCAGCGAAAAATATTTTGGGAGATTTTTGTTGGGTTCAATTTTTCTATTGTACTTTTGGCTGCACAAGTAAATTGCAGAATCGAAATTGACGTCGAATTTAGCGGCCGTCGTGATCAAATTACCTTGTGTGTTTACTAACAACATGCGAAACAAAGGATACATCTGTGTCAAAATGATGGCAAGATACCAGGGTTTTTTTAGGTTGGTTTTTTCTGTAAGTGTTATGAAGTTTGACAAGAAATGTGCTAATTCAACACAAAGATTACAATCGCTTAACTCTTGAGGTTGACCATTATTTCTGCAAAGTAAAAAATTCACTCTCCTAGACGAGGTTATTTATCACCAGGTAATTCCATCGTTTTGGAAATAGCATCTGCTTTATTATTCATCAGCGTCACAAATTCCTGCTGATTTTTGGGGCTCATTTGTTGAAACTCAAGCACTCTTCCAACAGACCTGTTTATTTTGTGATTTATGCACGCGCTGCAGGCCTATTGCCACTACGGACTTACAACCCAGTGACATTAGAGTCTAGTGCACTTACAGTGCACCACCACCACAGGGCCCCAAGGTCAGTGTGGGGAAATATAAGGATTTTTATGGGAAGACAAGACCTGAGAACTGAGAGGATAATTTTACGAAAAAGTTTTCAATTTAAAAGCCTAACCTTATTGCCATTGTGGGTCGCTTCCTTTCTGTGAGGTTTCTTTTTTTCAGATTCGACGCGAATTGAGCCATTATCAGTTTCTCGGTTGTCAACCGGCAGGTACAAAACACAAGTCAAAGGTCACTGGTCATTGTTTTACCAATACAGACAGTATCCTAAACATTCATAAATACTTTCTGTAGTAGTAAAACAATGACCTGTGACCTGTGTTTTGTACCTGCCGGTTGTCAACGGTCATTATAAAATACCTTTTGTATTATGACCGTTGACAATCGAGGACCTCATCGAATAAATTCACGTCGAATCTGGAAAAAAACCTCACAGGAAGGAAGCGATCCACAAAGGCAATAAGGTTAGCCTTTTTAATCGAGAATTTTTTCGTAAAATTATCTTCTCAGGTCTCAGGTCTTGTCTTCCCATACAAATCCTTATATTCCCTCATACTGAGCTTGGGGCGCCTGTGCTACCACAACAATTTGAGGGAAGACTTGCATGATAATCCCTTGCATTGTTCCTCGAAGTGTGTTAAAGAGCACCTAAACATGAATGACTTTTGGTTACTAACATAAATCTCCCCATCCAAAAAGCAAACATATGTCACAATTGTTACCCAGAATTTCGCTTTTTCCGTGCCGTGCAAGCCACGTAAATTTGGACAAGCATCAGCGATTGTGATCTTTTTGTTGAATTAGCACCTTTCTTGCCGACAACACGCTTAAGCTTATGATGGCAAAAGCGTTGTAAGGGATTTTGAAAATGATCACCATGTCAGCCTTGAGGCCAATGTTTCTTGATTTCCTTTTATTTTATTCAATCTTTCTGGGTTTAATGTTATACCGAACTACGTGTCTTCTTTGGGGGTGTTTAGCAAAGACATCTACCATGGCACTGTAATGATTTACGACACCGACAAAAATATCACGTACTATTAGAGCTACGTACATGATGATTACGCAAGGACAACTTGAATCTCCTGGAAAACAAAACGCAGCTCAGTTGACAGTTACGGAAAGAAAAACAGTCAAGTTACTGCACTACCACACGTACGCAATGCGTTCCTATGTTAAAAATATCCTGTATCTCCTCATTCCCCCACTCTCCCCCAAATATCCCGTATCCCCACAATTTTCTTACCTAAGTATCCCGTAACCTGATCGCTTCTCGGCCTTTAGGCTAAGATTAGTTTTTCGGCCAAGGCTACGATCAAGTACCATTGTACTACGGTACTTTTTTCAGGGCCGTATGATGCAAGCACAGAACAGTTTCGGCTGTGTATCTGTTCTCTCGAGAAGCCACCAGCTCGAGCTTGTTCAGCTCGATTGTAGAATCATGCTGAACTTTTGTACTTGTAGCTTTTGTTGAGTTTTGAATCGATGATGAAATTTTGGCGGTTTGAAACCGGACTGGACTACTGGATTTAAGCTATTTTCTCAACGAGATTTCAAGTTATTGTGGAACGTTTGGTGCCCCAACACTGAAATCAAGATTATGGAATTGTAAATGCTGGACAATTTGGTCTGGACTATGGAACACGCAACTACGTGATTTTAGATTTTTGAGCATTGAGAGAAATGGAGTGCAGATGTTGTCATTTTGTCTTCGCCCCGGCAAATTTTAACAGTTTTCAAGGAACTACACCAGGATTACGGAACCGGACTTTCAATACAGGATGATAAGTTATTGAACTGTGATTTGTAATAAGTTTTTCGCATGATTTAGAACTGATCTTGTAATTTTTGTATCAAAGGAATCAAGGGGGCAAGTAAAACTTTGGTATTTGAATAAAGTATTTCAAAAAATAGAAATAATAAAAGATCCCGTATCCTGATAATCCCCAGTAGGGCTTTGTTGTTTGCATTTGCAAATTTAGTAACATTAAGAATAAGAGTTTTGACAGGAAACAACTTCAAGTTCAATTACAGATTTGTCTTTCTAATAATCTCTCGCCATTTTCCTAAGTTTACTTGTGGTTGAAGTTCACTGTAACTGGACAATTTGTGTTAACAGGAGCTCATCAAGAGGAGCCTCTATCTCCCATACTTGGCCTAGGAGTCAACCCTTTCCCGAGTAGATCTATTATTAGAACGCCTCCCAGGGGAAGTTTCACACGCCCTCAGTTCGAAGAGCCAATAAAAACAGAGCTATGACAGTCATTGTTTTACCCACACGATCAGGCTGAGAAATCGGTAATGGCGGACTGCGAGGAGGGATTAGCAGTTGACTCATCGGACGAAAGTTCTGATACGATGTCTCGTCGAGTGAATATAGTGCATCCTCTGATAGCGAAAGTGAAGAAGAGAATTTGGTCAGTCAAAAGACCTCTTGCGACGGCGGTGAAAGGAGAAAGCGTGCAAAACGAAATGCCGCGACTGCGAAGACCTCACAGCGGCGAAAGAAAACCAAAGTTAGCAATACGGCACTGGACAGCAAGGAGATGGAAGATGTTGCCACTTGGATTTTCTCTTCAGAAGAAGCGAAGAAAGTGGAACAGCGTATAAGGTCAACTGTTGAAGGACCCACGCGTTAACTCCCAAACGGATCGAAAGCATTTTGCCGAACATTTGTTTTGCGCCACCGAAGAGCCAAACTTCCAACTCTTGGTGGCGGGATTTTGTCGCAGATTTTCTACCTTGGCACAGGAATCCTTCGCGAGTAATCTCCAAAACTATCGGAAAGCGTCCTTCTCGGTTTCTTGGATGAAACTGTTGACTAATTTTCAGCCTGAAAAGGCTTCTCAGGAGCGAATGATTGTGGAAAGGCTTTTGCGCAACTCAACTACTAATTTCTCTTCAGACTGCGTACATTCGGTTTTAAGCGTTATCCATGAAACTGTTTACAGTACAGTTCATGACCACATCCGTTTAACGAAAGCAGAGGCCGAGACTAGCGAAGAGTCTGTACGTCAAAGAAGATGCGAGTTATCGGAAGAGTCTTGTATTGCTAGCGAGGATTAACTAACCACGGTTTTAAACAACTCCATTTATTACACCAGCTTTCTGTCAGTCGCTGTACTTTTCACAAGGGAGGTTGAATAGGGTTCAAAATCTAAATTACAGCAAATCGCGTTAGTGATATGAAAAACAGTTATCCCTTATAATCAAGCAAAGATATTTACCCAGTGGTATCTCACAGTTTCTCTCAATTCCTCTTACTAGCAAGTGACTTAAGTTGCGTAATCATGTCTATGACGTCACCTAACAAATTCTAATCACGGATTGTTGGCGATACACTCCCCCGCCAAAAAAAAGGTTACAGTAATCATAGTAAATAGTATCTGAAAGTTCACTTAGAAGTTAATTTTGTTTTCATCAATCGGTATAAGTAATACAAGTCTCTGTACAGGACGTTGAACAGTGACATATCCTTTGCCTTGGTATTGCTTCATAGGTTCGTTTACGGTGAGATTCTTGTATTGCACGTCTACTCTTCGCACTTTCCCATCTGCACCTGGGTAAACATTTGACACTTTTCCAAGCTTCCAGTTTCCTCTCACTAAGTTGGAATCTTGTATCATAACTACGTCTCCGATTTTCAAATTTCGGTGAGATGTGTGCCATTTTTGCCTTAATATCAAGCTTGGGAAGTAGTTCGAGTTCCATTTTTTCCAGAATGTATGAACAATTGTCTGGACGAACGTGAAACGTTTTTGGGTGTTCGCGTTTTCATCAAATGGGCCATTTGGTATCCTGCTTGTGGCTCTGCCTAACAGTAAGTCATTTGGGCATAAATATGCTCCGTCCTCAGGGGTTGGGTGTCGCCCTATTGGTCTTTCATTCAGCAAGTTGGCAATCTCGAATAAAACTGTTTGCAATTCAGAGAAGGTTAAAGCATTTTCACCAACCGAGAATTCAATTGCTCGCTTGACCGATCTTATAAGAGCTTCAGTTACTCCATTTTGCCATGGGGCATCTGCTGGGGTGAAGATCCATTGCAATCCTTTCATGACGCCATATTCCTTAATTTTCTTCCAATCCCATGTTTTTGTTATAGCGGTTAGTTCCTTACTTGCTGCAATTAGTTGAGTACCGTTGTCAGACAATAGCTTGGATGGATATCCGTTTAGGGACACAAATCTTCTGAGTACCATCAGAAATTTGTCTGTACTATAATCTGCTGCCAGATCCAGATAAACAGCTCTTGTTCCGAGACAATTAAATATTACTCCATAAGCTTTAGAGAACGTTCTCTTCTTTACCTCGTCCCGAATTTTAAAGGGACCAAAAAGATCAATTCCTGTACTGTACCATGGCGGTGCTGGCTTCAATCTGTCTTCAGGTAATTGGCCCATCACTTGCTGACTTGTTTTCTTAGCAAGTTTTTTGCAGATAACGCATCTGAACTTAATCGATTTTACCAACTTAAGGAGTTTGGGTATCCAATATTTGGTGCGCACTTTGCTGGCAGTAGTTAGAATGCCATGATGTCCTCTTGCATGAGTTTGTGCTACATAGAGATGTGAGAACGGATGATCATATGGTAGTAATATAACTTCGTTGTCACCGTAATTTGTTTGTAACTTTGCAGTACGACTGCTTACTACATAGATGCCGTCTTTGCGTGTGATAGGACACAAACGGTTGTACTTGCCATTTTCAATATCATTTCTCATGTTCTGCTGAATCTCTTTGATCCAGAAAATCTCTGACTTTTTAATATCTTCAGGTGTCAGTTCTTGCGTTGCGCTTTTAAATGACGGTTTGGGAAATTTGCTGTAAAATTTCAAAATTCTTGCAGTGACACGTAGTAGTTTGCCGTAACTCGAATATTTGGCGATGTCAATTCGTAACGCTAGGGTATCATGAGTTCCTTCTATCTTCGTTACCATTGTAGTCCGGATTACTTCGGATAGTTTTGGCTCCAAGTAATCACGAGTGATTGGCCACTTGTCTTCTGTTTGTTTAAGAAAATCGGGACCCTTTTGCCATGTGCTTTCAAGTCCAATGTCATCGGGCTTCCTGCCTCTTGTCAAACAGTCAGCTATGTTATATTTACTCTCTACCCAATACCAGTTTTCAGGGTTTGTTCCTTCCTGTATTTCACCTATTCTAGTGGCGGCGAACGTGTTGAACCCGTATGAGCTTTTCTGTATCATGGCATGTACAATCTGAGAATCTACGATGTGGTAGATCTTTTCAAAGCGATATCTACATTCCTTTTCTATGAACACTTTTAGGCGTTTGTTCAGTACCGCTCCACACAGTTCTATACGGTCAATGGACATCTTTTTTATTGGTGCAAGACGATTTTTGGACAGTATTAAATTGCTCTCAAATTGGTTATTCTTTCTTTGCCACCGTACATATGCACATGCAGCGTATGCGTCTTTGGATGCGTCACTAAACACAACGAGAATGGGGTCGCCAATAGCATCCATTGGTTTAAGGCATCTCGTAAATCTGATTTGATTCATGTCTTTCAAATCGTTGAAGAAAATAGACCAATTCTGTTGGTTTTCCTCGGGTATAGGGTCGTCCCAGTCAAGTTTCGGTTCAGTTCCCCACAAACGGCGTAAAAGAATTTTGGCCCTTACTGTAAATGGTCCTGCCAACCCTAGGGGATCATACACGCTGTTGATCTGTGACAAGATTATACGCTTTGTGAGCTGTTGGGGATCTTGGGTGGGGACGATATCGCTCGTAGACCTTGAAGTATGTATTCGCTTGGTAGTAAAGTTAACCTTGACTTCGAAACACAGTTGATCTTCTGATTGACTCCATTTAACTCCAAGTATCTTTTCTGTTTGTTCCTCGATCGGTATATTTGTTTTTTCTTGTCTGTCAGTATCGCTTGAGAACATCCACTCTTTGACTTCAAATCCTCCTTTAATAATAGCCTTCTCGATATCTTGAGTCAGTTTAATAGCTTGTTTGCGATCGTCCGTACTTTCGATTATGTCGTCCATGTACGTATTTCTTTGTATTATATCTGCTGCTTCTGGGTATTTCTCTCTTGACATCTCTGCGGTTTTTCTCAAAGCAACGGTTGCAATCGTAGCTGACGGCTTGTCACCGAATGAAACTCTGAGCATTATGTATGTGTCGGGTTCTCTTGTACTATCCATATCCCTCCACAGAAATCGGTGGGTGTGCTGATCTAACTCTGTCATCTTCACAGTGTGGTACATCTTTTTAATATCACCAATGAAGGCTACTTTATTCTCTCGGAAACGTATAAGGACTCCCAATAAGTTATTGAGTAGGTCAGGACCTTTAGCCCAATACTCATTCAAGATATGACCCATGTAATTGGCGCTGCTATTGAACACTATGCGCACTGGGGTAGATTTGGAATCAGGCTTGAGAACTTCATGATGTCCGATATAATGCACCGGTCCTTTGTAGAGTGTTAGTTCCTTTTTGGAGAGTTTCCTTGCAACTCCTCTAGTTACCATGTCTTTTATCTGGTTGTCATACACTTTTGCGTGTTCGGTGTTCCTTCTTAGACGTTTCTCGGTCGTTATCAGTTTCGCGAAAGCGACCTTCCGGTTGTCAGGAAGATTCTGAGGATCCTTGATCCAGGGATACTCAGCGACCCAGCGATTTTCCTCTTTGTTAAAGTTTAGATTTCGTTCGATTAGTTCCAGCTCTCGCTCTTCTTGAATAGTGCAGTCTTTCGCGCCTAAGGAACATTTTCCACATCTACATCCTCCACATTTCGGTTTGCATTCTACGCCAAGGTTCTCAATTTTGTAAAAGTCTTCTATATTGATTTTGCCTACAACTGTGTTGACTCTGGCATTGATGAAATCGTGATACAGATGTGATTCTTTAAGTAACGGGTGCGTTCCTCCAATACATCGCCCGAAACGATTCCTTAAGAGCACAAGATGACCGATGTTTTGTTCTCTTTCCGGGTGATAGGCTGCATATTCGTAACCGATTAAAATGTCCACAGGTCCTGAGGGTCGCTCGATTTCTTCCTTTGTGACGTTCTTGAAAAGATGTACTATGTCGTCTATGTTAACACTTTCAATGTCTGAGGTGATCCTTTCGATGCCGTAAGCTTCGAATTCGATGACGTGACCTTGCTTATCTATAAGAGGTACCTTGTATTTGTTGGTCTTAATCTTCTCGCTCTGTGCTCCAACTTTGATGACTGAAAGTTCGACTTTGGATCCTTTAAGTTTCTCTTGCTTTGCTTTAGTGTTTGTGATAAAACAAAGTGATGCGGCGTTATCCCACATTATATTAGCTTCTCCTCTTTTGGTTTTAACTCTTTGTACTTGTAACAGGCAGGTGTCAATTTTTGTATTGTGGCATACATTTGCTGAGGCTGAGACTTCCTGAGGTGTTTCTTCCGTCTCGTGTATAGATGGATGGTGCTTTCTTGTGCAGCCGCCTACACCACAGTCTTTCCTTGATTTGCATGTACGTTGTCGATGACCGATCTTTAGGCACGACCAACAGGCTCGTTTATCTTTGATGATCGTCTTTTTCTCTTCTATTGGCTTGGCTAAATAAATTCTGCAGTCTGCTGTCCAATGTCTTCCGTGTTCATGAATCAGACATTTTGGTTTGGGTTCTTTGCTTACTTCCTCGACGCCTTCTGTATAGTGCGATGTGCCTCTGTAATGTTGATTGTTGGTCGTCGTCCGAAGAGAAGCACTGTCGTATTCAATAGCACTCCTTTGATTTTGCAGAAATTCAAGAAGACTAGGGAACTTTTTTGATTTGTCGATGTGACTTCCGTGACAACTAACCATTTCCGCCCATTTTCTTCTGATGTCTGTTGATAAAGCTTTCTCTATAATACTGACCGAACTCGTTGTTGTAATTTCCGCTTCTAGACCGAGTCTTGTGAGGTCTCTGTATCCGTCTTCTACAAGAGTCACGAATTCGATGAAACGTTTATCTTCTCCTTCCTTAAGTGTTCTGAATCTACGTATGCCGTCAATGATAACGTCTGCAATTTTGGCTGGATCTCCATACTTTTCGTCCAGTCTTCGCCACATTTCTTGCACATCGTCGTCTATGCTCTTTACCAGGCCTTCGGGTTCTTTTCCAAGACAAGAGCGTAGCACATATGCGGCATCTCTTCCACGAATTTGTGGCATGACTTGTTTGTTGAAATCTCTTTTAAACTGAGGGTAATGACGTAGTTCTCCATCAAAGTGCGGCATTTTTACCTTTTCCAGGTGTAGAAAGGAAGAAGTCGCGTCAGATTCCTGTTTTATCTGCTCTTGTTCTTTTACGTTAGTATATCTAACTACAATTTGTTCAACAATTTCGTAATAATAGGTTTGGATTTTAGCTATCCATTGCATCTCAGATTCGGCTGATTCAAAGGGCAATAATTCTAACAGTTCAGCGTTAAAGGTTTTGCAATCTTGAAATTGATCTTCTATTTGTTTCTGTAAGTCTTTTAACGCAAAATTTTGCATTTTGTTTGACTGCAACGCGTGCGAAATACTTTCGTAAGAAGCTTCGAAAACAGCGCGCGCAGTGTTCCTTTTAACTTTTGCGTTGTCAATGGCCTCTTGACGAGCCGCGTGCTCGCGCGTTGCCTTTTCGCTTGTAGTGACATTTTCGACATATTTCACTTTACGATTAAATGCATTGGAATATTTTTCCTCGACTTCCGTCATCCAGATTTCTTCTTCGTCCACTAAATGCTCGTCAGTCAGGAAGTTAACATACTCTAAGTGCTTCCCTTCCAGTTCTTCCCATGCATCAACAAGTTTTGAGTAATTGGTTTCTACTACCTCGATTCCTTGGCTTGTCTCTATGGACTTGATCAAAATGTTCCGCTTTCGTGTGAAGTTTCCCTTAGCAATTCGCCGTGAATTCTTAGCTTTGTCGGTCATCTTCTGTTCCAGTCGTCGCTTAGTAGCTAACCACACTGGATTTTGAATGTATTGCTAGCG
>NC_090884.1:20105071-20145071 GCF_036669925.1 Montipora capricornis | reverse complement strand
TATTAGCATTTTTTCCAAGTCACATTGCTTCAAATTTAGACACATTTTAATTTGTCTTAACCTGCTGCAATCACCGAAGGCATTCACTAGATCCAGCAGTTTTCCAAGCAAGAAAGCATCTTTGCAGAAAGCTGTATAGTGTCATCCGCGTTCTGGAAAAGTTTGAGTTCCCGATTGGCTACCTGGATCCCTTTTATGTCGCGTGAAGCTCTCATAGCGGTGAAGAGTATCTCCACAGCTGAAATTAAATAAATAGTAACCCTGATGAAGAGCAGCCTTGTCTGACACAACGATGTAGTATAAACCAATTGGATGCATAGCCATTATTAATCGCTAGTGATATTTGTGTAGAAAACTTTCATCCAAGACTTGAATTCAGAATCAAACTGAAAAGTGTTTCGCGTTCAAGGCTATCGAAACCTTTTTCGAAGTCAATAAAAAGAGCAATGCCATCTACATTTTCCTGAGCTGTGAAATGTAAGACGTCAGATATAAGTCGGATCTTTTCGCCGGTAAATTAAACCGGCCTTTCATATAGTCTGATTGGCAGTCATTTATAATTGAAAGTAACACCTTCTTAAGCTTTTTTAGGAATAAGCCTTATAATACCTTGTCTTTGTGAGATTGACATCTCACCCTTTTGAAAACCGTAATTGAAGCTGTCGACCATTTTGTTGGATAATAGAATGTGATCCCAGAAAAAGCTATATAGAACTCAGCAGTTAAGCCATCCGTCCCCGGGGACTTATCAGTTTTCTGAAATTTCTTCAGCGCTTCCTTAGGCCGAAATTAATGCAAATGGTTGAAAACAATAGATTTTTCTCATTTGCATTCGATTTGGCACATGTAAAGTGCGACGTTTAAATCGGGCCTTAGACTCTTTGACTGTCAATAGTCCTTCACAGCTTTGTTTCTCTTTTTCCTCTAGTGTCTTAATCTTATCACTGGGTAAAAAACAAATTAAATTTAGGATCGCTCACTTGCGAATTCTGCGAAAAATAGTAACCTACTGTAAAATTGTCTCTGTTCTAAAATTGTCTAAAATTGTCTCTGTTTTTCAAAGATTTCATTTGGATCGGTCATACTGCTTTTGTCGCCTGTCTTAAGGCTTGAAAGATGAATTTGTTTTCATAATTTCTTTTTTCCAGGTTAAAGCTACGTTCACCAAATTCATGCCATCGTGCTATGGAGCACCGGAATACAGGCACCGCGAGCTATGGAGGTATATCGATGACAAAATTCAATGATCAGAGTATTTGAAATAAAATCGTCCAAATCATAAATGCATCAATCCAAAGGTGAATGGCAACAAGCCGATTGTGAAAATGGCCATCACGGAAAGAGGCATAACGTAGAGAGGCATAAAGCAAATATCCATAAATTTGGTGCGACTTACTAATTATTTCGGATCCGGTATATGAAAGACCAAGCCGAGCTGTAGATCGCCAACACTAACTAGAAGGATTAGTATTCAGCCGTTTTCACTCTGGATTTGTTATACAATCTCAACGTTAAGTTTGGGGTTAAATAAAATTGTGACACCTTTACTATGCTTGCTGCCAGGGCAGAAAAAGCTTTTTCTACCCCGTTCATTACTCCACGATTTGTCTATATTATTGCTATAATACTAAGGACTTTGAAGAGTTACTAAATCGGCCTTCCCCCGTAAGCACCGCAGATATTCCCCATAAGACACTACTCTTCCCTTGAATTGCGATAAACCAAGTAAGGTAGAGATTAGGACAGCTATCCAGGCGCAGAAGGACGGGCCGGATGGGGTTCCTGCCGAGGCCATGAAGGGAGATCTATCAACATCAGAAGATATCCTCCATAGGCTCTTTGCTAGGATTTGGGAAGAAGAGAACATCCCTGAAGAGTGGCGGGAAGGTATTATTGTCAAAGTTCCCGCTAAGAAAGGAGACCCTGGAGATTGCAATAACCATAGGGGTATTATGCTACTATCTGTTCCGGGCAAGGTATTAAACAGAATACTTCTGTTTAGGATGAGGACAGCAGTGGACATCCTGCTTAGGGACCAGCAAGAAGGCTTTAGGAAAGACCGTTTATGCATAGACCAAATATGTACCCTACGTGTGATTACCGAGCAATCATTGGAATGGAATTCGTCCCTGTATGTCAACTTTGTGGACTATGAGAAGGCGTTTGATAGTGTAGATCGTGAGACTCTTTGGAAGCTCTTCCGCTTTTATGGCATTCCAGAGAAGTTTGTTACATTGATTAAGTCTAGCTATGAAGGTTTTACTTGTCGGGTAGCCCATGAGGCTCAGCTTTCATATTCATTCGAAGTGAGGACAGGGGTGCGACAAGGTTGTCTTCTATCACCCTTTCTATTTCTACTGGACATTGATTAGATAATGACATCGGTAACCAAAGCAGGTAACAACGGAATACAGTGGACCCCATGGGAGCAGTTGGACGATCTGGATTATGCGGATGACCTTTCCCTGCTCTCCCACAACCCTCTACAAATGCAGGACAAACGTTAACCTTCAAGGCTAGCAGAGGAATCGGCTAAACTGGGTCTGAGAATTAACACGGTGAAGACTAAAGTATTAAGGATTAACACCACAAGTGAGGTACCTTTTGTGGTCGAGGGGCAGCCGTTGGAGAATGTCAAAGAGTTTTCATATCTCGGGAGTGTTGTAGACACCCTTGGAGGTACGGACAACGATGCACTTACAAGGATTGGAAAGGCAAGAGCAGTGTTTATCATGTTGAAGAAGGTATGGGCATTGAAAGAGCTATCTGAGAGAACCAAACTTCGCATAATTAGATCAAATGTGAAGACTGTTCTGCTTACGGGTCAGAAACCTGGAGAACAACGAAGAGGATACAAAGTAGAGCTGAGAGTTTTGTTAATAGCTGTCTCAGAAGAATTCTTGGCTTTTGCTGGAAGGATAAGGTAAGTAACAAGCAGCTGTGGGAACGGGCAGAAGAAGAGCTAATTGCGTTACAAGTAAGAAGGAGGAAGTGGGGCTGGATAGGCCACACTCTACGGAAGCCAGCGAGTAACACCACGTGGAATGCTCTTTCATGGAATCCCCAGGAAAAGAGGAAACGAGGGCGCCCTAGAAACAGCTGGAGGAGAGATTTGGAGTGTGGCTGAGCTGGTTGGTAAGTAAGTAAGTAAGTAAGTAAGTAAGTAAGTAAGTAAGTAAGTAAGTAAGTAAGTAAGTAAGTAAGTAAGTAAGTAAGTAAGTAAGTAAGTAAGTAAGTAAGTAAGTAAGTAAAGTAAGTAAGTAAGTAAGTAAGTTCTCTATATTATTGGTGTCGTGTGTGTCCGGCGCATTTCGTGTATGTATATCATGAAGTAGGAAAGGAGCAGTAGGAGGGAGAAGAATAAAGAGAGCACATGGTTGACTTGTTGTGTGCTTCTTCGGAACTAGTATCACTTCTCCAACTAGTTAAACCTCCTCTAATTTATGTACTAAGAGGACACGACAATTGGCACTATATGTCTCTTGCAAAAATCTTATTGAGGCGTTTTTATGATGCAACTTAGCTTTGCCTAAAGATTGCGCCCCTCTTTCTCGAGCTGTGTAAACCTCTAACATTAAGCATGATTAGACTTAGCCTATCCATGTCGATTAAAATCAAGAAAACCAAAGAAAACCGTTCCAGGTGCAAGACAACAAACGACAACAAAACATTGACAAGTTACCACGCGGAGTTCAAATTATTGGTGAAATAATTGGTGAAATAACTCAATGAATGCTTTCCTTCCAATGCCTGTTATAAGGAAGAAAAGAATAGCTTTGAAAATGTGACAATTTAATTAGGCTTTTCCACTCAATGGTATGTGATGACAAGGTTTCGAATGGTGAATCTCAAATGTTCACCATGGTCAACCGTCGGTGAGGTTAAAGATAAACAGTTCATTTATTTAATGTTGTTGTTGTAGGATTTTTTCGATTTCATATTTACAAACTAGCTTAGAGTACAACGTCGGCATAGGATCGCTCTTGAATGCCTGGAAATTCTTTTCCCCTGAGATGTCAAGCTAAGGCATGTCTTGTGAATCGCACGGTGAATCGTTGACAATCATGCGATCACTTTCATATAATTAATTTTATCACCGTATATAAATTCTTCTCGAGTTGGTGCAAGCTCCACATCGGCACGACTGTATATTTTTCAGATTAAATACACACCGAACCTCACGAGACGTCAGTTACCCCACCTCTCTAGAGTTATTCCCTTTGCTAACCGCTGTCATGCCTAAAAAAACCAACATCAGTATGTGTGCGCTACGTTAATCAAATTACACCGTGTAAATTACTTTACATGGAAATGCAGTAGAGAGAGTAATGGAGGTGTTCCCTTATACACCAGATAGTATTTAATTATTTGGTCTTCTAAAAATTCTCCAACACATACTGCACACAATAGACAGACATTCCGTTTAACCTAGGCCCTGTCCACACGTAACCGGATATTTTTGAATCCGCAACTTTTTCTTTCCGGATACACCTTCCGTCCACACATATTCGGGGAATTCGCTGACGAATCCGGAACTTTTTGAATACGCTCTCCATTGTGGATATTTTTAAATCCGGTATGAATCTGGAACCCTGTGGACGCCAAACCCAGATATTTTTTTTAATCCTGATGACGTAACAAGATCGAGCCCATGGCCAGTTCCATACCGTGAAATTAATTCTCAAGATGGCTGCCAAGGGCTTCATTGCCCATGCTCTGGTACCTCCGTTTCTTTGAGGAGTCCTGAGCACTAGAGTGAATCCGGATTCGTTTCGGATACGAAAGGACGGGCAAATTCGATTTGAATACGCTACGTGTGGATGGAAATATATTTGAATCCGGAAAGAGAAAATTGCAGACTGAAAAATATCGGGATACGTGTGGACGGGGCCCTAGTAACCAGTTTACTTCTTTTCTAAAGAGACTTTACTTCTGATCTACATGCTCTGCAGATTTGCCGATTTCCTTCACACAAATACAATACTCGCCACATTAGTTGAAACACCCAGCCCCGTTTCCCCCCTCCTCCAATGTTGATTTTACTACTAGTAGTCGCCCAAAAAAGATTCTCACGACATTGAATTGGGGGTAGGGGGATGTGGTATAAGCTACGATCTTGTAACACAATGATTCGCTAAGTGTTCTAGTCTTTCGAAAAGTGTTCTAGACTTTCGAAAAGTCCTTCGTCTCATATAGACGCGCGCGGATCGTCGCTCGCTCATCCACTTCGCGTACGAAAAATCACGATTCGCTCGCCAAAACATTTCTCCTGGGATTCTCGTGAGGTCGACTTGTGGCAAGTCTATAAATATTCCAACTAAATATGTCTAGTATTAATGATGAATGGTATATGAAATGAATCATATATGAACTACGGGTATGAAATCAAGTGAAGCTATGATCTTCGCAGTTATGAACGCAATTTTTGCAATTGCGTAGAGAAGCCTGAAAAATTCAGGACTTCAACGGGGTTTGAACCCGTGACCTCCCGATTCCGGTGCGACGCTCTAACCAACTGAGCCATGAAGCCACTGACGTTGGGAGCTGGTCATTTGTGGGTTCTAATGGTCCCGTGAGGAATGAATCAATGATGAATGGTATATGAAATGAATCATATAAGAACTGCGGATATGAAATCAAGTGAAGCTATGATCTTCGCAGTTATGAACTCATGAGAGGGCCTACTCGCTGGCTGCTCTCCTAAGAGATACTCTTTGCTCAAAATGGAGATCAGTATCAATAGACTCCTAATAGTTTTGTATATTCAGTGGATCTGACTTCATGAACTAATACATAAATTTAGCCAAGCCTAAAAGCGGAACTCCCGTCTCTAACCCCAGAAAGCAAATTATACACTCCTTTTTTAATAAAAACGTCTAATTGTGGAGCTGAGGCTGAACTCTCTTAATTTGGCGTTGTGAGGCTGAAAACGTTCTTAAAGATGTTCTTAATTTTACATGGTATATTAGTTTTTCAATAACTGAAATCTTGCGGACGTGACTAGAAAGCCGAGCAAAGTGCTTGCTTTGATGGTGTTGAAGTTTAATATTTTGTAACGATTATAAATAAGAACTGCTCATAAAATGAGATGTATGACATGGAATAAATATGCCCTTAAGTATTTGGGTTAATTTACATTTCTTTACCTTGATTTCATGCTTTCATTTAAAATACAAACACCGAAATAAAAACGTTCTCAATCGACTCAATCTCAGCCTGAGGAATGTTCTTAATACGTTTTTATAATTTTAGTTAATGTCAGTGTCAACGTTGTTATAAAAAAGGTTCTTATAAAAAAAAGAGTGTATAGTGTTTATGGAATTAATTATGCTTCTGCATTAAGTACGAAATTAATTGTCACCGCTCTTGAAAATTAATCGTCACCGCGTACCGGTGGCTCAGTTGGTTGAGCACGGGCTGTCACGCGGGAGGTCGTGAGTTCAACTCCGGCCGGACCAACACTCAGGGTCTTTAAATAACTGAGGAGAAAGTGCTGCCTTTGTAATTACATCTGCAAATGGTTAGACTCTCTAGTCTTCTCGGAAAAGGACGATAAGCCGGAGGTCTCGTCTCACAACCCTTCAATGTTCATAATCTTGTGGGACGTAAAAGAACCCGCACACTTGTCGTAAAGAGTAGGGCATGTAGTTCCCGGTGTTGTGGTCTGTCTTCTGTGGTGTATCATGGTTGGGATGGTAAATGCTCGGAGATATTAGCTACACCAAGGTACTCTAAAAATTCGAGGGTAAATAAAGATATATCATATGATATGAAGTGTGTATAGTTTACAGTGATCAAACACCCCTGAGCTGACAGCAGTAAGCAAACAAGCCTTGCAAACAATAACCAACAATTTTAATCAACAACTAAAACTGAAATTACATGCACAGTAATCTTTTCAGTTCAGAACAACAGCAAAAATCTTTACTTATTAAAAAGTCAACCTAAGGCGTAGTAAATTCGCTTAAGTACCAGTCAAATTAAAGCTTCAACATTCTCCTCCGGGCATACCGCGGGCATTTGATTCCTTTCCTGCCCGTGGACAGGGAATTTGATCATCTTAGTCTTCCCGGGGGCGGGGCATTTGATCACCAGCCTCGATTTCATGTTTCCATTTCACATGGGTTGATAAATCATGGCGGAGACAAACTTAGATGCATTCAACGGTAAAGATTCCGCATTCGTGGCTGATTGGTTGAAAAGCAAAGGCCTACACAAACTTTGTTCCGTATTTGAAGGTATTATGCACCTATCATAGTTAAGCCCCAGAGTGGGGGGGCTACCTACGGGAAATTGACTCAGAGAGCCTTTCCCTGGGTAGGGATTTTGACATGTAGGCATTGCCCCATGGTCGGGAATTTGACATGTCCGCCATCTTGGAACACCGAGAGAACCTGGAGATGAATTATCCTCAACCTTGGTTTATAGACCCTATGCAAAAATGGCTGCCTTTAAATTATTCTTTTGTTCATATTCAAAACAGCCCAACTAACCTCGTTCGGAATAACAAATTCTTTAGAATTTTTGTCTCAAAAACGAGGTTAGTTGGGCTATTTTGAATATGAACAAAAGAATAATTTCAAGGCAGCCATTTTTGCATAGGGTCTATGGGACTTCTCTTGTTTTCCTGATTTTTCTGGACACCGTGGTTGAAAGAAAAGTAAGCGAATCTGGCTTCAGGGGTGGATCCATACCGGTTTCCAACGTCTTACGGAAGTCGGTAAGAAACATGGGAAAGGGGACTTTGGAGAGTTAAAATTTAAAATTTTCCCGGGGAAGTATGCCCCCGGACCCCGCTACAAACTTTTTCGTATCCTAGCTCCGCCCCTGGTCTTGTCTTTTTGTAAATAAGGTCCATCACTTCTATCAGTCCTTGCTGGAGTGTTCACAAGTACGAGAATGTTTCTTTCTACTTTTTTTTGTGATTGCTTTTTGTATCATTTCTATATATTCATGATTTTCCACTCTATCATTGTGCATGCTTGATTGATTCGAAAGCTGGTTAATAATGTTCATGTTGTTTGCTAAATGTTAGGGTCTTGTTCAGTACCGTGAACAGCGGAAAGGTTTGTTGTTACACGACAAATTTCCATCAGCTGTTAAAAGGGAATTTGAAATCGACAGTGAAGAACGTTCATTGGTGTTCGAAAAGTGAGAATCTAATGAAAAGAAAGTTACTCCAGGGCAGGAATGTGATGTTCTGAAGGTTCCTGGGGGTGGGGGGATTTGACAGTCTTTAGGTGCCCAGGGGTGGGAAATTTGACGCCAACCTCGTTCCCAGGGTCTCTCCTCGCTCGCCCCAGGTGTTAGAATGAGAGACCCTGGGAACGAGGTTGATTTGACCCAAGCTTCCACGAAAATGTCAAATTCCCCTGGGTCAGTCTGTGCGGGCGGACCTACGTGACGTCATAACCAAAATTTCTCGCATCGATAGATTTCCCAAAAAATCTGACCCATGGCTCTCCGCTGACGCGTTTCGCGCGCCTGAGCTCCACTCTATGGTCTGGGACTTGCCCAAATAATTTACCAGTACCATAAAGATGTTGACTCAGCACAAACAGCAAGATCATTATGCATATCAGTGAGGGTGCTGGCAACAGCGTGAAACTGATGGTCATGCTCGCATCAACACTATAATCTATTCTATATAAAACTCAAACTAGTTACTAAAGCACTGAAGAGCTTGTCGCTGCCTACGCTGACATTGAAAGCTGGCTTACGTTTTTCAGGATACATGTATAACGTTTCTTCAATTTACAATAAAAAACAGTTTCTCACTCGCTGAAATGTCAAAGTGATCCATTTGCCTGACATTCGAAATGTCAATGCTTAGGCTTTTTGTTGGAATTTTAAGGTTGTCCATGGCGTCAGACACTTGTAGGATCTGTTAAACGCGTACATGGATCAAGGTCACGTGCGAAGTGTCAACAAATTCTCCAAAGTTTCTCAGCCTTGTCTACAAGTTTTCGGCCGTTGAGGTATTGACTTTAAACGGGTAATATTTTATGCAAATAAAACTTAGTAATGTTTGCAATGTTTCACCACATCTTTGCTTCGGGCAAAATCACGCGGGGAATTCATGCTCCTTGATCTCCAACAATTAGTCGCTCTCTTGGTAAGCCCAGATTCCATTATACTTAATGAAGATGAAAGTTCTTGACTTTAATCTCCTCTTTGAGGCAATTATCGACTGTTTCCCCCATAGTGCAATACGTTTTGGAGGTTCTTTACATAAAACGATACAAGTTATTTACTTTTTGGACTGTATCATGCTTCAGTGAACTGGATATGGTTTTAAGTAATGATCCGTGTAAGGTGGATAGCAATTTCCTTTGCTATGCGGCAACGGGGCTTTCCCCACATAGGAATGTTATCATTTTT
The DNA here is from genome assembly GCF_036669925.1 of Montipora capricornis. Taxonomy (NCBI): domain Eukaryota; kingdom Metazoa; phylum Cnidaria; class Anthozoa; order Scleractinia; family Acroporidae; genus Montipora; species Montipora capricornis. The sequence continues at coordinate 20,135,690 of NC_090884.1, read as the reverse complement.
ACACAGACAATGCATAAACCTACAGGAAAGCCGTTAACGCAATAAATTTCATTTTTACAGCCCACTTTGAAAGGGTGTTTTTTTGTGTTCCAATCACAAGAGTTGAAAACAAAAGCCAAGAAACCTTTACAATTTTACATGTTCCCCACATACGATTTCTGTGGAATTCATTTAAACTGAGACCAGATGAAAGATGGAAGATGGTTGGAAAGTAAGGATGAATATAATACTGCTTTATGAAGTTTTGTTAACCGTTTGCTGTTTAAGCCAATCAGAAGTAAGTACAGACAATAGAAAAGTTATCACCTTTTTGCATACCAATTGAATTCCAACATGTTCGTTGCCGTTGTTGCTATCTTCTTATCTGGACCGTTTCTTAAGGTAAATAACCCCCCAAAATGAACTGTATCATGGGATTGGTGAAAATAGCTAATTGCCCATTGATTAAAAATATTGAAAAGATGGAATCCTTTTTTCAGTCTGCAAACTATTGCTGACTTGTATGTGTTACCGGAAAGATTCATTACCGATGACCCATGTAATATGAAATTTGATAAAGTTTGTATTCACACAAACTGATATATTATTTACCTACTTGAATGAGTTGATGTCTTTTCTTTTTAAAATGTCAGTGAAACAGTAAATGCTGAGCTGCAGGCTCCGTCAGAAAAATCATGCATGTATTCTTGATTCGGGTCAGAGGTATGAATGACTGCTTTAAAAAAGGCCTATCCTTATGATAAAAATAATATCTTTCTTGTTTGACCTCGACATACCAAGACGTGGGTCCCACCGTAGAAACTCTAGATAGGTGTTAATTCAGTCATTGGATGACAATTGAGAAAATATGGCATAAGATCACATTGGAAAAATACTGCATTAATTGCAAAACTAAAAGAAATTTGGAGTATTTTGCCTCAAATAGGGCGCGTCAGAAACTTATCCAATCTTGCAATGAACATATCAGTACAACACTGCAATACAGGAGCAATAAAAACATATTGGTAAATACTTCATCGAATTGAGTGATAATTCTCAGGGGCACCCAACGGGTAATTTCTGTAAATATCTGTTCGGACGAAGGTGGGTAGAATTTTCGAATATTTGAACTCCGACTTTCGAGGCGCACTAAGATTTTGGACAATTTTCTGAACGATTTCCTAGATATTTCGCAAAAGTAGTGAAGAGTCTGAAAAGTGCACGCGGAAATTTCGAAACCAGATGGAACAACGCTAAATTTAATTGAGCTGAGTAATAGTCAACGGTGATATTGGAAATAGCATAAAATTTGAAGATTTGTAACTTCTATGATTTTCGCCAAAGTTTGTTTGAGAATCATCTTTTAAGCAAACGTCCCCTAAAAATTCCGGGGAAAGGAGCACGATTTACGTAATAGTTTTTTTCATTAGACATGTCACGAATGCTAGAGGAAAAAGACACCTATAAATTTCTGACCGACCTGAAGTTCCCTAAAACATCCGAACAGATAAATATTTTGTAGGGCAGATAATAACTCACTAAAAGAGGTCTTCAAGCGTTGTGGCCGAGACCAATTTAGGTAATTCCGAGCAAATTTTATAACATCCGCTTGTTGGGTGCCCTTGAATTCTCAGTTCTCGTCCGTCTACTACTGAAGAAAAAAAACTCCGACACTGTTGGCTTTAAAAAATACCATGACCAGAAACAAAATTATGATCAGTAAAAACAATAAGAGTTTGAGAGATATTCCAGTGCGAGTCATTGCTTATTGCCTCATTTCTCTCGGTCGAACATACACCTTAAAAGGACGAGGCCTCAGGGTTAATCCATAGTTTCCATCGAAGGATAGCTCTTCTTTGCTTGCAGCAAGCTGAAAATTCAGAAGGTGCAGCATGCACCCCAGAAACATAAAGAGCTGAGCTTTTGCGAGGGTTGCACCGAGACAGCGCCGTCCACCTGTGGAAAAGGGAAGGGAGAAGGCCTGCTGTGCAACAAGAACTTGACCATTTTCATCAAGGAAACGATATGGATCAAACATGTCTGGGCGATGAAAGTAATTGGGATCGTGATTAACTGCCCATAGATTCGCCAACACAAGTGTTCCTTTCGGTACAAAATAACCAGCAACGCTACAGTCTTCAGAGGCATAGTGTGGTATTGCCAGTGGAATGACTGTAGCCTTCCGCAAAGTTTCTAGAACTGTGGCTTGTAACAGAGGCAACCGTGCACGGTCTGCAAGCGTAGGCAATCGCTCTGTTCCTACCTCTCGCTTCAGTTCTGCCTGCAAGTCGTGCTGTAGTCCAGGATTAGAGAGAATAAAAAGCAGTGCCCAGGTTAGTGCGGTAGACACTGTATCAATTCCTGCACCAAAAACATCTGCTATCAACGTCATCATGGATTCTTCATCCAGGCGATCATCCTCTGCTTCCTCCATGTTAATTCCACTGTTTGGGTTCGCTTTTGTGACCAACATTTCGTCTTGGATGACTCTATCCAGAGTTGCAGCAACATTGACGCCTGCCTCCTCAACATTTACATGGCGATGCAAACTGTAAACGCTTCTGACAAAATCAATGAGTTCTTTGATAGAGTCTTCTAAAGCCTTGCACTGCTTGCGTAGAGCAAAATGAAGCCATGGGAAAAAGTCTAACAAGTTTATAGCAGGGCTATTCTCAACAAAATCAGTTCCTCTCCGCAAAATATTCTGCAACGCCAGCGTAAAGTCTCTTTTTAAGTTATCTCCAAAAGTAAGTCTAAACGCAAAGTTAATGACTAAAGTTCTCAGTTGCTCTGAAAAGTCGAGAGCCTCACTCGTTGCGGCTTCTGTCAAAGAGCTGCATAAGCGCTCAGAAACCTCTTGTGCCAAAGTGTCAAAACGGCTCACATTGCTGAAAACAGCGTACAAAGCACGCATTGCTAGTTTTTTCTTTCTCTGATGCCCTGTTCCAAAGTCACCAAACGCAAGGCTCCGACCTCCATTGCTGATTATTTGAAAACTATGAAATGGTGGTCTGAAGAAGAAATGGCAAGCCCTTTTTGATAAGGCCTCTTTCACGAAATCGTGGCTGTTCAAAACGATTGCTCTCCTCCAACCAAGGCGAATGGAGAAGACGCTTCCATAGACTTTGGCCATCTTTGACAGAGCGATGTGCGGAGAATCCCCGAGCTGAAACAAGTTTCCAAATACTGGCAGACCGAACGGCCCGGGAGGAGTTTTTCTCCGAACCTTGGACAATTGCAGTAAGGTGAGAACTACGATAGTTACAGAAGCAAAGCACAAAACGGTTGTAAAAAGCATCGTAATTTCGGGCGAAATGACACGCTCCATTTCAACTACCTCATATACAAAGGCTTGTTAGAGTGGTTTTCTGTTAGCTTGTAGTAGCTTTGTTCCAGTTAAGCTCTGGGGGTGGTATTTATACTGTGCAACCTTGGTTGTTTACGAGCAATATTCCAATGTCAAGGTCGCTACAATAAGTCACACTTGACAGGATCCGTTTGTTTTACAAACAGGCAAAGCCTGTCTCAGTCGAGTAGGTTTGGATAACGAAATCGCACAATTTCAGCCAAACTAATCTTAGAAGAGAGAGAGCAATATTTCTTAAAACGTGGAACCGAAAAGAAGTCCTCCCCGTTAAAAAAAACTGAAGGGCTTTTGGAACCCACTCTACTCTATCACTCCCTCCCCGCTCCCTTTTCCAACCCCCATCCTGTCTGTCAATAGATGACATAATCTTATTGTATCCTTTTGTGGGGGAACAAAACAAATATTTCTACAAATCGATTTGTTTTTGCAGAGGTTACCATGACGGACTTGCTGTTTATAATCAATACTAAAATTCCAGAAAAGAAGAAAGAAACAAGTTTGCAGTGTACTCTTTGGAGAAGTAGACATGACAGTTTCCTCTAAGCAGACGGTGACTAATAAGTAACTGGCGTGACTCATTGCACACACCCACTGACCTTCGTTCCTTACGATCGGCAACAACGCCGATGGCATATTTGATATGTCACGCGTAAACGATCGTCAAAAAACACCGCATCTTTCAAACTTAACTGGGAACACACGGTATTTTCATTCAACGACGTCAGAGGATAAATTTTAGAGGCAACTATCACGACAGAAATGTCCAGCCGTGATTCAACATAGAGTGTTTTTGAAGTTGAACTCTGGTATTGCCAAAGTACCGTGATACTCTAACAGAAAAGCAAAAGAAAAGCAAATCAGAGAAAAAATAGAACGCATGGGTAACAATCTCTGTGAGCAATAACAACTCACTTAGGTTGGCAAAGCCAAGGTCAGCTAACAATTCCCTCTTACTAAATACAATGACGAAGCAAATTGAAACTCTGAGATAATCACACTTGACACTGTAAACAGGGGCACCCAACGTCAATTTTCGGAAAATATCTGTTCGGAAGACGATTTGAGATCTAGAATTTTCGGAACATTTGTTGTAAATTTCTTGCTTGCCTGCCTGTCCTAGGATTTTCGAACTTCTGAAAAATGGTATAATTGCCCATTTTAAACGGATTTTTACCCTAAAAAGGTCGCCTAGAATTTTCGGGAGCCTTTTTTCTGGCTGAAATTTTTGAAAAGGTAAGTTTTGATCCCTATAATTTTCGAATCGCTAGACTTTCAGCTAGAAAATCCGAACAGATGGAAAATTTTTAGGGGATAAAAATATGACTATATCTACCGTTTAAATACTAAAATACGTTTAACAATACTACGTTTAAGTGGTTTTTAACTATATTCTCGTTGGGTGTCCATGTGTAAAGTCGATCTGAAGCAACTTAGCTCTAGTCAACTAAAGTCAACACAAACACAGTTTATTTTTTTAGCTTTTGTTTTGTTTTGCACAAATTGCGGAAAAATTTATCTGATTAAATTGAATGGGTACTACTACCCTAAGTAAGCCCTGAGTCGTCTTTCGAATGGTCTAACCAAGGACTAAGATTGAGTTTGCCTTCCCTTGACAAAGCGGTTCACCCGCCTGATTTTTTCTAAGTAGACTTGAGTCATCAGGGTCCTCCTTAGTAGTCCACTATCATTTCAGCTAATTAATATCAATTTAACCTTGACCTTGACGGTAGAAAGAAAAGACGTGTCTACAATTGACTCTTTCTTAATCATTCGACCGACTGCCTATTATTAGTGGTACGTTCGTCAATTGCCTCCAGAGCCCTCACGTACGAAGCCTCATGCACCACGTCGAAAGGAATGCGTATTATTAGAACCTTGTGCGTTTGAGCATTCAGCCAGAAACGCGGAAACTTTTAAGTTTTTAGATAAAAATGGAGCTCAGCCCAATGCAGATTTCAGGTGGCTCTTAGACTCCATAATCCCGGCGACCATGGGAGGCTTTTACGAAGTTGTTAATAGACTTCTAAACAGGAAAAGTAAGATCTGCAAATACCGCACGGATATCGTTTTGACCGCTGTATCAATCCCAAGGCCACAACACTAAAATAAGATAGTTGAAGTTGTATTTTCGCCAAATTAAAGTTGTGTTAGCCAGTGAGCAGGCTCTTTGCACGGCTTTGAACCCAGTTCCAAAAGTTGAGCGTGAGACAGAGAAAAAGAGAGACTGACAGAGGATACCTGCCTCCACAATTCGTTCGCATTTGATAAAACAGGTTTTGGAGAGCACTCCAACGGAAGAGCTTTGTGTAAGATTTTAGACCCTAAGAAAAGCATTTTAATATATTCTAGGGTAATAACAGATGTCTAAAAACGACGACAACGTTTTGAAAGCCTTAAATAAATCAAATGCCAATATTACACAATCAAAACCTAATGTATCACATTAGTAATACTAATATCACAAAGGAGCAAGATAAAATAATAAATACTGGAATAAGCTGGTAACACTACTTGAATAAGAAATGTCATCCACTTCAACTGAGAAGGTAAATTCAAATAAAACCGGCCGCCTTCATCGTTTGTCAAAGTAATTACAAGTACAGTATGCGGTTTTGGTAATTTAATTTGCCTTATTAACTGTGTCATCTGATTGAGAGTGGAGCCGGTCTCGCGAATAAAAACTTTCGCCGCTGGCTGGAGCCAGCCGCTAGCTAGAGCTGGCACTTTGATCCTAATGGCATTCTTAATAACTGAATGCAACGCTCTTAAATGAGTGTGGTATCCATTACTCGTAATTCACGAATGGAATGCTATGTTGAACACCACTATTCTCACGGCAATACTTTCACAACATTACTCGGTCAAAAGTATCTTTATTCTGCCATCGTTGACGATTTCCTGGACATCGCTTCCTGTGTATGACGCTTTATCCTGGACAAATACGCTCGAAAGTCGGTTTTTTATTCCATGTATAATGCCAGAACATTGCGTCAGAAAAAAGGAGCGTTTGGGGGCTGGAGATGGATAGGTAACCCGGAAAAAAACACATTCTCGAGTGTGTTAAATTGAATATAGTACACTCTACGTTCGTAGTCACAATAGAGTAGGCTTGCGATAGCCGGCTGCCTGCGTTAAAGGGACCTTAAGATCTAAGACGGCGACGTCGGCAAATACTTCATTTAAATTTTGCCAGTTGATGTGTTCGTTTTCCCAAAAACCGATAAAGTACTATCTGACTCTTTAACCTCCACGGTACATGGCCTGAGCTTGAGTAAGGCAGGTTTCCTTTCCTTTTGTCAGCATCGTTAGTTAGCAAAGAAAATGCAAAAATGGGCACGCGTTGCGTACGTGTGGTAATGCAGAAACACAGCGCTATATTGCATAGCTGTCAACTGACCTGCGTTTTGTTTTCCAGGTGAAGCAAGTTGTCTTTGCGTAATATATAGCTCTAACAGTAGAGATATTGTTTTGGTATCGTATATTATTATAGTGCCATGGTAGATGTCATAGGCAAATAGCCTCCTGAGAAGACGTGGTTACTAGTAAAATACTAAACCCAGAAACAGAGAAGAAAATAAAAGAGAATCGAGGCTGACATGTTGATCATTTTCAAGTTCCGTTACAACTTCTTCACCACAAGTCTAATCGTGTACTCTGAGCGTGTGACAGCTTTCCAAGACAAATGTCCACTGAAGTTAAGCTTAGAATCTGGATGGGCGACTTGCTGTCATTAACATAGGACCAAAAATTCTATTTTAACGCTCAAAAATGCGAACCAAGCAAGGTACAGATTTTGTTAACCTGCTTTATGCAAAACAAATTTGGATACACAGCTTTTAGGAAGACCAGAAGGAAGTTTTCAGGAGGTGTCGATCGCGAATAAAGTACTTTGCCATCAGCAAGAACTTGCGACATGAAAACAACAAATTTTGAACCGTGAAATCAATATAAAAAGTTACCATCAGCGAAAAACATTTGGGAGATTTTTGCTGGGTTCAATTTTTCTATTGTACTTTTGGCATGGCTGCACAAGTAAATTGCAGAATCGAAAGTGACGTCGAATTTAGCGGCCGCCGTGATCAAATTACCTTGTGTGTTTACTAACAACATGCGAAACAAAGGATACATCTGTGTCAAAATGATGGCAAGATACCGGGGTTTTTTTATGTTGGTTTTTTCTGTAAGTGTTATAAAGTTTGACAAGAAATGTGCTAATTCAACACAAAGATTACAATCGCTTAACTCTTGAGGTTGACCATTTTTTCTGCAAAGTAAAAAATTCACTCTCCTAGACGAGGTTATTTATCACCAGGTAATTCCATCGTTTTGGAAATAGCATCTGCTTTATTATTCATCAGCGTCACAAATTCCTGCTGATTTTGGGGCTCATTTGTTAAAACTCAAGCACTCTTTCAACAGACCTTACTTACAGTGCACTACCACCCCAGGGACCCAAGGCCAGTGTGGGGAAATATAAGGATTTGTATGGGAATACAAGACCTGAGATCTGAGAGGATAATTTTACGAAAAAGTTCTCAATTTAAAAGCCTAACCTTATTGCCATTGTGGGTCGCTTCCTTTCTGTGAGGTTTTTTTTTCCAGGTTCGACGCGAATTGAGCCATTATCAGTTTCTCGGTTGTCAACCGGCAGGTACAAAACACAAGTCAAAGGTCACTGGTCATTGTTATACCAATACAGACAGTATCCTAAGCATTCATAAATAATTTCTGTAGTGGTAAAACAATGACCTGTGACCTTTGTTTTGTACCTGCCGGTTGTCAACGGTCATTATAAAACTGACCTTTTGTATTATGACCATTAACAATCGAGGACCTCATCGAATAAATTCGCGTCGAATCTGGAAAAAAACCTCACAGGAGGGAAGCAATCCACAATGGCAATTAGGTTAGGCTTTTAATCGAAAATTTTTTTGTAAAATTATCTTCTCAGGTCTCAGGTCTTGTCTTCCCATACAAATCCTTATATTTCCTCATACTGAGCTTGGGGCGCCTGTGCTACCACAACAATTTGAGGGAAGACCTGCATGATAATCCCTCGAATTCTTCCTCGAAGTGTGTTTAAGAGCACCTAAACATGAATGACTTCTGGTTACTAACATAAATCTCCCCATCCAAAAAGCAAACATGTGTTACAATTGTTACCCAGAATTTCGCTTTTTCCGTGCTGTGCAAGCGTAAATTTGGACTAGCATCAACGATTGTGATCTTTGTGTTGAATTCGCACCTTTCTTGCTGAACTTCATAACATTTGAAAGAAAAAACTAAACTAACAAAAACCCGGTGCGTTGCCGTCATTATGTCACAGATGCTTCCTTTTTTTCTTGGGTTATTGGTATTAAACACGCAAGGTAACTTTATCATAGGCGGCCGCTAAACTCGATGTCACTATGATTTTGCAATTTTACTTGTACAACCAAAAGTACGACAGAAAAAATGAAGGTAACAAAAATTTCCCAAAATGGCAACTTGTTATATCGTGGCAGAAAAGTTACGTTTTCATCTCGCAAAGTTTGTTGCTTTTGGCAAAATATTTTATTCTAGATCGACACGAAACGGCCTTTGGATAAAAATCAAAGCTCAAACAAGGAAGGAAAAAAGGAGGTGGTTTTTTTTTTTTTATCACAGGGGCACTTTAAGCTTGTGATGGCAAAAACGTTGTAAGGGATTTTGAAAATGACCACCATGTCAGCCTTGAGGCCAATGTTTCTTGATTTCCTTTTATTTTATTAAATCTTTCTGGGTTTAGTGTTATACCAAACTACCTGTCTTCTCAGGAGGTGTTTAGCAAAAAAATCTACCATGGCACTGTAATGATTTACGACACCGACAAAAATATTGCGTACTATGAGAGCTACGTACATGTTCTCTCGAGAAGCGATCACCAGGGTTTTTTTGGTTTCGTTTTTGATAGATTTTTGTTCAGCTCGAGTGTAGAATCATGCCGAACTTTTGTAGTTTCTGAGAACTATTTACTACTTGTAGCTTTTGTTGAGTTTTGAATCGATGATGAAATTTTGGCGATTTGAAACCGGACTGGACTACGGGATTTAAGCTATTTTCTAAACGAGATTTCAAGTTATTGTGGAACGTTTGGTGCCCCAACACTGAAATCAAGATTATGGAATTGTCAATGCTGGACAATTTGGACTGGACTATGGAACACGCAACCTCGTGATTTTAGATTTTTGAGCATTGAGAGAAATGGAGTGCAGATGTTGTCATTTTGTCTTCGCCACAGCAGATTTTAACAGTTTTCAAGGAACTACACCAGGATTACGGAACCGAACATTCAATACAGGATGATAAGTTATTGAACTGTGATTTGTAATAAGTTATTCGGATGATTTAGAACTGATTTTGTAATTTTTGGATGAAAGGAATCAAGGGGGCAAGTAAAACTGTGATATTTGAATAAAGTATTTCAAAAAATAGAAATAATAAAAGATCCCGTATCCTGACAACCCCCAATAGGGCTTTGTTGTTTGCATTTGCAAATTTAGTAACATTAATAATAAGAGTTTTGACAGGAAACAACTTCAAGTTCAATTACAGAATTATCTTTCTAATAATCTCTCGCCATTTTCCTAAGTTTACCAGTGGTTGAAGTTCACCGTAACTGGACAATTTGTGTTAACTGTTTGTGTATGCCACGGATACGCCCATATAGGCGTCTTGTTTGCTTTGTATTCACCATTATCGTGAATTTAGAAGACTGAAAGCTTGATATGGATTATATTATGGGAAATGGTCATTATTTGTTTGAAAAGACAACCCAAGTGTACTGATGGACATAGGTCTCGAACCTGGGAATATTGATCAACCCGTCACCCAGCCACTCAACCACCACACCGCTAGCTGCTCAGGGACAGTAGTTTTAAACACTTTTTGATAATACTGTATTATCACTCGCCAACAAACAACATTAAACACTGCAAAAGGTTGGTTTTCAAAGTTCACGACAAAGCTAAACATTTTAAAATCAAATCTTAGGTCTAAATGATTAATCTAGGTTAGGCCTAATTACTCTTCTATGGTAGACTTAAATAAAAGTTTCTTTGATCTTCAGCGGTAAAGCGGAAAGAAGCTGTTCCTATAAAGTAGATACTCCGGGTTCAAATCCAATCCACAGATATTATTTTTTTGTTTCCTTATTTTCTCTGCTACCCCAAGTCCTGGGACACAGTGTCCAAAATTCACGATAATAGTGAATTCAGAGCAAATTAACAATTCAGGATAATCGCGAATAAAAACGAAACACAATGGGGCTCTTATTAAAGTCCACACGAGGTTCATTGTCTCAATTATTTATGAAAAGTGTTGAAGATCGAAAATCCAAAATAAAGCGTTTTTCCGGCAGAGTTGAATTGAAGAAGAGGGGGATTGATGGTGCCGAATTCGGTTTACGTAAAAAGTTGACAAAATCAGAGCGGATTTGGAAAATTGGGAATGTTGCAAGGCATAGTTCTTACTGTTACTGTTGTTAGACGAGACCTTCAGTTGAAACCTTTGGTATTGCAATGAATGGTAAGGGAGATGATGTTCATGATGAGTTTTTCCCAAAACTAAACAAGATCTCGCAGCCTCCCTTTAACACGAAACTAAACCAGGGTCCGATTTGCTATATTCTAACAATCACAAGATGACGTAAGGGAATCTTCTATTTTTATTTTGTCTTCGAAACACCCACCCTCAATATTATTGTTTGACTGACGAATATCCGTCGCATGCATTTGCTCTTTTACTGTGTTATATTATCGATCAGTGGACCTTCCCCAACTTGAACTCCAGTCGAAGGGTTCTTCTCTTGCAGCAGTTGTGTCCCGGAGACGGCATTCCGTAACGCAAAAAGGACAAAAAGGAGTAAAAGGAATGACGCAAGCAAAAAAGCCACCATCAAACAAAAAGATATTTAAAATATGAAATATACAGTCGAATGGGATCACACTTTATTCTCCAACAAGACTCCCGGGAGACTCAACTTAGCACAAGTTGTTAGATCTTGTTTACTTAGCAAGAATTTTCATGTTCACACCAAACTCCACAAGAAAGAATTCTTTTTGCAATGGTTTCTAAACCCCAACTCGCATAGATTTTGTTCTTTTCATGTAGAAGGAATGACTGATTAACTCGTGTGCGAAATGGGGAAAATTTTATTTGAATAATGAGTTTTATATGGTAAGCCAACGCATTTTGTAAACTCATGACCGTCATTTCGTATGCGAGGCAACATTCATTTTTAAAGTACATTTTCAATTAGTCTGTGTATAGCCGCCCCTTCGATTCCCTTAGAAGAAATTGATTTCTTCTGAGGGGATTACATTCTTTGAAACTTACTAAATATTTTCTAACCTCGGATCGATGTAAAAAAAAGATAAGGCCTCGAGAAATCACCCTAGCCATAATCTTTAAGCAATCAGGAGCTCATTAAGGGTTCTGGTACAATACAATAAAGTACAAGACATTAAAAGAAATTTTTTTTTGGTTTTTACTTTATTTCGAACACACACTTTACAAACATGCGCACTTGCACTAGATCACTTGATTACGTCTTGCTATCTTACTTAGTAGTATTGTAACAGACAAAGGAATGGTTTCCACACAGAATAAAACTTGCTCATTTGCCCTTTGGATTGAAAATATCTCTTTGTACGATGATCTTATTCCGGCTAACAAAGTCTAAAGACTGAGATAGCATAAAGTCTTTAGCTCAAGTCTATCTCAGCAACAGGCTATAATAGTTAAAGAGACAGGTTTTCTTCTCTGTTTGGTAGTATTTAGAACATCTACTGTGTAGGAGTCACCTCTTTGAAGGTTCCACCAGCCTATAGCTTCGACCCAGAAATCACGAGCCGTATTACACTAAAACTAACATGTGAGACCATAGTTAATACAGGAAAATGGTTATGAAACGCGACAAGTTTGTTTGTTCTTTGTTCTCTTTTTTGGCCTTGACCGTGCACAAAACACAATAGTTGTTGACTCCGTACTGAGGAACTAACCAATAGAAACGTGTTGATTACGTATTTCATGCCTAGTGTGTGAGCGCAAAACAAAAAATTGAGCACGGTCGTGAGCTTCTTAACCTAAATCTTGGCATCTTTGTTTGCCCCTATGATGTTTGCCGAGCTTCCAAACCATCCCCTCTAGTCTATTAACTATGGTGAGACAGAGTTTCTAACAAATTACAATAATTGCACAAAGGAGGATTAACCATTTTCTTCATGTATAACTATGACCATAAGGTAGGATATTGTGATTATTTTATACCTCGGTCAAGATTCTCCCATATTTAGACCTCCTGCTCGGTTAATAAGAGCTAAATACAACGATAGGTCACGTTGGGACCATATATTAAAAAGTGTCTGCAATTGATTTAATTTGGAAGTAAAATTTTCTGTATCGCATAGTTTACGGTTATACGAAAAAGATGTCCCTAATGAGCAGATAGGTCTTTGTGGCCTCTTAACGTCGAAAGGCATATCACTTTTATTAGCATTTTTCCAAGTCACATTGCTTCAAATTTAGACACATTTTCATTTGTCTTAACCTCCTGCAATCACCGAAGGCATTCACTAGATCCAGCAGTTTTCCAAGCAAGAAAGCATCTTTGCAGAAAGCTGTATAGTGTCATCCGCGTTCTGGAAAAGTTTGAGTTCCCGATTGGCTACCTGGATCCCTTTTATGTCGCGTGAAGCTCTCATAGCGGTGAAGAGTATCTCCACAGCTGAAATTAAATAAATAGTAACCCTGATGAAGAGCAGCCTTGTCTGACCCAACGATGTAATATAAACCAATTGGATGCATAGCCATTATTAATCGCTAGTGATATTTGGGTACAAAACTTTCATCCAAGACTTGAATTCAGAATCAAACTGAAAAGTGTTTAGCGTTCAAGGCTATCGAAACCTTTTTCGAAGTCAATAAAAAGAGCAATGCCATCTAAATTTTCCTGAGCTGTGAAATGTAAGATGTCAGATATAAGTCGGATCTTAAACCGGCCTTTCATATAGTCTGATTGGGAGTCATTTATAATTGAAGGTAACACCTTTTTGAGCTTTTTTAGGATTAAGCCGTATAATACCTTGTCTTTGCGAGATTGACATCTCACCCTTTTGAAAACCGTAATTGAAGTTGTCGACCATTTTGTTGGATAACAGATCCCAGAAAAAGGTATATAGAACTCAGCAGTTAAGCCATCCGTCCCCGGGGACTTATCAGTTCTCTGAAACTTCTTCAGCGCTTCCCTAGGCCCCTTTTAAACGTCGCATTTCAAGTCACATGTGGCGAATCTAATGCAAATGGTTGAAAACAATAGATTTTTCTCATTCGCATTCGATTCGGCACCTGTAAAGTGCGACGTTTAAAACGGGCCTTACACTCTTTGACTGTCAATAATCCTTCACAGCTTTGTTTCTCTTTTTCCTCTAGTGTCTTAATCTTATCACTGGGTAAAAAACAAGTTAAATATAGGATCGCTCACTTGCGAATTCTGCGAAAAATAGTAACCTACTGTAAATTTGCCTCTGTTCTAAAATTGTCTAAAATTATATCTGTTTTTCAAAGATTTAATTTGGATCGGTCATACTGCTTTCGTCGCCTGTCTTAAGGCTTATGATGAATTTGTTTTCATAATTTCTTTTTTCCAGGTTAAAACTACGTTCACCAAATTCATGGCATCGTGCTATGGAGCGCCGGAATACAGGCACCGCTAGCTATGGAGGTACAGTGTATATCGATGACAAAATTCAATGATCAGAGTATTTGAAATAAAATCGTCCAAATCATAAATGCATCAATCCAAAGCTCAATGGCAACAAGCCGATTCTGAAAATGGCCATCACGGAAAGAGGCATAACGTAGAGAGGTATAAAGCAAATATCCATAACGCAAACAGCCATAACGAAAAAAGGCATAAGGCAAATAAGGCATAACGCGAAAAGGCCTAACGCAAATAGGTAGAAAGCGAAAAGGCATAACGCAAAAAGGCGAATAGCGATAACGCGAATAGGCATAACCACCAGTATGAATGACGCAAAGACGCATAACGCAAATGGCCATAGCGCAAAAAGGATAACGCAATGAGGCATAATGCAGAGCCACAGCGCAGAGGCATAACTTAAACAGGAAGAAAAAGTTCAATAGCGATTATATGTTCTTTGCCTTGACAGCTAGTTTCCATTCTTCAAAGGGCCTTTGCGTCATGGCTATTTTAAGTTATGCCTTTTGCGTTATGAATATTTGCGTTATCCTTTGCTGCGTTATGCCTTTCTGCGCTATGCGTTTCTGCGTTATGCCTTTTTGCGTTATGTCTCTTTGCTTTATTCCTCTTTACGTTATGGCGTTTTGCGTTATGCCTCTTTGCGCTATGCCTTTTTGCGTTATGGCTTTAAGCGTTATGCCTCTCTGCCTTATGTCTCTTTTCGTGATGGCCATTTGCAGAATCGGCTTGTTGCCATTCAACTTTGGATTGATGCATTCATGATTTGAACGATTTTATTTCAAATACTGATAATTGAATTTTGTCATAGATATGCCTTCATAGCGAGCTCTGTTAAGGGAAATTCTTTCAAGTTAGTTTCTTCAGTATTTCTGTATAGTGATTGATATTATTGGATGTTGGTTGGACGTTTATTTATTTTTGCAGCCTTTCGGCTTCTTGTATGAATTTTTTCATTGTCTTGGTGTTTTTTTGGCCTTCATTTTTGCAAAGCTGACTTCTGTCCCATGTAACCAACTTTCTATAAACTGCTTAATTGCACGTGCCATCTTTTCAGTAATCACAGTCCTCTAAAACCCAAGGTCCTCTGGGGATCTGCACCTTTGTTTTAAGGTCCAAAAAACACTGAGTATGATTGCAATGCGGGGTGAGTTGAATATGACATTTAAAAACAGATGATTGTGGCAAAAGATGCTTGAGAACAAACCAATAGTCTAATCTGCGTTCGCCAGGTAAACTGTTTCTCACTTGGATGTAGTTTTCTCCAAAGGTCTTCCAAATCTAAGCTGGAGATTAATATGTTTACCTGCTACTACATTCTTCTTGCAGGAAAGATCACGTCCTCCTTCTTTGTCATCTTTTGAAAGCAGACAATTAAAATCGCCACTTACAATTACATTCTCACCCGAAACTGCTGGAGAAGATTTTGTATCTGGGAACTTGAGTCATTTGGTGTGTCATATTCGCGCATACGAGCTTTAGCGAAGACTTTCATATACCGGACCTAAGTGGCGAAGGACAAAAGAACCATTATATTATTCGATTAGACCTTGCTAATTAGGTATTGTTATGTTCGCTTTGTTCTTTTGTTTCGTGGACTTTAATTATTTCGGATCCGGTATATGAAAGACCAAGCCGAGCTGTAGATCGCCAACACTAACTAGAAGGATTAGTATTCAGCCGTTTTCACTCTGGATTTGTTATACAATCTCAACGTTAAGTTTGGGGTTAAATAAAATTGTGACACCTTTACTATGCTTGCTGCCAGGGCAGAAAAAGCTTTTTCTACCCCGTTCATTACTCCACGATTTGTCTATATTATTGCTATTATTAATAAGGACTTTGAAGAGTTACAAAATCGGCCTTCCCCCGTAAGCACCGCAGATATTCCCCATAAGACACTACTCTTCCCTTGAATTGCGATAAACCAAGTAAGGTAGAGATTAGGACAGCTATCCAAGCGCTGAAGGACGGGCCGGATGGGGTTCCTGCCGAGGCCATGAAGGGAGATCTATCAACATTAGTAGATACCCTCCATAGGCTCTTTGCTAGGATTTGGGAAGAAGAGAGCATCCCTGAAGAGTGGCGGGAAGGTATTATTTTCAAAGTTCCCGCTAAGAAAGGAGACCTTGGAGATTGCAATAACCATAGGGGTATTATGCTACTATCTGTTCCGGGCAAGGTATTAAACAGAATACTTCTGTTTAGGATGAGGACAGCAGTGGACATCCTGCTTAGGGACCAGCAAGAAGGCTTTAGGAAAGACCGTTTATGCATAGACCAAATATGTACCCTACGTGTGATTACCGAGCAATCATTGGAATGGAATTCGTCCCTGTATGTCAACTTTGTGGACTATGAGAAGGCGTTTGATAGTGTAGATCGTGAGACTCTTTGGAAGCTCTTCCGCTTTTATGGCATTCCAGAGAAGTTTGTTACATTGATTAAGTCTAGCTATGAAGGTTTTACTTGTCGGGTAGCCCATGAGGGTCAGCTTTCAGATTCATTCGAAGTGAGGACAGGGGTGCGACAAGGTTGTCTTCTATCACCCTTTCTATTTCTACTGGCCATTGATTGGATAATGACATCGGTAACCAAAGCAGGTGTAACATTAGGTCAGCGGTTGCACCACGCACGTGGTGTGGGGAAAAAAGTCTGTTGTGTTGATCCGCCATCTTGCGTGTGTTTTTCCTTAGTTATAACACTTCAGCAGGTAACAACGGAATACAATGGACCCCATGGGAGCAGTTGGACGATCTGGATTATGCGGATGACCTTTCCCTGCTCTCCCACAACCCTCAACAAATGCAGGACAAACGTTAACCTTCAAGGCTAGCAGAGGAATCGGCTAAACTGGGTCTGAGAATTAACAAGGTGAAGACTAAAGTATTAAGGATTAACACCACAAGTGAGGTACCTGTTGTGGTCGAGGGGCAGCCGTTGGAGAATGTCAAAAAGTTTCCATATCTCGGGAGTGTTGTAGACACACTTGGAGATACGGACAAGGATGCACTTACAAGGATTGGAAAGGCTAGAGCAGTGTTTATCATGTTGAAGAAGGTATGGGCATTGAAAGAGCTATATGTGAGAACCAAACTTCGCATATTTAGATCAAATGTGAAGACTGTTCTGCTTTACGGGTCAGAAACCTGGAGAACAACGAAGAGGATACAAAGTAGAGCTGAGAGTTTTGTTAATAGCTGTCTCAGAAGAATTCTTGGCTTTTGCTGGAAGGATAAGGTAAGTAACAAGCAGCTGTGGGAACGGGCAGAAGAAGAGCTAATTGCGTTACAAGTAAGAAGGGGGAAGTGGGGCTGGATAGGCCACACTCTACGGAAGCCAGCGAGTAACACCACGTGGAATGCTCTTTCATGGAATCCCCAGGGAAAGAGGAAACGAGGGCGCCCTAGAAACAGCTGGAGGAGAGATTTGGAGTGTGGCTGAGCTGGTTGGTAAGTACTGAAGTAAGTAAGTAAGTAAGTAAGTAAGTAAGTAAGTAAGTAAGTAAGTAAGTAAGTAAGTAAGTAAGTAAGTAAGTAAAGTAAGTAAGTAAGTAAGTAAGTACGTTCTCTATATTATTGGTGTCGTGTGTGTCAGGTGCATTTCGTGTATGTATATCATGAAGTAGGAAAGGAGCAGTAGGAGGGAGAAGAATAAAGAGAGCACATGGTTGACTTGTTGTGTGCTTCTTCGGAACTAGTATCACTTCTTCAACTAGTTAAACCTCCTCTAATTTATGTACTAAGAGGACACGACAATTGGCACTATATGTCTCTTGCAAAAATCTTATTGAGGCGTTTTTATGATGCAACTTTGCCTAAAGATTGCGCCCCTCTTTCTCGAGCTGTTTAAACCTCTAACATTAAGCATGATTAGACTTAGCCTATCCATGTCGATTAAAATCAAGAAAACCAAAGAAAACCGTTCCAGGTGCAAGACAATAAACGACAACAAAACATTGACAAGTTATCACGCGGAGTTCAAATTATTTGTGAAATAATTGGTGAAATAACTCAATAAATGCTTTCCAAATTCTGCCCTTCCAATACCTGTTATAAGGAAGAAAAGAATA
This sequence comes from Montipora capricornis, assembly GCF_036669925.1. Taxonomy (NCBI): domain Eukaryota; kingdom Metazoa; phylum Cnidaria; class Anthozoa; order Scleractinia; family Acroporidae; genus Montipora; species Montipora capricornis. The sequence goes on along the minus strand of NC_090884.1, from coordinate 20,117,534 downwards.
GGTTTGAAAATGTGAAAATTTAATTAGGCTTTTCCACTCAATGGTATGTGATGACAAGGTTTCGAATGGTGAATCTCAAATGTTCACCATGGTCAACCGTCGGTGAGGTTAAAGATAAACAGTTCATTTATTTAATTAAACAGACGATTCACCATGGTGAACCGTGCCGCAATAGCATGAAATGTTGTAGGATTTTTTCGATTTCATATTTACAAACTAGCTTAGAGTACAACCTCGGCATAGGATCGCTCTTGAATGCCTGGAAATTCTTTCCCCCTGAGATGTCAAGCTAAGGCATGTCTTGTGAATCGCACGGTGAATCGTTGACAATCATGCGATCACTTTCATATAATTAATTTAATCACCTTATATAAATTCTTCTCGAGTTGGTGCAAGCTCCACATTGGCACGACTGTATATTTTTCAGATTAAATACACACCGAACCTCACGAGACGTCAGTGACCCCACCTCTCTAACATCAGTATGTGTGCGCTACGTTAATCAAATTACACCGTGTAAATTACTTTACATGGAAATGCAGTACAGAGAGTAATGGAGGTGTTCCCTTATACACCAGATAGTATTTAATTATTTGATCTTCTAAAAATTCTCCAACACATACTTCACACAATAGACAGACAATCCGTTTAACCTAGGCCCCGTCCACACGCGTACGTAACCGGATATTTTTGAATCCGCAACTTGTTCTTTCCGGATACACCTTCCGTCCACACATATTCGGGGAATTCGCTGACGAATCCGGAACTTTTTGAATACGCTCTCCAGAGTGGATATTTTTAAATCCGATATGAATCTGGAACCCTGTGGACGCCAAACCCAGAAATTTTTAAATCCGGATGACATAACAAGATCGAGCCCAGTTCCATACCGTGAGATTAATTCTCAAGATGGCTGCCAAGGGCTTCATTGCCCATGCTCTGTTACCTCCGTTTCCTTGAGGAGTCCTGAGCACTAGAGTGAATCCGGATTCGTTTCGGATACGAAAGGACTGGCAAATTCGATTTGAATACGCTACGTGTGGATGGAAATATATTTGAATCCGGAAAGAGAAAATTGCAGACTGAAAAATATCGGGATACGTGTGGACGGGGCCCTAGTAACCAGTTTACTTCTTTTCTAAAGAGACTTTACTTCTGATCTACATGCTCTGCAGATTTGCCGATTTCCTTCACACAAATACAATACTCGTCACATTAGTTGAAACACCCAGCCCCGTTTCCCCCCTCCTCCAATGTTGATTCTACTACTAGTAGTCGCCCAAAAAATTCTCACACGACATTGAATTGGGGGTAGGGGGATGTGGTATAAGCTAAGATCTTGTAACACAATGATTCTAGACTATTCGCTGAGTGTTCTAGACTTTCGAAAAGTCCTTCGTCTCATATAGACGCGCGCGGATCGTCGCTCGCTCATCCATCACGATTCGCTCGCCAAAACATTTCTCTTAGGATTCTCGTGAGGTCGACTTGTGGCATGTCTATAAATATTCCAACTAAATATGTCTAGTATTAATGATGAATGGTATATGAAATGAATCATATATGAACTACGGGTATGAAATCAAGTGAAGCTATGATCTTCGCAGTTATGAACGCAATTTTTGCAATTGCGTAGAGAAGCCTGAAAAATTCAGGACTTCAACGGGGTTTGAACCCGTGACCTCCCGATTCCGGTGCGACGCTCTAACCAACTGAGCTATGAAGCCACTGACGTTGGGAGCTGGTCATTTGTGGGTTCTAATGGTCCCGTGAGGAATGAATCAATGATGAATGGTATATGAAATGAATCATATAAGAACTGCGGATATGAAATCAAGTGAAGCTATGACCTTCGCAGTTATGAACTCATGAGAGGGCCTACTCGCTGGCTGCTCTCCTAAGAGATACTGTTTGCTCAAAATGGAGATCAGTGTCAATAGACTCCTAATAGTTTTGTACATTCAGTGGATCTGACTTCATGAACTAATACATAGATGTAGCCAAGCCTAAAAGCGGAACTCCCGTCTCTAACCCCAGAAAGCAAATTATACACTTTAATAAAACCGTCTAATTTTGGAGCTGAGGCTGAACTTTCTTAATTTGGCGTTGTGAGGCTGAAAACGTTCTTAAAGATGTTCTTAATTTTACATGGTATATTAGTTTTTCAATAACTGAAATCTTGCGGACGTGACTAGAAAACCTATCAAAGTGCTTGCTTTGATGGTGTTGAAGTTTAATATTTTGTAACGATTATAAATAAGAACTGCTCATAAAATGAGTGTTTGTCATGCAATAAATATGCCCTTAAGTATTTCTTTACCTTGATTTCATGCTTTCATTTAAAATACGAACACCGAAATAAAAACGTTCTCAATCGACTCAATCTCAGCCTGAGGAATGTTCTTGATACGTTTTTATAATTTTGGTTAATGTCAGTGTCAACGTTCTTATAATAAAGGTTCTTATAAAAAAAAAGAGTGTATAGTGTTTATGGAAATAATTATGCTTCTGCATTAAGTACGAAATTAATCGTCATAAGTGTGTATAGTTTACAGTGATCAAACACCCCTGAGCTGACAGCAGTAAGCAAATAAGTCTTGCAAACAATGACCAACAATTTTAATCAACAGCTAAAACTGAAATTACATGCACAGTAATCTCTTTCACAACATTTTCCATTTGACTGACAAACTTTACTCCCTCTCTATTCAGTTCAGAACAACAGCAAAAATCTTTACTTATTAAAAAGTCAACCTAAGGCGTAGTAAATTCGCGTAAGTACCAGTGAAATTAAAGCTTCAACATTCTCCCCCGGCATACCCTGGGCATTTGATTACTTTTCCTACCCGGGGGCAGGGAATTTGATCATCTTAGTCTTCCCGGGGGCGGGGCATTTGATCACCAGCCTCGATTTCATGTTTCCATTCCACATGGGTTGATAAATCATGACGGAGACAAACTTAGATGCATTCAAAGGTAAAGATTCCGCATTCGTGGCTGATTGGTTGAAAAGCAAAGGCCTACACAGACTTGTTTCCGTATTTGAAGGTATTAAGAACCAATTGATATTATCTTTGAATGCATAATTATATTAAATTGTATTTACAATATAAACAATAATTCAATACAATACCGACGTCGCCGGATACGCTTTATAGAGGTCAGTTGCTTTGACCGACCCGGTGTATTTATGAATATTTTAATATATTTGCGACGATTGACATGTAGGTTTATAAAAAATGGAATTAATGTCAGTGGAATGTATTCAAGTGTCGTTGCATGAAACTCCGTAAAACCAATGCATTCAGTTTATAAAAATCTGGTAATTTTCCCGGGGGTGGGGGCATTTGATCACCTGAAATGGACCTATGATGAGGCATTTAAACAGCTTTTTGACACAGGGTGGGGGCATTTGAACAAAAAATTCTAAAAATTCAAATGCCCGGGGGGTTGCGCGTGGGGGGATGTTGAAGCTTCACTACTCGACTTAAATTTCACAGTCAAACAAAGCAACTGGACATCCATTTCACACGAAAAGCCTATAAATGTGATTGTTGAAATGTCACAATCTCTGTCAACACGGAATTGCAAATGTATTCAGGTCTTTTTGGTTTTTTAGCTAGCTTTACAAAATATGTGAGGCAACGAGGCATATATTAAAAAGGAAAACATTAAAGCTAACCGTTATAAATAAGCGCTTTGTTTCTCGCTCTATATTTCTCTCGGCTTTACGTTGATTTTCTCTTATTCTCCTTCCTCGGCTTCTCTCGAAGATTTCTTCGCTTAAAGCAATGCACCTATCGATGTTAAGCCCCAGGGAGGGGGGTCGGGCATGGGGTGGGGATTTGACATTTTCATTTAGAAAAATTCAAATTCCCCAACCCTGGGACAAAATAATTGGACAAAATACCCGCCGGCGGCAAGTGAAGGTGGTAAAATGTCCTTTGCACAATCAAAATCGCTAGCCTGGGGACGTCACATACGATCAATAGAGAGCTTTAGATTCTACGACGAGGACGAGAACGCGTACGAGTTTTGACTGCCCGTTTTTAACGAAAATACTAAGGAAATTTATAACCCACACGCTTAATCTTACTCGTTGTTAGCAGTATAGGTTTCTCAGATATTCTTATTGCTGTTAACTCAGCCTCTTTGCTCATCAAAAAAAGCCAAATCTGCCAAGGAAAATTACCCGAACACTTCCGTCCCCAGAGGCTGTCCTGCCTCCCCACCTCCGACCTCCGCCTGTGCGGGCGGACGTACGTGACGTCATAACCAAAATTTCTCGCATCGATAGATTTCCCAAAAAATCTTACCCATGGCTCTCGGCTGACGCGCTTCGCGCGCCTGAGCTCCACTCTATGATCTGGGACTTGTCCAAATATTTTCCCTGTACCATGAAGATGCTGACTCAGCACAAACAACAAGATGATTATGCATATCAGTGAGGGTGCTGGCAACAGCGTGAAACTGATGGTCATGCTCGCATCAACACTATAATCTATACTATATAAAACTCAAACTAGTTACTAAAGCACTGAAGAGCTTCTCGCTGCCTACGCTGACATTGAAAGCTGAGTTACCTTTTTCAGGATACATGTATAACGTTTCTTCAATTTTACAATAAAAAACAGTTTCTCACTCGCTGAAATGTCAAAGTGATTCATTTGCCTGACATTCGAAATGTCTATGCTTAGGCTTTTTGTCGGAATTTTAAGGTTGTCCATGGCGTCAGACACAAACGCGTTCATGTAATCGTACATGGATCAATGTCAAGTGCGAACTGTCATTCTCCAAAGTTTCTCAGTCTTGTCTACAAGTTTTCGGCCGTTGAGGTATTGACTTTAAACGGGTAATATTTTATGCAAATAAAACTTAGTAATGTTTGCAATGTTTCACCACATCTTTGCTTCGGGCAAAATCACGCGGGGAATTCATGCTCCTTGATCTCCAACAATTAGTCGCTCTCTTGGTGAGCCCAGATTCCATTACACTTAATGAAGATGAAAGTTCTTGACTTTAATCTCCTCTTTGAGGCAATTATCGACCGTTTCCCCCATAGTGCAATACGTTTTGGAGGTTCTTTACATAAAACGATACAAGTTATTTACTTTTTGGACTGTATCATACTTCAGTGAACTGGATATGGTTTTAATGTAAATAACGCCCCGAAATGAACTGTATTATGGGATTGGTGAAAATAGCTAATTGCCCATTGATTAAAAATATTGGAAAGATGGAATCCTGTTTTCAGTCTGCAAACTATTGGTGACTTGTATGTGTTACCGGAAAGATTTATTACCGATGACCCATGTAATATGGAATTTGATAGAGTTTGTATTCACGCAAACTGATATATTATTTACCTACTTGAATGAGTTGATGTCTTTTCTTTTTAAAATGTCAGTGAAACAGTAAATGCTGAGCTGCAGGCTCCGTCAGAAAAATCATGCATGTATTCTTGATTCGGGTCAGAGGTATGAATGACTGCTTTAGAAAAGGCCTTTCCTTATGATAAAAATAATATCTTTCTTGTTTGACCTCGACATACCGAGACGTGCGTCCTACCGTAGAAACTCTAGATAGGTGTTAATTCAGTCACTGGATGACAATTGAGAAAATATGCCATAAGATCACATTGGAAAAATACTGCATTAAATAGCAAAACTAAAAGAAATTTGGAGTATTTTTGCCTCAAATCGGGCGCGTCAGAAAGTTATCCAATCTTGCAATGAACATATCATTACAGTATAACACTGCAATACAGGAGCAATAAAAACATATTGGTAAATACTTCATCGAATTGAGTGATAATTCTCAGGGGCACCCAACGGGTAATTTCTGTAAATATCTGTTCGGACGGAAGATGGGTAGAATTTTCGAATATTTGAACTCCGACTTTCGAGGCGCACTAAGATTTTGGACATTTTTCTGAACGATTTCCTAGATATTTCGCAAAAGTAGTGAAGAGTCTGAAAAGTGCACGCGGAAATTTCGAAACCACATGGAACAACGCTAAATTTAATTGAGCTGAGTAATAGTCAACGGTGATATTGGAAATAGCATAAAATTTGAAGATTTGTAACTTCTATGATTTTCGCCAAAGTTTGTTTGAGAATCATCTTTTAAGCAAACGCCCCCTAAAAATTCCGGGAAAAGGAGCACGATTTACGTAATAGTTTTTTTCATTAGACATGTCACGAATGCTAGAGGAAAAAGACACCTATAAATTTCTGACCGACCTGAAGTTCCCTAAAACATCCGAACAGATAAATATTTTGTAGGGCAGATAATAACTCACTAAAAGAGGTCTTCAAGCGTTGTGGCCGAGACCAATTTAGGTAATTCCGAGCAAATTTTATAACATCCGCTTGTTGGGTGCCCTTGAATTCTCAGTTCTCGTCCGTCTACTACTGAAGAAAAAAAAAATCCGACATTGTTGGCTTTAAAAAATACCATGACCAGAAACAAAATTATGATCAGTAAAAAACAATCAGAGTTTGAGAGATATTCCAGTGTGAGTCACTGCTTATTGCCTCATTTCTCTCGGTCGAACATACACCTTAAAAGGACGAGGCCTCAGGGTTAATCCATAGTTTCCATCGAAGGATAGCTCTTCTTTGCTTGTGGCAAGCTGAAAATTCAGGCGCTGCAGCATGCACCCCAGAAACATAAAGAGCTGAGCTTTTGCGAGGGTTGCACCGAGACAGCGCCGTCCACCTGTGGAAAAGGGAAGGGAGAAGGCCTGCTGTGCAACAAGAACTTGACCATTTTCATCAAGGAAACGATATGGATCAAACATGTCTGGGCGATGAAAGTAATTGGGATCGTGATTAACTGCCCATAGATTCGCCAACACAAGCGTTCCTTTCGGTACAAAATAACCAGCAACGCTAGAGTCTTCAGAGGCATAGTGTGGTATTGCCAGTGGAATGACTGTAGCTTTCCGCAAAGTTTCTAGAACTGTGGCTTGTAACAGAGGCAACCGTGCACGGTCTGCAAGCGTAGGCAATCGCTCTGTTCCTACCTCTCGCTTCAGTTCTGCCTGCAAGTCGTGCTGTAGTCCAGGATTAGAGAGAATAAAAAGCAGTGCCCAGGTTAGTGCGGTAGACACTGTATCAATTCCTGCACCAAAAACATCTGCTATCAACGTCATCATGGATTCTTCATCCAGGCGATCATCCTCTGCTTCCTCCATGTTCATTCCACCGTTTGGGTTCGCTTTTGTGACCAACATTTCGTCTTCGATGACTCTATCCAGAGTTGCAGCAACATTGACGCCTGCCTCCTCAACATTTACATGGCGATGCAAACTGTAAACGCTTCTGACAAAATCAATGAGTTCTTTGACAGAGTCTTCTAAGGCCTTGCACTGCTTGCGTAGAGCAAAATGAAGCCATGGGAAAAAGTCTAACATGTTTATAGCAGGGCTATTCTCAACAAAATCAGTTCCTCTCCGCAAAATATTCTGCAACGCCAGCGTAAAGTCTCTTTTTAAGTTATCTCCAAAAGTAAGTCTAAACGCAAAGTTAATGACTAAAGTTCTCAGTTGCTCTGAAAAGTCGAGAGCTTCACTCGTTGCGGCTTCTGTCAAAGAGCTGCATAGGCGCTCAGAAACCTCTTGTGCCAAAGCGTCAAAACGGCTCACATTGCTGAAAACAGCGTACAAAGCACGCATTGCTAGTTTTTTCTTTCTCTGATGCCCTGTTCCAAAGTCACCAAACGCAAGGCTCCGACCTCCATTGCTGATTATTTGAAAACTATGAAATGGTGGTCTGGAGGAGAAATGGTAAGCCCTTTTTGATAAGGCCTCTTTCACGACATCGTGGCTGTTCAAAACGATTGCTCTCCTCCAACCAAGGCGAATGGAGAAGACGCTTCCATAGACTTTGGCCATCTTTGATAGAGCGATGTGCGGAGAATCCCCGAGCTGAAACAAGTTTCCAAATACGGGCAGACCGAACGGCCCGGGAGGAGTTTTTCTCCGAACATTGGACAATTTCAGGAAGGTGAGAACTACGATAGTTACAGAAGCAAAGCACAAAACGGTTGTAAAAAGCATCGTAATTTCGGGGGAAATGACACGCTCCATTTCAACTACCTCATATACAAAGGCTTGTTAGAGTGGTTTTCTGTTAGCTTGTAGTAGCTTTGTTCCAGTTAAGCTCTGGGGGTGGTATTTATACTGTGCAACCTTGGTTGTTTACGAGCAATATTCCAATGTCAAGGTCGCTGCAATAAGTCACACTTGACAGGATCCGTTTGTTTTACAAACAGGCAAAGCCTGTCTCAGTCGAGTAGGTTTGGATCACGAAATCGCACAATTTTAGCCAAACTAATCTTAGAAGAGAGAGAGCAATATTTCTGAAAACGTGGAACCGAAAAGAAGTCCTCCCCGTTAAAAAAAACTGAAGGGCTTTTGGAACCCACTCTACTCTATCACTCCCTCCCCGCTCCCTTTTCCAACCCCCATCCTGTCTGTCAATAGATGACATAATCTTATTGTATCCTTTTGTGGGGGAACAAAACAAATATTTCTACAAATCGATTTGTTTTTGCAGAGGTTACCATGATGGACTTGCTGTTTATAATCAATACTAAAATTCCATAAAAGAAGAAAGAAACAAGTTTGCAGTGTACTCTTTGGAGAAGTAGACATGACAGTTTCCTCTAAGCAGACGGTGACTAATAAGTAACTGGCGTGACTCATTGCACACACCCACTGACCTTCGTTCCTTACGATCGGCAACAACGCCGATGGCATATTTGATATGTCACGCGTAAACGATCGTCAAAAAACACCGCATCTTTCAACCTTAACTGGGAACAAACGGTATTTTCATTCAACGACGTCAGAGGATAAATTTTAGAGGCAACTATCACGACAGAAATGTCCAGCCGTGATTCAACATAGAGTGTTTTTGAAGTTGAACTCTGGTATTGCCAAAGTACCGTGATACTGTAACAGAAAAGCAAAAGAAAAGCAAATCAGAGAAAAAACGCATGGGTAACAATCTCTGTGAGCAAGACATAACAACTCACTTAGGTTGGCAAAGCCAAGGTCAGCTAACAATTCCCTCTTACTAAATACAATGACGAAGCAAATTGAAACTCTGAGATAATCACACTTGACACTGTAAACAGGGGCACCCAACGTCAATTTTCGGAAAATATCTGTTCGGAAGACGATTTGAGATCTAGAATTTTCGGAACATTTGTTGTAAATTTCTTGCTTACCTGCCTGTCCTAGGATTTTCGAACTTCTGAAAAATGGTATAATTGCCCATTTTAAACGGATTTTTACCCTAAAAAGGTCGCCTAGAATTTTCGGGAGCCTTTTTTCTGGCTGAAATTTTTGAAAAGGTAAGTTTTGATCCCTATAATTTTCTAATCGCTAGACTTTCAGCTAGAAAATCCGAACAGATGGAAAATTTTTAGGGGATAAAAATATGACTATATCTACCGTTTAAATACTAAAATACGTTTAACAATACTACGTTTAAGTGGTTTTTAACTATATTCTCGTTGGGTGTCCATGTGTAAAGTCGATCTGAAGCAACTTAGCTCTAGTCAACTAAAGTCAACACAAACACAGTTTATTTTTTTTGCTTTTGTTTTGTTTTGCACAAATTGCGGAAAAATTTATCTGATTAAATTGAATGGGTACTACTACCCTAAGTAAGCCCTGAGTCGTCTTTCGAATGGTCTAACCAAGGACTAAGATTGAGTTTGCCTTCCCTTGACAAAGCGGTTCACCCGCCTGATTTTTTCTAAGTAGACTTGAGTCATCAGGGTCCTCCTTAGTAGTCCACTATCATTTCAGCTAATTAATATCAATTTAACCTTGACCTTGACGGTAGAAAGAAAAGACGTGTCTACAATTGACTCTTTCTTAATCATTCGACCGACTGCCTATTATTAGTGGTACGTTCGTCAATTGCCTCCAGAGCCCTCACGTACGAAGCCTCATGCACCACGTCGAAAGGAATGCGTATTATTAGAATCTTGTGCGTTTGAGCATTCAGTCAGAAACGCGGAAACTTTTAAGTTTTTAGATAAAAATGGAGCTCAGCCCAATGCAGATTTCAGGTGGCTCTTAGAGTCCATAATCCCGGCGACAATGGGAGGCTTTTACGAAGTTGTTAATAGACTTCTAAACAGGAAAAGCAAGATCTGCAAATACCGCACGGATATCGTTTTGACCGCTGTATCAATCCCAAGGTCACAACACTAAAATAAGATAGTTGAAGTCGTATTTTCGTAAAATTAAAGTTGTGTTAGCCAATGAGCAGGCTCTTTGCACGGCTTTGAACCCAGTTCCAAACGTTGAGCGTGGTGAGACAGAGAAAAAGAGAGACTGACAAAGGATACCTGCCTCCACAATTCGTTCGCATTTGATAAAACAGGTTTTGGAGAGCACTCCAACGGAAGAGCTTTGTGTAAGATTTTAGACCCTTAGAAAAGCATTTTAAAATATTCTAGAGTAATAACTGATGTCTAAAAACGACGACAACTTTTTGAAAGCCTTAAATAAATCAAATGCCAATATTACACAATCAAAACCTAATGTATCACATTAGTAATACTAATATCACAAAGGAGCAAGATAAAATAATAAATACTGGAATAAGCTGGAAACACTACTTGAATAAGAAATGTCATCCACTTCAACTGAGAAGGTAAAGTCAAATAAAACCGGCCGCCTCCATCGCTTGTCAAAGTAATTACAAGTACAGTATGCGGTTTTGGTAATTTAATTTGTCTTATTAACTGTGTCATGTGATTGAGAGTGGAGCCGGTGTCGCGAATAACAACTTTGGCCGCTGGCTGGAGCCAGCCGCTAGCTAGAGCTGGCACTTTGATCCTAATGGCCTTCTTAATAACTGACTGCAACCCTCTTAAATGAGTGTGGTATCCATTACTCGTAATTCACGAATGGAATGCTATGTTGAACACCACTATTCTCACGGCAATACTTGCACAACATTACTCGGTCAAAAGTATCTTTATTCTGCGATCGTTGACGATTGCCTGGACATCGCTTCCTGTGTATGACGCTTTATCCTGGACAAATACGCTCGAAAGTCGGTTTTTTTATTCCATGTATAATGCCAGAACATTGCGTCAGAAAAAAGGAGCGTTTGGGGGCTGGAGATGGATAGGTAACCTGGAAAAAAACACATTTTCGAGTGTGTTAAATTGAATATAGTACACTCTACGTTCGTAGTCACAATAGAGTAGGCTTGCGATAGCCGGCTGCCTGCGTTAAAGGGACCTTAAGATCTAAGACGGCGACGTCGGCAAATACTTCATTTAAATTTTGCCAGTTGATGTGTTCGTTTTCCCAAAAACCGATAAAGCACTATCTGACTCTTTAACCTCCACGGTACATGGGCTGAGCTTGAGTAAGGCAGGTTTCCTTTCCTTTTGTCAGCATCGTTAGTTAGCAAAGAAAATGCAAAAATGGGCACGCGTTGCGTACGTGTGGTAATGCAATAACACAGCGCTATATTGCATAACTGTCAACTGAGCTGCGTTTTGTTTTCCAGGTGATGCAAGTTGTCTTTGCGTAATATATTGCTCTAAAAGTAAAGATATTGTTTTGGTATCGTATAAAATTATAGTGCCATGGTAGATGTCATAGGCAAATAGCCTCCTGAGAAGACGTGTTTACTAGTAAAATACTAAACCCAGAAACAGAGAAGAAAATAAAAGAGAATCGAGGCTGACTTGTTGATCATTTTCAAGTTCCCATGCGACTTCTTCACCACAAGTCTAATCTTGTACTCTGAGCGTGTGACAGCTTTCCAAGACAAATGTCCACTGCAGTTAAGCTTAGTATCTGGATGGGCGACTTGCTGTCATTAACATAGGACCAAAAATTCTATTTTAACGCTCAAAAATGCGAACCAAGCAAGGTACAGATTTTGTTAACCTGCTTTATGCAAAACAAATTTGGATACACAACTTTTAGGAAGACCAGAAGGAAGTTTTCAGGAGGTGTCGATCGCGAATAAAGTAATTTGCCATCAGCAACAACTTGCGACATCAAAACAACAAATTTTGAACCGCGAATATAAAAAGTTACCATCAGCGAAAAACATTTTGGGAGATTTTTGCTGGGTTCAATTTTTCTATTGTACTTTTGGCATGGCTGCACAAGTAAATTGCAGAATCGAAAGTGACGTCGAATTTAGCTGCCGCCGTGATCAAATTACCTTGTGTGTTTACTAACAACATGCGAAACAAAGGATACATCTGTGTCAAAATGATGGCAAGATACCGGGGTTTTTTTAGGTTGGTTTTTTCTGTCAGAGTTATAAAGTTTGACAAGAAATGTGCTAATTCAACACAAAGATTACAATCGCTTAACTCTTGAGGTTGACCATTGTTTCTGTAAAGTCAAAAATTCACTCTCCTAGACGAGGTTATTTATCACCAGGTAATTCCATCATTTTGGAAA
>NC_090884.1:20097571-20100071 GCF_036669925.1 Montipora capricornis | reverse complement strand
ATGTATATCATGAAGTGGGAAAGGAGCAGTAGGAGGGAGAAGAATAAAGAGAGCACATGGTTGACTTGTTTTGTGCTTCTTCGGAACTAGTATCACTTCTCCAACTAGTTAAACCTGCTCTAATTTATGTACTAAGAGGACACGACAATTGGCACTATATGTCTCTTGCAAAAATCTTATTGAGGCGTTTTTATGATGCAACTTGGCCTAAAGATTGCGCCCCTCTTTCTCGAGCTGTTTAAACCTCTAACATTAAGCATGATTAGACTTAGCCTATCCATGTCGATTAAAATCAAGAAAACCAAAGAAAACCGTTCCAGGTGCAAGACAATAAACGACAACAAAACATTGACAAGTTACCACGCGGAGTTCAAATCATTGGTGAAATAATTGGTGAAATAACTCAATGAATGCTTTCCAAATTCTGCCCTTCCAATGCCTGTTATAAGGAAGAAAAGAATAGGTTTGAAAATGTGAAAATTTAATTAGGCTTTTCCACTCAATGGTATGTGATGACAAGGTTTCGAATTGTGAATCTTAAATGTTCACCATGGTCAACCGTCGGTGAGGTGAAAGATAAACAGTTCATTTATTTAATTAAACAGACGATTCACCATGGTGAACCGTGCCGCAATAGCACGAAATGTTGTAGGATTTTTTCGATTTCATATTTACAAACTAGCTTAGAGTACAACCTCGGCATAGGATCGCTCTTGAATGCCTGGAAACTCTTTCCCCCTGAGATATCAAGCTAAGGCATGTCTTGTGAATCGCACGGTGAATCGTTGACAATCACTTTCACATAATTAATTTAATCACCGTATATAAATTCTTCTCGAGTTGGTGCAAGCTCCACATCGGCACGACTGTATATTTTTCAGATTAAATACACACCGAACCTCACGAGACGTCAGTGACCCCACCTCTCTAACATCAGTATGTGTGCGCTGCGTTAATCAAATTACACCGTGTAAATTACTTTACATGGAAATGCATTACAGAGAGTAATGGAGGTGTTCCCTTATACACCAGATAGTATTTAATTATTTGGTCTTCTAAAAATTCTCCAACACGTACTGCACACAATAGACAGACAATCCATTTAACCTAGGCCCCGTCTACCGGATATTTTTGACTCCGCAACTTTTTCTTTCCGGATACATCTTCCGTCCACACATATTCGGGGAATTTGCTGACGAATCCGGAACTTTTTGAATACGCTCTCTAGAGTGGATATTTTTAAATCCGGTATGAATCTGGAACCCTGTGGACGCCAAACCCAGATATTTTTTTAATCCGGATGACGTAACAAGATCGAGCCCAGTTCCATACCGTGAAATTAATTCTCAAGATGGCTGCCAAGGGCTTCATTGCCCATGCTCTGTTACCTCCGTTTCCTTGAGGAGTCCTGAGCACTAGAGTGAATCCGGATTCGTTTCGGATACGAAAGGACGGGCAAATTCGATTTGAATACGCTACGTGTGGATGGAAATATATTTGAATCCGGAAAGAGAAAATTGCTGACTGAAAAATATCGGGATACGTGTGGACGGGGCCCTAGTAACCAGTTTACTTCTTTTCTAAAGAGACTTTACTTCTGATCTACATGCTCTGCAGATTTGCCGATTTCCTTCACACAAATACAATACTCGTTACATTAGTTGAAACACCCAGCCCCGTTTTCCCCCTCCTCCAATGTTGATTCTACTACTAGTAGTCGCCCAAAAAATTCTCACACGACATTGAATTGGGGGTAGGGGGATGTGGTATAAGCTACGATCTTGTAACACAATGATTCTAGACTATTCGCTAAGTGTTCTAGACTTTCGAAAAGTCCTTCGTCTCATATAGACGCACGCGGATCGTCACTCGCTCATCCATCACGATTCGCTCGCCAAAACATTTCTCTTAGGATTCTCGTGAGGTCGACTTGCGGCAAGTCTATAAATTTTCCAACTAAATATGTCTAGTATTAATGATGAATGGTATATGAAATGAATCATATATGAACTGCGGGTATGAAATCAAGTGAAGCTATGATCTTCGCAGTAGAGAAGCCTGAAAATTTCAGGACTTCAACGGGGTTTGAACTCGTGACCTCCCGATTCCGGTGCGACGGTCTAACCAACTGACCTATGAAGCCACTGACGTTGGGAGCTGGTCATTTGTGGGTTCTAATGGTTCCGTGAGGAATGAATCAATGATGAATGGTATATGAAATGAATCATATATGAACTGCGGATATGAAATCAAGTGAAGCTATGATCTTCGCAGTTATGAACTCATGAGAGGGCCTACTCGCTGGCTGCTCTCCTAAGAGATACTGTTTGCTCAAAATGGAGATCAGTATCAATAGACTCCTAATAGTTTTGTATATTCAGTGGATCTGACTTCATGAACTAATACATATATTTAGCCAAGCCTAAAAGCGGAATTCCCGTCTCTAACCCCAGAAAGCAAATTATACACTCCTTTTTTAATAAAAACGTCTAATTTTGGA
>NC_090884.1:20025071-20087571 GCF_036669925.1 Montipora capricornis | reverse complement strand
TATTATGGGATTGGTGAAAATAACTAATTGCCCATTGATTAAAAATATTGGAGAGATGGAATCCTTGTTTCAGTCTGCAAACTATTGGTGACTTGTATGTGTTAACGGAAGGATTTATTACCAATGACCCATGTCATATGGAATTTGATAGAGTTTGTATTCACGCAAACTAATATATTAGTTACCTGCTTGAATCAGTTGAAGTCTTTTCTTTTTAAAATGTCAGTTAAACAGTAAATGCTGAGCTGCAGGCTCCGTCAGAAAAATCATGCATGTATTCTTGATTCGGGTCAGAGGTATGAATGACTGCTTTAGAAAAGGCCTATCCTTATGATAAAAATAATATCTTTCTTGTTTGACCTCGACATACCGAGACGTCCGTCCCACCGTAGAAACTCTAGATAGGTGTTAATTCACTCACTGGATGACAATTGAGAAAATGTGCCATAAGATCACATTTGAAAAATACTGCATTAATTGCAAAACTAAAAGAAATTTGGAGTATTTTTGCCTCAAATAGGGCGCGTCAGAAAGTTATCCAATCTTGCAATGAACATATCATTGCAGTGTAACACTGCAATACAGGAGCAATAAAAACATATTGGTAAATACTTCATCGAATTGAGTGATAGTCAGGGGCACCCAAAGGGTAATTTCGGTAAATATCTGTTCGGACGGAAGATGGGTAGAATTTTCGAATATTTGAACTCCGACTTTCGAGGCGCACTAAGATTTTGGACATTTTTCTGAACGATTTCTTAGATATTTCGCAAAAGTAGTGAAGAGTCTGAAAAGTGCACGCGGAAATTTCGAAACCACATGGAACAACGCTAAATTTAATTGAGCTGAGTAATAGTCAACGGTGATATTGGAAATCGCATAAAATTTGAAGATTTGTAACTTCTATGATTTTCGCTAAAGTTTGTTTGAGAATCATCTTTTAAGCAAATGTTCCCTAAAAATTCCGGGAAAAGGAGCACGATTTACGTAATAGTTTTTTTCATTAGACCTGTCACGAATGCTAGAGGAAAAAGACACCTATAAATTTCTGACCGACCTGAAGTTCCCTAAAACATCCGAACAGATAAATATTTTGTAGGGCAGATAATAACTCACTAAAAGAGGTCTTCAAGCGTTGTGGCCGAGACCAATTTAGAGACAAATTTTATAACATCCGGTTGTTGGGTGCCCTTGAATTCTCAGTTCTCGTCCGTCTACTACTGAAGAAATAAAACTCCGACACTGTTGGCTTTAAAAAATACCATGACCAGAAACAAAATTATGATCAGTAAAAAACAATCAGAGTTTGAGAGATATTCCAGTGTGAGTCATCGCTTATTGCCTCATTTCTCTCGGTCGAACATACACCTTAAAAGGACGAGGCCTCAGGGTTAATCCATAGTTTCCATCGAAGGATAGCTCTTCTTTGCTTGTGGCAAGCTGAAAATTTAGGCGCTGCAGCATGCACCCCAGAAACATAAAGAGCTGAGCTTTTGCGAGGGTTGCACCGAGACAGCGCCGTCCACCTGTGGAAAAGGGAAGGGTGAAGGCCTGCTGTGCAACAAGAACTTGACCATTTTCATCAAGGAAACGATATGGATCAAACATGTCTGGGCGATGAAAGTAATTGGGATCGTGATTAACTGCCCATAGATTCGCCAACACAAGCGTTCCTTTCGGTACAAAATAACCAGCAACGCTAGAGTCTTCAGAGGCATAGTGTGGTATTGCCAGTGGAATGACTGTAGCCTTCCGCAAAGTTTCTAGAACTGTGGCTTGTAACAGAGGCAACCGTGCACGGTCTGCAAGCGTAGGCAATCGCTCTGTTCCTACCTCTCGCTTCAGTTCTGCCTGCAAGTCGTGCTGTAGTCCAGGATTAGAGAGAATAAAAAGCAGTGCCCAGGTTAGTGCGGTAGACACTGTATCAATTCCTGCACCAAAAACATCTGCTATCAACGTCATCATGGATTCTTCATCCAGGCGATCATCCTCTGCTTCCTCCATGTTAATTCCACCGTTTGGGTTCGCTTTTGTGACCAACATTTCGTCTTGGATGACTCTATCCAGAGTTGCGGCAACATTGACGCCTGCCTCCTCAACATTTACATGGCGATGCAAACTGTAAACGCTTCTGAAAAAATCAATGAGTTCTTTGACAGAGTCTTCTAAAGCCTTGCACTGCTTGCGTAGAGCAAAATGAAGCCATGGGAAAAAGTCTAACAAGTTTATAGCAGAGCTATTCTCAACAAAATCAGTTCCTCTCCGCAAAATATTCTGCAACGCCAGCGTAAAGTCTCTTTTTAAGTTATCTCCAAAAGTAAGTCTAAACGCAAAGTTAATGACTAAAGTTCTCAGTTGCTCTGAAAAGTCGAGAGCTTCACTCGTTGCGGCTTCTGTCAAAGAGCTGCATAGGCGCTCAGAAACCTCTTGTGCCAAAGTGTCAAAACGGCTCACATTGCTGAAAACAGCGTACAAAGCACGCATTGCTAGTTTTTTCTTTCTCTGATACCCTGTTCCAAAGTCACCAAACGCAAGGCTCCGACCTCCATTGCTGATTATTTGAAAACTATGAAATGGTGGTCTGGAGGAGAAATGGCAAGCCCTTTTTGATAAGGCCTCTTTCACGACATCGTGGCTGTTCAAAACGATTGCTCTCCTCCAACCAAGGCGAATGGAGAAGACGCTTCCATAGACTTTGGCCATCTTTGACAGAGCGATGTGCGGAGAATCCCCGAGCTGAAACAAGTTTCCAAATACGGGCAGACCGAACGGCCCGGGAGGAGTTTTTCTCCGAACATTGGACAATTTCAGGAAGGTGAGAACTACGATAGTTACAGAAGCAAAGCACAAAACGGTTGTAAAAAGCATCGTAATTTCGGGGGAAATGACACGCTCCATTTCAACTACCTCATATACAAAGGCTTGTTAGAGTGGTTTTCTGTTAGCTTGTAGTAGCTTTGTTCCAGTTAAGCTCTGGGGGTGGTATTTATACTGTGCAACCTTGGTTGTTTACGAGCAATATTCCAATGTCAAGGTCGCTACAATAAGTCACACTTGACAGGATCCGTTTGTTTTACAAACAGGCAAAGCCTGTCTCAGTCGAGTAGGTTTGGATCACGAAATCGCACAATTTTAGCCAAACTAATCTTAGAAGAGAGAGAGCAATATTTCTTAAAACGTGGAACCGAAAAGAAGTCCTCCCCGTTAAAAAAAACTGAAGGGCTTTTGGAACCCACTCTACTCTATCACTCCCTCCCCCCCGCTCCCTTTTCCAACCCCCATCCTGTCTGTCAATAGATGACATAATCTTATTGTATCCTTTTGTGGGGGAACAAAACAAATATTTCTACAAATCGATTTGTTTTTGCAGAGGTTACCATGACGGACTTGCTGTTTATAATCAATACTAAAATTCCAGAAAAGAAGAAAGAAACAAGTTTGCAGTGTACTCTTTGGAGAAGTAGACATGACAGTTTCCTCTAAGCAGACGGTGACTAATAAGTAACTGGCGTGACTCATTGCACACACCCACTGACCTTCGTTCCTTACGATCGGCAACAACGCCGATGGCATATTTGATATGTCACGCGTAAACGATCGTCAAAAAAGACCGCATCTTTCAACCTTAACTGGGAACAAACGGTATTTTCATTCAACGATGTCAGAGGATAAATTTTAGAGGCAACTATCACGACAGAAATGTCCAGCCGTGATTCAACATAGAGTGTTTTTGAAGTTGAACTCTGGTATTGCCAAAGTACCGTGATACTCTAACAGAAAAGCAAAAGAAAAGCAAATCAGAGAAAAGATAGAACGCATGGGTAACAATCTCTGTGAGCAATACATAACAACTCACTTAGGTTGGCAAAGCCAAGGTCAGCTAACAATTCCCTCTTACTAAATACAATGACGAAGCAAATTGAAACTCTGAGATAATCACACTTGACACTGTAAACAGGGGCACCCAACGTCAATTTTCGGAAAATATCTGTTCGAAAGACGATTTGAGATCTAGAATTTTCAGAACATTTGTTGTAAATTTCTTGCTTGCCTGCCTGTCCTAGGATTTTCGAACTTCTGAAAAATGGTATAATTGCCCATTTTAAACGGATTTTTACCCTAAAAAGGTCGCCTAGAATTTTCGGGAGCCTTTTTTCTGGCTGAAATTTTTGAAAAGGTAAGTTTTGATCCCTATAATTTTCTAATCGCTAGACTTTCAGCTAGAAAATCCGAACAGATGGAAAATTTTTAGGGGATAAAAATATGACTATATCTACCGTTTAAATACTAAAATACGTTTAACAATACTACGTTTAAGTGGTTTTTAACTATATTCTCGTTGGGTGTCCATGTGTAAAGTCGATCTGAAGCAACTTAGCTCTAGTCAACTAAAGTCAACACAAACACAGTTTATTTTTTTTGCTTTTGTTTTGTTTTGCACAAATTACGGAAAAATTTATCTGATTAAATTGAATGGGTACTACTACCCCAAGTAAGCCCTGAGTCGTCTTTCGAATGGTCTAACCTAGGACTAAGATTGAGTTTGCCTTCCCTTGACAAAGCGGTTTACCCGCCTGATTTTTTCTAAGTAGACTTGAGTCATCAGGGTTCTCCTTAGTAGTCCACTATCATTTCAACTAAATTAATATCAATTTAACCTTGACCTTGACGGTAGAAAGAAAAGACGTGTCTACAATTGACTCTTTCTTAATCATTCGACCGACTGCCTATTATTAGTGGTACGTTCGTCAATTGCCTCCAGAACCCTCACGTACGAAGCCTCATGCACCACGTCGAAAGGAATGCGTACTATTAGAATCTTGTGCGTTTGAGCATTCAGTCAGAAACGCGGAAACTTTTAAGTTTTTAGATAAAAATGGAGCTCAGCCCAATGCAGTTTTCAGGTGGCTCTTAGAGTCCATAATCCCGGCGACAATGGGAGGATTTTACGAAGCTGTTAATAGACTTCTAAACAGGAAAAGTAAGATCTGCAAATACCGCACGGATATCGTTTTGACCGCTGTACCAATCCCAAGGTCACAACACTAAAATAAGATAGTTGAAGTCGTATTTTCGTAAAATTAAAGTTGTGTTAGCCAGTGAGCAG
Organism: Montipora capricornis; assembly: GCF_036669925.1. Classification (NCBI taxonomy): domain Eukaryota; kingdom Metazoa; phylum Cnidaria; class Anthozoa; order Scleractinia; family Acroporidae; genus Montipora; species Montipora capricornis. Next base: position 20,082,464 of record NC_090884.1, on the reverse strand, counting down.
GCTCTTTGCACGGCTTTGAACCCAGTTCCAAAAGTTGAGCGTGAGACAGAAAAAGAAAGACTGACAGAGGATACCTGCCTCCACAATTCGTTCGCATTTGATAAAACAGGTTTTGGAGAGCACTCCAACGGAAGAGCTTTGTGTAAGATTTAGACCCTTAGAAAAGCATTTTAAAATATTCTACAGTAATAACAGATGTCTAAAAACGACGACAACTTTTTGAAAGCCTTAAATAAATCAAATGCCAATATTACATAATCAAAACCTAATGTATCACATTAGTAATACTAATATCACAAAGGAGAAAGATAAAATAATAAATACTGGAATAAGCTGGTAACACTACTTGAATAAGTCGTTTGTCAAAGTAATTACAAGTACAGTATGCGGTTTTGGTAATTTAATTTGCCTTATTAACTGTGTCATCTGATTGAGAGTGGAGCCGGTGTCGCGAATAAAAACTTTCGCCGCTGGCTGGAGCCAGCCGCTAGCTTGAGCTGGCACTTTGATCCTAATGGCCTTCTTAATAACTGACTGCAACGCTCTTAAATGGGTGTGGTATCCATTACTCGTAATTCACGAATGGAATGCTATGTTGAACACCACTATTCTCACGGCAATACTTGCACAACATTACTCGGTCAAAAGTATCTTTATTGTGCGATCGTTGACGATTTCCTGGACATCGCTTCCTGTGTATGACTCTTTATCCTAGACAAATACGCTGGAAAGTCGGTTTTTTATTCCATGTATAATGCCAGAACATTACGTCAGAAAAAAGGACAGGGGCACCCAACGACCAATTTGTTGTAAAATGTATTATTATACCCCAGTTAATAAAAATAAATAATATTAAAACATTTTCAGGTGTTTTTCAGAGTTGCTGGGAAAACATTATCTGTTCCTTTTTCCCAGCAAGACACACAAGAAATTTCCCAGCCAGATAGATAAAATTGGTTGGTTTCCCAGCCAGCTGATCAAATTTATTTCCCAGCCAGGAATTCCGCGCGCTTTCAAATCCGTCGATCCGAAACCAACTATTCTCACGGCAATACTTGCACAACATTACTCGGTCAAAAGTATCTTTATTCTGCCATCGTTGACGATTTCCTGGACATCGCTTCCTGTTTATGACGCTTTATCCTGGACAAATGCACTCGAAAGTCGGTTTTTTTTCCATGTAAAATGCCATAACATTGCGTCAGAAAAAAGGCGCGTTTGGGGGCTGGAGATGGATAGGTAACCCGGAAAAAAACACATTCTCGAGTGTGTTAAATTGAATATAGTACACTCTACGTTCGTAGTCACAATAGAGTAGGCTTGCGATAGCCGGCTGCCTGCGTTAAAGGGACCTTAAGATCTAAGACGGCGACGTCGGCAAATACTTCATTTAAATTTTGCCAGTTGATGTGTTCGTTTTCCCAAAAACCGATAAAGTACTATCTGACTCTTTAACCTCCACGGTACATGGGCTGAGCTTGAGTAAGGCAGGTTTCCTTTCCTTTTGTCAGCATCGTTAGTTAGCAAAGAAAATGCAAAAATGGGCACGCGTTGCGTACGTGTGGTTATGCAGAAACACAGCGCTATATTGCATAGCTGTCAACTGAGCTGCGTTTTGTTTTCCAGGTGAAGCAAGTTGTCTTTCCGTAATATATAGCTCTAAAAGTAAAGATATTGTTTTGGTATCGTATATTATTATAGTGCCATGGTAGATGTCATAGGCAAATAGCCTCCTGAGAAGACGTGGTTACTAGTAAAATACTAAACCCAGAAACAGAGAAGAAAATAAAAGAGAATCGAGGCTGACTTGTTGATCATTTTCAAGTTCCCTTACAACTTCTTCACCACAAGTCTAATCGTGTACTCTGAGCGTGTGACAGCCTTCCAAGACAAATGTCCACTGCAGTTAAGGTTAGTATCTGGATGGGCGACTTACTGTCATTAACATAGGACCAAAAATTCTATTTTAACGCTCAAAAATGCGAACCAAGCAAGGTACAGATTTTAACCTGCTTTATGCAAAACAAATTTGGATACACAGCTTTTAGGAAGACCAGAAGGAAGTTTTCAGGAGGTGTCGAAAAACATTTTGGGAGATTTTTGCTGGGTTCAATTTTTCTATTGTACTTTTGGCATGGCTGCTCAAGTAAATTGCAGAATCGAAAGTGACGTCGAATTTAGCGGCCGCCGTGATCAAATTACCTCGTGTGTTTACTAACAACATGCGAAACAAAGGATACATCTGTGTCAAAATGATGGCAAGATACCGGGGTTTTTTTAGGTTGGTTTTTTCTGTAAGTGCTAACTCAACACAAAGATTACAATCGCTTAACTCTTGAGGTTGACCATTTTTTCTGCAAAGTAAAAAATTCACTCTCCTAGACGAGGTTATTTATCACCAGGTAATTCCTTCGTTTTGGAAATAGCATCTGCTTTATTATTCATCAGCGTCACAAATTCCTGCTGATTTTGGGGCTCATTTGTTAAAACTCAAGCACTCTTCCAACAGACCTTACTTACAGTGCACTACCACCACAGGGACCCCAAGGCCAGTGTGGGGAAATATAAGGATTTGTATGGGAATACAAGACCTGAGATCTGAGAGGATAATTTTACGAAAAAGTTCTCAATTTAAAAGCCTAACCTTATTGCCATTGTGGGTCGCTTCCTTTCTGTGAGGTTTTTTTTTCCAGATTCGACGCGAATTGAACCATTATCAGTTTCTCGGTTGTCAACCGGCAGGTACAAAACACAAGTCAAAGGTCACTGGTCATTGTTATACCAATACAGACAGTGTCCTAAGCATTCATAAATACTTTCTGTAGTGGTAAAACAATGACCTGTGACCTGTGTTTTGTACCTGCCGGTTGTCAACGGTCATTATAAAACTGACCTTTTGTATTATGACCGTTAACAATCGAGGACCTCATCGAATAAATTCGCGTCGAATCTGGAAAAAAACAGGAGGGAAGCAATCCACAATGGCAATTAGGTTAGGCTTTTAATCGAGACTTTTTTCGTAAAATTATCTTCTCAGATCTCAGGTCTTGTCTTCCGATACAAATCCTTATATTCCCTCATACTGAGCTTGGGGCGCCTGTGCTACCACAACAATTTGAGGGAAGACTTGCATGATAATCCCTCGCATTGTTCCTCGAAGTGTGTTTAAGAGCACCTAAACATGAATGACTTTTGGTTACTAACATAAATCTCCCCATCCAAAAAGCAAACATGTGTTACAATTGTTACCCAGGATTTCTCTTTTTCCGTGCCGTGCAAGCGTAAATTTGGACTAGCATCAACGATTGTGATCTTTGTGTTGAATTCGCACCTTTCTTGCTGAACTTCATAACATTTGAAAGAAAAAAACTAAACTAACAGAAACTCGGTGCGTTGCCGTCATTATGTCACAGATGCTTCCTTTTTTTCTTGAGTTATCAGTATTAAACACGCAAGGTAACTTTATCACAGGCGGCCGCTAAACTCGATGTCACTATGATTTTGCAATTTTACTTGTACAACCAAAAGTACGACAGAAAAAATGAAGGTAACAAAAATCTCCCAAAATGGCAACTTGTTATATCGTGGCAGAAAAGTTATGTTTTCATCTCGCAAAGTTTGTTGCTGATGGCAAAATATTTTATTCTCGATCGACACTGTTCCAGGCTCCCAGATATTCGGGAAAACGAAAACAACTGAAAAGCGAGTTGTTTTCGTTTTCCCGACTATCTAGGAGCCTAGAACAGGCTACTGCTCTTCTCAAAAACTATATATCAATATTTATTTACTTTTGCGTTAACATTTGTTTTGCATAAAGCAGGCTAACAAGATATGTACCTTCAATTGTTGCTTCGTTCGCATTTTCGAGCGTTAAAATAGAACTTTCGGTCGTATGTTCCTGACAGCAAGTCGTATCTTTTGGCGTCTCTAATCCAGCTACTAACTCTGTCGGACAGGGATTGACTTCAGTGAACTTTTGTCTTGGAAAGCTGTCAGAAGCTCAGAGAACACGCTTAAGCTTTTGATGGCAAAAACGTTGTAAGGGATTTTGAAAATGATCACCATGTCAGCCTTGAGGCTAATGTTTCTTGATTTCCTTTTACTTTATTCAATCTTTCTGGGTTTAGTGTTATACCAAACTACATGTCTTCTCAGGAGGTGTTTAGCAAAGAAATCTACCATGGCACTGTAATGATTTACGACACTGACAAAAATATTGCGTCCTATGAGAGCTACGTACTTGTTCTCTCGAGAAGCGATCACCAGGGTTTTTTTGGTTTCTTTTTTGATAGTTTTTTGTTCAGCTCGAGTGTAGAATCATGCCGAACTTTTGTAGTTTCTGAAAACTATTTACTACTTGTAGCTTTTGTTGAGTTCAGTGAATCGATGATGAAATTTTGGCGATTTGAAACCGGACTGGACTACTGGATTTAAGCTATTTTCTTAACGAGATTTCAAGTTATTGTGGAACGTTTGGTGCCCCAACACTGAAATCAAGATTATGGAATTGTCAATGCTGGACAATTTGGACTGGACTATGGAACACGCAACTACGTGATTTTAGATTTTTGAGCATTGAGAGAAATGGAGTGCAGATGTTGTCATTTTGTCTTCGTCACGGCAGATTTTAACAGTTTTCAAGGAACTACACCAGGATTATGGAACCGGACTTTCAATACAGGATGATAAGTTATTGAACTGTGATTTGTAATAAGTTTTTCGGATGATTTAGAACTGATCTGGTAATTTTTGGATGAAAGGAATCAAGGGGGCAATTAAGTAAAACTGTGATATTTGAATAAAGTATTTCAAAAAATAGAAATAATAAAAGATCCCGTATCCTGACAACCCCCAATAGGGCTTTGTTGTTTGCATTTGCAAATTTAGTAACATTAATAATACGAGTTTTGACAGGAAACAACTTCAAGTTCAATTACAGATTTATGTTTCTAATAATCTCTCGCCATTTTCCTAAGTCTACCTGTGGTTGAAGTTCACCGTAACTGGACAATTTGTGTTAATTGTTTGTGTATCCCACGGATACGCCCATATAGGCGTCTTGTTTGCTTTGTAGTCACTATTATCGTGAATTTAGAAGACTGAAAGCTTGATATGGATTATATTATGGGAAATGGTCATTATTTGTTTGAAAAGACAACCCAAGTGTACTGATGGACATAGGTCTCGAACCTGGGAATGTTGATCAACCCGTCACCCAACCACTCAACCACCACACCGATAGCTGCTCAGGGACAATATTTTAAACACTTTTTGATAATACTGTATTATCACTCGCCAACAAACAACATTAAACACTACAAAAGGTTGGTTTCCAAACTTCACGACAAAGCTAAACATTTTAAAATCAAATCTTAGGTCTAAATGATTAATCTAGGTTAGGCCTAATTACTCTTCTATGGTAGACTTAAATATACGTTTCTTTGATCTTCAGTGGTAAAGCGGAAAGAAGCCGTTCCTATAGAGTCGTAACTCCGGGGCCAAATCCGATCCACAGATTTTACTTTTTTGTTTCCTTATTTTCTCTGCTACCCCAAGTCCTGGGACACAGTGTCCAAAATTCACGATAATAGTGAATTCAAAGCGAATTAACGATTCAGGATAATCGCGAATAAAAACGAAACACAATGGGGCTCTTATTAAAGTCCACATGAGGTTCCTTGTCTCAATTATTTATGAAAAGTGTTGAAGATCGAAAATCCAAAATAAAGCGTTTTTCCGGCAGAGTTGAATTGAACAAGAGGGGGATTGATGGTGCCGAGTTCGGTTTACGTAAAAAGTTGACAAAATCAGAGGGGATTTGGAAAATTTCGAATGCTGCAAGGCATAGTTGTTACTGTTACTGCTGTGAAACGAGACCTTCAGTTGAAACCTTGGGTATTACAATGAATGGTAAGGGAGATGATGTTCATGATGAGTTTTTCCCAAAACTAAACAAGATCTCGCAGCCTCCTTTTAACGCGAAACTTAACCAGGGTCCGATTTGCTATATTCTAACAATCACAAGATGACGTAAGGGAATCTTCTATTTTTATTTTGTCTTCGAAACATCCACCCTCAATATTATCGTTTGACTGGCGGATATCCGTCGCATTTGCTCTTTTACTGTGTTATATTATCGATCAGTGCACCCTCCGCAACTTGAACTCCTGTCGAAGGGTTCTTCTCTTGCAGCAGTTGTGTCCCGGAGACGGCATTCCGTAACGCAAAAAGGAGTAAAAGGAATGACGCAAGCAAAAAAGCCACCATCAACCAATAAGCAATTTAAAATATGAAATATAGAGTCGAATGGGATCACACTTTATGCTCCAACAAGACTCCTGGGAGACTCAACTTAGCACAAGTTGTTAGTTGTTAGATCTTGTTTAGTTAGCAAGAATTTTCATGTTCACACCAAACTCCACAAGAAAAAATTCTTTTTGCTATGGTTTCTGAACCCCAACTCGCATAGATTTTTTAGATTTTTTTGTTCTTTTCATGTAAAACGAATGACTGATAAACTTGTGTGTGGAATGGGGAAAATTTTATTTGAATAATGAGTTTTATATGGTAAGCCAACGCATTTTGTAACTCATGACCGTCATTTCGTATGCGAGGCAACATTCATTTTTAAAGGTAACCGTTACATTTTCAATTAGTCTGTGTACAGCCGCCCCTTCGATTCCCTTAGAAGAAATTGATTTCTTCTGAGGGGATTTCATTCTTTGAAACTTACTAAATATTTTCTAACCTCGGATCGATGTAAAAAAAGATAAGGCCTCGAGAAATCACCCTAGCCATAATCGTTAAGCAATCAGGAGCTCATTAAGGGTTCTGGTACAATACAATAAAGTACAAGACATTAAAAGAAATTTTTTTTTGGTTTTTACTTTATTTCGAACACACACTTTACAAACATGCGCACTTGCACTAGATCACTTGATTACGTCTTGCTATCTTACTTACTAGTATTGTAACAGACAAACGAATAGTTTCCACACAGAATAAAACTTGCTCATTTGGCCTTTGGATTGAAAATATCTCTTTGTACGATGATCTTATTCCGGCTAACAAAGTCTAAAGACTGAGATAGCATAAAGTTTTTAGCTCAAGTCTATCTCAGCGACAGGATATAATAGTTAAAGAGACAGGTTTTCTTCTATGTGTGGTAGTATTTAGAACATCTACTGTGTAGGAGTCACCACTTTGAAGGTTCCACCAGCCTATAGCTTCGACCTAGAAATCACGAGCCGTATTACACTAAACTAACATGTGAGACCATAGTTAATACAGGAAAATGGTTATGAAACGCGACAAGTTTCTTTGTTCTTTGTTCTCTTTTTTGGCCTTGACCGTGCACAAAACACAATAGTTGTTGACTCCGTACTGAGGAACTAACCAATAGAAACGTGTTGATTACGTAATCATGCATAGTGTATGAGCGCATAGTTGAACGCAAAACAAAAGATTGTACACGGTCGTGGACTTCCCAACCTAAATCTTGGCATCTTTGTTTCCTCCTTTGATGTTTGCCGAGCTTCCAAACCATCCCCTCCAGTCTATTAACTATAGTGAGACAGAGTTTCTAACAAATTACAATAATTGCACAAAGGAGGATTAACCATTTTCTTCATGTATAACCTATTACCATAAGGTAGGATATTGTGATTATTTTATACCTCGGTCAAGATTCTCCCATATTTAGACCTCCTGCTCGGTTAATAAGAGCTAAATACGACGATAGGTCACGTTGGGACCATATATTAAAAAGTGTTTGCAATTGATTTAATTTGGAAGTAAAATTTTCTGTATCGCATAGTTTACGGTTATACGAAAAAGATGTCCCTAATGCGCAGATAGGTCATTGTGGCCTCTTAACTTCGAAAGGCACTTCCCTTTTATTAGCATTTTTTCTAAGTCACATTACTTCAAATTTAGACACATTTTCATTTGTCTTAACCTCCTGCAATCACCGAAGGCATTCACTAGATCCAGCAGTTTTCCAAGCAAGAAAGCATCTTTGCAGAAAGCTGTATAGTGTCATCCGCGTTCTGGAAAAGTTTGAGTTCCCGATTGGCTACCTGGATCCCTTTTATGTCGCGTGAAGCTCTCATAGCGGTGAAGAGTATCTCCACAGCTGAAATTAAATAAATAGTAACCCTGATGAAGAGCAGCCTTGTCTGACACAACGATGTAATATAAACCAATTGGATGCATAGCCATTATTAATCGCTAGTGATATTTGTGTAGAAAACTTTCATCCAAGACTTGAATTCAGAATCAAACTGAAAAGTGTTTAGCGTTCAAGGCTATCGAAACCTTTTTCGAAGTCAATAAAAAGAGCAATGCCATATAAATTTTCCTGAGCTGTGAATTGTAAGATGTCAGATATAAGTCGGATCTTTTCGCCGATAAATTAAACCGGCCTTTCATATAGTCTGATTGGGAGTCATTTATAATTGAAGATAACACCTTTTTAAGCTTTTTTAGGAATAAGCCTTATAATACCTTGTCTTTGTGAGATTGACATCTCACCCTTTTGAAAACCGTACTAATTGAAGCTGTCGACCATTTTGTTGGATAATAGAATGTGATCCCAGAAAAAGCTATATAGAACTCAGCAGTTAAGCCATCCGTCCCCGGGGACTTATCAGTTCTCTGAAAGTTCTTCAGCGCTTCCCTAGGCGCCTTTTAAACGTCGCATTTCACATGTGCCGAATCTAATGCAAATGAGCGAAAACAATAGATTTTTCTCATTCGCATTCGATTCGGCACATTTAAACAGAGACGTTTAAAACGGGCCTTACACTCTTTGACTGTCAATAATCCTTCACAGCTTTGTTTCTCTTTTTCCTCTAGTGTCTTAATCTTATCAATGGGTAAAAAACAAGTTAAATATAGGATCGCATCACTTGCGAATTCTGCGAAAAATAGTAACCTACTGTAAAATTGTCTCTGTTTTTCAAAGATTTCATTTGGATCGGTCATACTGCTTTCGTCGCCTGTCTTAAGGCTTATGATGAATTTGTTTTCATAATTTCTTTTTTCCAGGTTAAAGCTACGTTCGCCAAATTCATGCCATCGTGCTATGGAGCGCCAGAATACAGGCACCGCGAGCTATGGAGGTATATCGATGACAAAATTCAATGATCAGAGTATTTGAAAGAAAATCGTCCAAATCGTAAATGCGTCAATCCAAAGCTCAATGGCAACAAGCCGATTCTGAAAATGGCCATCACGGAGCCTAACGCAAATAGGTAGAACGCGAAAAGGCATAACGCAAAAAGGCAAATAGCGATAACGCGAATAGGCATAACCCCCAGTATGAATGACGCAAAAAGGCATGACGCAAAGACGCATAGCGCAAATGGCCATATCGCAAAAAGGATAACGCAATGAGGCATAACGCACAGCCATAACGCAGAAGCATAACTTAAACAGGAAGAAAAAGTTCAATAGCAATTGTATGTTCTTTCCCTTGACAGCTAGTTTCCATTCTTCAAAGGGCCTTTGCGTCATGGCTATTTTAAGTTATACCTTTTGCGTTATGAATATTTGCGTTATGCTTTGCTGCGTTATGCCTCTCTGCGTTATGCCTTTTTGCGTTATGGCTTTTTGCGTTATGCCTCTTTGTGTTATGCCTTTTTGCGTTATGGCTTTTTGCGTTATGCCTCTCTCCCTTCTTTCTCTTTCCGTGATGGCCATTTGCAGAATCGGCTTGTTGCCATTCAACTTTGGATTGATGCATTCACGATTTGGACGATTTTATTTCAAATACTGATAACTGAATTTTGTCATAGATATACCTCCATAGCGAGCTCTGTTAAGGGAAATTCTTTCAAGTTAGTTTCTTCAGTATTTCTGTATAGTGATTGATATTATTGGATGTTGGTTGGACGTCTATTTATTTGTGCAGCCTTTCGGCTTCTTGTATGAATTTTTTCATTGTCTTGGTGTTTTTTTGGCCTTCATTTTTGCAAGGCTGATTGCAAAACATCTTATTTCCATTTTTCCCATCTCTCATGCACAAGAGTCTTTTGTTTCTGTAAACTGCTGTTTCCTTGAAGACAAAGTCCCATTTAACCAACTTTCTATAAACTGCTGAATTTATGTGCCATCTTTTCTGTCCTCTAAAACCCAAGGTCCTCTGGGGATCTGCACCTTTGTTTTAAGGTCCAAAAAACACTGAGAATGATTGCAATGCGGGGTGAGTTGAATATGACATTTAAAAACAGATGATTGTGGCAAAAGATGCTTGAGAACAAACCAATAGTCTAATCTGCGTTCGCCAGGTAAACTGTTTCTCGCCTTGATGTAGTTTTCTCCAAAGGTCTTCCAAATCTAAGCTGGAGATTAATATGTTTACCTGCTACTACATTCTTCTTGCAGGAAAGATCACGTCCTCCTTCTTTGTCATCTTTTGAAAGCAGACAATTAAAATCCCCACTTACAATTACATTCTCGCCCGAAACTGCTTGAGAAGATTTTGTATCTGGGAACTTGAGTCATTTGGTGTGTCATATTCGCGCATACGAGCTTTAGGGAAGACTTTCATAGGGAAGACCTAAGTGGCGGAGGACAAAAGAACCATTATATTATTCCGATTAGGCCTTGTTGTTATGTTCGCTTTGTTCTTTTGTTTCGTGGACTTTAATTATTTCGGATCCCGTATATGAAAGACCAAGCCGAGCTGTAGATCGCCAACACTAATTAGAAGGATTAGTATTCAGCCGTTTTCACTCTGGATTTGTTATACAATCTCAACGTTAAGTTTGGGGTTAAAAAAAATTGTGATACCTTTACTATGCTTGCTGACAGGGCAGAAAAAGCTTTTTCTACCCCGTTCATTACTCCACGATTTTTCTATATTATTGCTATAATAATAAGGACTTTGAAGAGTTACTAAATCGGCCTTCCCCCTTAAGCACCGCAGATATTCCACCATAAGACACTACTCTTCCCTTGAATTGCGATAAACCAAGTAAGGTAGAGATTAGGACAGCTATCCAGGCGCTGAAGGACGGGCCGGATGGGGTTCCTGCCGAGGCCATGGAGGGAGATCTATCAACATCAGTAGATATCCTCCATAGGCTCTTTGCTAGGATTTGGGAAGAAGAGAACATCCCTGAAGAGTGGCGGGAAGGTATTATTGTCAAAGTTCCCGCTAAGAAAGGAGACCTTGGATATTGCAATAACCATTATAGGGGTATTATGCTACTATCTGTTCCGAGCAAGGTATTAAACAGAATACTTCTGTTTAGGATGAGGACAGCAGTGGACATCCTGCTTAGGGACCAGCAAGAAGACTTTAGGAAAGACCGTTTATGCATAGACCAAATATGTACCCTACGTGTGATTATAGAGCAATCATTGGAATGGAATTCGTCCCTGTATGTCAACTTTGTGGACTATGAGAAGGCGTTTGATAGTGTAGATCGTGAGACTCTTTGGAAGCTCTTGCGCTTTTATGGCATCCCAGAGAAGTTTGTTACATTGATTAAGTCTAGCTATGAAGGTTTTACTTGTCGGGTAGCCCATGAGGCTCAGCTTTCATATTCATTCGAAGTGAGGACAGGGGTGCGACAAGGTTGTCTTCTATCACCCTTTCAATTTCTACTGGCCATTGATTGGATAATGACATCGGTAACCAAAGCAGGTAACAACGGAATACAGTGGACCCCATGGGAGCAGTTGGACGATCTGGATTATGCGGATGACCTTTCCCTGCTCTCCCACAACCCTCTGCAAATGCAGGACAAACGTTAACCTTCAAGGCTAGCAGAGGAATCGGCTAAACTGAGTCTGAGAATTAACAAGGTGAAGACTAAAGTATTAAGGATTAACACCACAAGTAAGGTACCTGTTGTGGTCGAGGGGCAGCCGTTGGAGAATGTCAAAGAGTTTTCATATCTCGGGAGTGTTGTAGACACCCTTGGAGGTACGGACAAGGATGCACTTACAAGGATTGGAAAGGCAAGAGCAGTGTTTATCATGTTGAAGAAGGTATGGGCATTGAAAGAGCTGTCTGAGAGAACCAAACTTCGCATATTTAGATCAAATGTGAAGACTGTTCTGCTCTACAGGTCAGAAACCTGGAGAACAACGAAGAGGATACAAAGTAGAGCTGAGAGTTTTGTTAAGAGCTGTCTCAGAAGAATTCTTGGCTTTTGCTGGAAGGATAAGGTAGCCAACAAGCAGCTGTGGGAACGGGCGGAAGAAGAGCTAATTACGCTACAAGTAAGAAGGAGGAAGTGGGGCTGGATAGGCCACACTGTACGGAAGCCAGGGAGTAACACCACGCGGAATGCTCTTTCATGGAATCCCCAGGGAAAGAGGAAACGAGGGCGCCCTAGAAACAGCTGGAGGAGAGATTTGGAGTGTGGCTGAGCTGGACAGAACTTGGTAAGTAAGTAAGTAAGTAAGTAAGTAAGTAAGTAAGTAAGTAAGTAAGTAAGTAAGTAAGTAAGTAAGTTCTCTATATTATTAGTGTCGTGTGTGTCGCATTTCGTGTATGTATATCATGAAGTAGGAAAGGAGCAGTAGGAGGAGAAGAATAAAGAGAGCACATGGTTGACTTGTTGTGTGCTTCTTCGGAACTAGTATCACTTTGGCATTGGCATTATATGTCTCTTGCAGAAATCTTATTGAGGCGTTTTTATGACGCAACTTTGCCTAAAGATTGCGCCCCTCTTTCTCGAGCTGTTTAAACCTCTAACATTAAGCATGATTAGACTTAGCCTATCCATGTCGATTAAAATCAAGAAAACCAAAGAAAACTGTTCCAGGTGCAAGACAATAAACGACAACATTGACAAGTTACCACGCGGAGTTCAAATTATTGGTGAAATAATTGGTGAAATAACTCAATGAATGCTTTCCAAATTCTGCCCTTCCAATGCCTGTTATAAGGAAGAAAAGAATAGGTTTGAAAATGTGAAAATTTAATTATGCTTTTCCACTCAATGGTATGTGATGACAAGGTTTCGAATTGTGAATCTCAAATGTTCACCATGGTCAACCGTCGGTGGGGTTAAAGATAAACAGTTCATTTATTTAATTAAACAGACGATTCACCCTGGTGAACCTTGCCGCAATAGCATGAAATGTTGTAGGATTTTTTCGATTTCATATTTACAAACTAGCTTAGAGTACAACGTCGGCATAGGATCGCTCTTGAATGCCTTGAAATTCTTTCCCCCTGAGATGTCAAGCTAAGGCATGCCTTGTGAATCGCACGGTGAATTGTTGACAATCATGCGATCACTTTCATACAATTAATTTAATCACCGTATATAAATTCTTCTCGAGTTGGTGCAAGCTCCACATCGGCACGACTGTATATTTTTCAGATTAAATACACACCGAACCTCACGAGACGTCAGTGACCCCACCTCTCTAACATCAGTATGTGTGTGCGCTACGTTAATCAAATTACACGGTGTAAATTACTTTACATGGAAATGCAGTACAGAGAGTAATGGAGGTGTTCCCTTATACACCAGATAGTATTTAATTATTTGGTCTTCTAAAAATTCTCCAACACATACTGCACACAATAGACAGACAATCCGTTTAACCCAGGCCCCGTCCACACGTAACCGGATATTTTTGAATCCGCAACTTTTTCTTTCCGGATACATCTTCCGTCCACACATATTCGGGGAATTTGCTGACGAATCCGGAACTTTTTGAATACGCTCTCCAGAGTGGATATTTTTAAATCCGATATGAATCTGGAACCCTGTGGACGCCAAACCCAGATAATTTTTATAAACCTGATGACGTAACAAGATCGAGCCCAGTTCCATACCGTGAAATTAATTCTCAAGATGGCTGCCAAGGGCTTCATGGCGCATGCTCTGTTACCTCTGTTTTCTTGAGGAGTCCTGAGCACTAGAGTGAATCCGGATTCGTTTCGGATGTGTGTGGACGGGCAAATTCGATTTGAATACGCTACGTGTGGATGAAAATATTTTTGAATTCGGAAAGAAAAAATTGCAGACTGAAAATATATCGGGATACGTGTGGACGGGGCCCTAGTAACCAGTTTACTTCTTTTCTAAAGAGACTTTACTTCTGATCTACATGCTCTGCAGATTTGCCGATTTCCTTCACACAAATACAATACTCGTCACATTAGTTGAAACACCCAGCCCCGTTTCCCCCCTCCTTCAATGTTGATTTTACTACTAGTAGTCGCCCAAAAAATTCTCACACGACATTGAATTGGGGGTAGGGGGATGTGGTATAAGCTACGATCTTGTAACACAATGATTCTAGACTATTCGCTAAGTGTTCTAGACTTTCGAAAAGTCCTTCGTCTCATATAGACGCGCGCGGATCGTCGATCGCTCATTCACTTCGCGTACGAAAAATCACGATTCGCTCGCCAAAACATTTCTCCTGGGATTCTCGTGAGGTCGACTTGCGGCAAGTCTATAAATTTTCCAACTAAATATGTCTAGTATTAATGATGAATGGTATATGAAATGAATCATATATGAACTGCGGGTATGAAATCAAGTGAAGCTATGATCTTCGCAGTAGAGAAGCCTGAAAAATTCAGGACTTCACGGGGGTTTGAATCCGTGAGCTCCCGATTCCGGTGCGACGCTCTAACCAACTGAGCTATGAAGCCACTGACGTTGGGAGCTGGTCATTTGTGGGTTCTAATGGTTCCGTGAGGAATGAATCAATGATGAATGGTATATGAAATGAATCATATATGAACTGCGGATATGAAATCAAGTGAAGCCATGATCGTCGCAGTTATGAGAGTGCCTACTCGCTGGCTGCTCTCCTAAGAGATACTCTTTGCTCAAAATGGAGATCAGTATCAATAGACTCCGAATAGTTTTGTATATTCAGTGGATCTGACTTCATGAACTAATACATACTATTAGATTTAGCCAAGCCTAAAAGGGGAACTCCACGTTCTAACCCCAGAAAGCAAATTATACACTCCTTTTTTAATAAAAACGTCTAATTTTGGAGCTGAGGCTGAACTCTCTTAATTTGGCGTTGTGAGGCTGAAAACGTTGTTAAAGATGTTCTTAATTTTACATGGTATATTAGTTTTTCAATAACTGAAATCTTGCGGACGTGACTAGAAAACCTATCAAAGTGCTTGCTTTGATGGTGTTTAAGTTTAATATTTTGTAACGATTATAAATAAGAACTGCTCATAAAATGAGTGTTTGTCATGCAATAAATATGCCCTTAAGTATTTGGGTTAATTTACATTTCTTTACCTTGATTTCATGCTTTCATTTAAAATACAAACACCGAAATAAAAACGTTCTCAATCGACTCAATCTCAGCCTGAGGAATGTTCTTAATACGTTTTTATAATTTTGGTTAATGTCAGTGTCAACGTTCTTATAAAAAAGGTTCTTATAAAAAAAAAGAGTGTATAGTGTTTATGGAAATAATTATGCTTCTGCATTAAGAACGAAATTAATCGTCATAAGTGTGTATAGTTTACAGTGATCAAACACCTCTGAGCTGACAGCAGTAAGCAAACAAGCCTTGCAAACAATAACCAACAATTTTAATCAACAACTAAAACTGAAATTACATGCACAGTAATCTTTTCAGTTCAGAACAACAGCAACAGTACTTCGCTTAAGTACCAGTCAAATTAAAGCTTCAACATTCTCCCTCGGGCATACCGCGGGCATTTGATTCCTTTCCTGCCCGTGGACAGGGAATTTGATCATCTTAGTCTTCCCGGGGGCGGGGCATTTGATCACCAGCCTCGATTTCATGTTTCCATTTCACATGGGGTGATAAACCATGGCGAAGACAAACTTAGATGCATTCAAAGGTAAAGATTCCGCATTCCTGGCTGATTGGTTGAAAAGCAAAGGCCTACACAAACTTTGTTCCGTATTTGAAAGTATTATGCACCTATCAATGTTAAGCCCCGGGGTGGGGGGGGCGGGCTACCTACGGGAAATTGACTCAGAGAGCCTTCCCCTGGGTGGGGATTTTGACATGTAGGCGGGAATTTGACATGTCCGCCATCTTGGAACACCGAGAGAACCTGGAGATGAGTTATCCTCAACCTTGGTTTGTGGGACTTCTCTTGTTTTCCTAATTTTTCTGGACACTGTGGTTGAAAGAAAAGTAAGCGAATCTGTCTTCAGGGGTGGATCCATACCGGTTTCCGACGTTTTACAGAAGTCGGTAAGAAACATGGGAAAGGGGACTTTGGAGAGTTAAAATCTAAAATTTTCCCGGGGGAGTATGCCCCCGGACCCGCTACAAACTTTTTCTTATCCTAGCTCCGCCCCTGGTCTTGTCATTTTGTAAATAAGGTCCATCACTTCTATCAGTCCTTGCTGGAGTGTTCACAAGTACGAGAATGTTTCTTTCTACTTTTTTTTGTGATTGGTTTTTGTATCATTTCTATATTTCATGATTTTCCACTCTATCATTGTGCATGCTTGATTGATTCGCAAGCTGGTTAATATTGTTCATGTTGTTTGCTAAATGTTAGGGTCTTGTTCAGTACCGTGAGAAGCGGAAAGGTTTCGTGTTACACGACCAATCGACAGTGAAGAACATTCATTGGTGTTCGAAAAGTGAGAATCTAATGAAAAGAAAGTTACTCCAGGGCAGGAATGTTATGTTCTGAAGGTTCCCGGTGGTGGGAGAATTTGACAGTCTGTAGGTGCCCAGAGGTGGGAAATTTGACGTTAGCTTCCACGAAAATGTCCAATTCCCCTGGGTCAAAATGAACCAAATGAAGGTGACCCCTGCTTAAAACTTCGTTGCTATGCTCGAGAAAGGTTTTTTTTTTCGGTAAAAACCTTTCATCTCTTCAACGATCGATCCTCTATTGGGTTCCAGTCCTTGCCCGACAGGTCACGCAAAAGCGTCACAAACGAACTTTTCCAAGAGCTTTGCAAGATCACGTGGATTTTACTCGTTCAGATCATCGGTGACCCCTATTTTTTTTAATCATGAATCACTTACTTTACTTACTATCTACAAAATATGATGAAATGAAAAAATTCCCACCGTAAGAAGTTATCTTTTTTTAACATTTTCTTTCCTCGTGCCATCGAATTCCGGTAGTGGTTGCAACGGATAGAGCGTACGAAAATGCTCGTCGAGGATGAACTCTACTGTCTACCACATCCCCAGCGGCATACAGTTATCTAAAAATCTCACTCCTAAAAACCTATGCACGGAAACTTTCATTCCAACAGTTTATTTTGATGATTTTCGATGGATGAGCAGATGAGCCTACATCTGGCTATTATGACCAATTTCTCGAAATTAAGGCATTTTTCCACTGCCATTTTGTCCGAAACAAAGTCTGTGACCCCCATTTTTTTTGTCATTTTTGGAGTGAGTACTTTATGACCTGACTCTAGGGGAGAAATGAAGAAAATCTCACCGAAGGAAGATTTTGGCGCGAACGTCCTTAAATTTCACAGTCAAACAAAGCAACTAGACATTCATTTCACACGAAAAGCCTGTAAATGTAATTGTTGAAATATGTCAGAATCTCTGTCAACACGGAATTGCAAACGTCTTCAGGTCTTGCTCGTTTTTTTAGCTAGTTTTACAAAATATGTGAGGCATATATTAAGAAGGAAAAAATTAAAGCTAACCGTTGTAAATAAGCGCTTTGTTTCTCGCTCTATTTCTCTCAGCTTTACGTTGATTTATATACCCCGGGGACAGACCTCACGATCAAACTTCCGTGGTTAGCCCGACGCCCCCTCCTTGAGACTTAACATTGATGGCTGCATAAATTTCTCAAATTTTGTCGCCTCTTCTATCGTGCTGCTCTTTTATTCCGTTGCTCGTCACTAACATGATCTCCCGCCAGAAAAACGCGGGTTGCCAAATGCAACGCTGCCACGCGATTTCCCGTCAAGGAAAATTGCCCGAACACTCATGTCCCCAGAGGCTGTCCTGCCTCCCCACCTCCAACCGACAGTCTGTGGGGGCGGACGTACGTGACGTCATAACCAAAATTTCTCGCATCGATAGATTTCCCAAAAAATCTGACTCATGGCTCTCCGCTGACGCGTTTCGCGCGCCTGAGCTCCACTCTATGGTCTGGGACTTGCCCAAATATTTTACCAGTACCATTAAGATGTTGACTTAGCACAAACAGCAAGATCATTATGCATATCAGTGAGGGTGCTGGCAACAGCGTGAAACTGATGGTCATGCTCGCATCAACACTATAATCTATACTATATAATTTAAAAACTCAAACTAGTTACTCAGCACTGAAGAGCTTCTCGCTGCCTACGCTGACATTGAAAGCTGGCTTACGTTTTTCAGGATACATGTATAATGTTCCTTCAATTTTACAATAAAAAACAGTTTCTCACTCGCTGAAATGTCAAAGTGATCCATTTGCCTGACATTCGAAATGTCAATGCTTAGGCTTTTTGTTGGAATTTTAAGGTTGTCCATGGCGTCAGACACTTGTAGGATCTGTTAAACGCGTACATGGATCAACGTCACGTGCGAACAACAAATTCTCCAAAGTTTCTCAGTCTTGTCTACAAGTTTTCGGCCGTTGAGGTATTGACTTTAAACGGGTAATATTTTATGCAAATAAAACTTAGTAATGTTTGCAATGTTTCACCACATCTTTGCTTCGGGCAAAATCACGCGGGGAATTCATGCTCCTTGATCTCCAACAATTAGTCGCTCTCTTGGTAAGCCCAGATTCCATTACACTTAATGAAAATGAAAGTTCTTGACTTTAATCTCCTCTTTGAGGCAATTATCGACTGTTTCCCCCATAGTGCAATACGTTTTGGAGGTTCTTTATATAAAACGATACAAGTTATTTACTTTTTGGACTGTAACATGCTTCAGTGAACTGGATATGGTTTTAATCAGTTTAATGTAAATAACCCCCCAAAATGAACTGTATTATGGGATTGGTGAAAATAACTAATTGCCCATTGATTAAAAATATTGGAGAGATGGAATCCTTGTTTCAGTCTGCAAACTATTGGTGACTTGTATGTGTTAACGGAAGGATTTATTACCAATGACCCATGTCATATGGAATTTGATAGAGTTTGTATTCACGCAAACTGATATATTAGTTACCTGCTTGAATCAATTGAAGTCTTTTCTTTTTAAAATGTCAGTTAAACAGTAAATGCTGAGCTGCAGGCTCCGTCAGAAAAATCATGCATGTATTCTTGATTCGGGTCAGAGGTATGAATGACTGCTTTAGAAAAGGCCTATCCTTATGATAAAAATAATATCTTTCTTGTTTGACCTCGACATACCGAGACGTCCGTCCCACCGTAGAAACTCTAGATAGGTGTTAATTCAGTCACTGGATGACAATTGAGAAAATGTGCCATAAGATCACATTTGAAAAATACTGCATTAATTGCAAAACTAAAAGAAATTTGGAGTATTTTTGCCTCAAATAGGGCGCGTCAGAAAGTTATCCAATCTTGCAATGAACATATCAGTATAACACTGCAATACAGGAGCAATAAAAACATATTGGTAAATACTTCATCGAATTGAGTGATAATTCTCAGGGGCACCCAACGGGTAATTTCTGTAAATATCTGTTCGGACGGAAGGTGGGTAGAATTTTCGAATATTTGAACTCCGACTTTCGAGGCGCACTAAGATTTTGGACATTTTTCTGAACGATTTCCTAGATATTTCGCAAAAGTAGTGAAGAGTCTGAAAAGTGCACGCGGAAATTTCGAAACCACATGGAACAACGCTAAATTTAATTCAGCTGAGTAATAGTCAACGGTGATATTGGAAATAGCATAAAATTTGAAGATTTGTAACTTCTATGATTTTCGTCAAAGTTTGTTTGAGAATCATCTTTTAAGCAAATGTCCCCTAAAAATTCCGGGAAAAGGAGCACGATTTACGTAATAGTTTTTTTCATTAGACATGTCACGAACGCTAGAGGAAAAAGACACCTATAAATTTCTGACCGACCTGAAGTTCCCTAAAACATCCGAACAGATAAATATTTTCTAGGGCAGATAATAACTCACTAAAAGAGGTCTTCAAGCGTTGTGGCCGAGACCAATTTAGAGACAAATTTTATAACATCCGGTTGTTGGGTGCCCTTGAATTCTCAGTTCTCGTCCGTCTACTACTGAAGAAAAAAAACTCCGACACTGTTGGCTTTAAAAAATACCATGACCAGAAACAAAATTATGATCAGTAAAAAGAAATCAGAGTTTGAGAGATATTCCAGTGCGAGTCATTGCTTATTGCCTCATTTCTCTCGGTCGAACATACACCTTAAAAGGACGAGGCCTCAGGGTTAATCCATAGTTTCCATCGAAGGATAGCTCTTCTTTGCTTGTGGCAAGCTGAAAATTCAGGCGCTGCAGCATGCACCCCAGAAACATAAAGAGCTGAGCTTTTGCGAGGGTTGCACCGAGACAGCGCCGTCCACCTGTGGAAAAGGGAAGGGTGAAGGCCTGCTGTGCAACAAGAACTTGACCATTTTCATCAAGGAAACGATATGGATCAAACATGTCTGGGCGATGAAAGTAATTGGGATCGTGATTAACTGCCCATAGATTCGCCAACACAAGCGTTCCTTTCGGTACAAAATAACCAGCAACGCTAGAGTCTTCAGAGGCATAGTGTGGTATTGCCAGTGGAATGACTGTAGCCTTCCGCAAAGTTTCTAGAACTGTGGCTTGTAACAGAGGCAACCGTGCACGGTCTGCAAGCGTAGGCAATCGCTCTGTTCCTACCTCTCGCTTCAGTTCTGCCTGCAAGTCGTGCTGTAGTCCAGGATTAGAGAGAATAAAAAGCAGTGCCCAGGTTAGTGCGGTAGACACTGTATCAATTCCTGCACCAAAAACATCTGCTATCAACGTCATCATGGATTCTTCATCCAGGCGATCATCCTCTGCTTCCTCCATGTTAATTCCACCGTTTGGGTTCGCTTTTGTGACCAACATTTCGTCTTGGATGACTCTATCCAGAGTTGCAGCAACATTGACGCCTGCCTCCTCAACATTTACATGGCGATGCAAACTGTAAACGCTTCTGACAAAATCAATGAGTTCTTTGACAGAGTCTTCTAAAGCCTTGCACTGCTTGCGTAGAGCAAAATGAAGCCATGGGAAAAAGTCTAACAAGTTTATAGCAGAGCTATTCTCAACAAAATCAGTTCCTCTCCGCAAAATATTCTGCAACGCCAGCGTAAAGTCTCTTTTTAAGTTATCTCCAAAAGTAAGTCTAAACGCAAAGTTTATGACTAAAGTTCTCAGTTGCTCTGAAAAGTCGAGAGCTTCACTCGTTGCGGCTTCTGTCAAAGAGCTGCATAGGAGCTCCGAAACCTCTTGTGCCAAAGCGTCAAAACGGCTCACATTGCTGAAAACAGTGTACAAAGCACGCATTGCTAGTTTTTTCTTTCTCTGATGCCCTGTTCCAAAGTCACCAAACGCAAGGCTCCGACCTCCATTGCTGATTATTTGAAAACTATGAAATGGTGGTCTGGAGGAGAAATGGCAAGCCCTTTTTGATAAGGCCTCTTTCACGACATCGTGGCTGTTCAAAACGATTGCTCTCCTCCAACCAAGGCGAATGGAGAAGACGCTTCCATAGACTTTGGCCATCTTTGATAGAGCGATGTGCGGAGAATCCCCGAGCTGAAACAAGTTTCCAAATACGGGCAGACCGAACGGCCCGGGAGGACTTTTTCTCCGAACATTGGACAATTTCAGGAAGGTGAGAACTACGATAGTTACAGAAGCAAAGCACAAAACGGTTGTAAAAAGCATCGTAATTTCGGGGGAAATGACACGCTCCATTTCAACTACCTCATATACAAAGGCTTGTTAGAGTGGTTTTCTGTTAGCTTGTAGTAGCTTTGTTCCAGTTAAGCTCTGGGGGTGGTATTTATACTGTGCAACCTTGGTTGTTTACGAGCAATATTCCAATGTCAAGGTCGCTACAATAAGTCACACTTGACAGGATCCGTTTGTTTTACAAACAGGCAAAGCCTGTCTCAGTTGAGTAGGTTTGGATCACGAAATCGCACAATTTTAGCCAAACTAATCTTAGAAGAGAGAGAGCAATATTTCTTAAAACGTGGAACCGAAAAGAAGTCCTCCCCGTTAAAAAAAAACTGAAGGGCTTTTGGAACCCACTCTACTCTATCACTCCCTCCCCGCTCCCTTTTCCAACCCCCATCCTGTCTGTCAATAGATGACATAATCTTATTGTATCCTTTTGTGGGGGAACAAAACAAATATTTCTACAAATCGATTTGTTTTTGCAGAGGTTACCATGACGGACTTGCTGTTTATAATCAATACTAAAATTCCAGAAAAGAAGAAAGAAACAAGTTTGCAGTGTACTCTTTGGAGAAGTAGACATGACAGTTTCCTCTAAGCAGACGGTGACTAATAAGTAACTGGCGTGACTCATTGCACACACCCACTGACCTTCGTTCCTTACGATCGGCAACAACGCCGATGGCATATTTGATATGTCACGCGTAAACGATCGTCAAAAAACACCGCATCTTTCAACCTTAACTGGGAACAGACGGTATTTTCATTCAACGACGTCAGAGGATAAATTTTAGAGGCAACTATCACGACAGAAATGTCCAGCCGTGATTCAACATAGAGTGTTTTTGAAGTTGAACTCTGGTATTGCCAAAGTACCGTGATACTCTAACAGAAAAGCAAAAGAAAAGCAAATCAGCGAAAAAATAGAACCCATGGGTAACAACATAACAACTCACATAGGTTGGCAAAGCCAAGGTCAGCTAACAATTCCCTCTTACTAAATACAATGACGAAGCAAATTGAAACTCTGAGATAATCACACTTGACACTGTAAACAGGGGCACCCAACGTCAATTTTCGGAAAATATCTGTTCGGAAGACGATTTGAGATCTAGAATTTTCGGAACATTTGTTGTAAATTTCTTGCTTGCCTGCCTGTCCTAGGATTTTCGAACTTCTGAAAAATGGTATAATTGCCCATTTTAAACGGATTTTTACCCTAAAAAGGTCGCCTAGAATTTTCGGGAGCCTTTTTTCTGGCTGAAATTTTTGAAAAGGTAAGTTTTGATCCCTATAATTTTCGAATCGCTAGACTTTCAGCTAGAAAATCCGAACAGATGGAAAATTTTTAGGGGATAAAATTATGACTATATCTACCGTTAAATACTAAAATACGTTTAACAATACTACGTTTAAGTGGTTTTTAACTATATTCTCGTTGGGTGTCTCTGTGTAAAGTCGATCTGAAGCAACTTAGCTCTAGTCAACTGAAGTCAACACAAACCAGGTCTTTTTTTTTGCTTTAGTTTTGTTTTGTACAAATTGCGGGAAAATGTTTTATCTGATTAAATTGAATGGGTACTACTACCCCAAGTAAGCCCTGAGTGGTCTTTCGAATGGTCTAAGCAAGGACTAAGATTGAGTTTGCCTTCCCTTGACAAAGCGGTTCACCCGCCTGATTTTTTCTAAGTAGACTTGAGTCATCAGGGTCCTCCTTAGTAGTCCACTATCATTTCAGCTAATTAATATCAATTTAACCTTGACCTTGACGGCAGAAAGAAAAGACGTGTCTACAATTGACTCTTTCTTAATTATTCGACCGAATGCCTATTATTAGTGGTACGTTCGTCAATTGCCTCCAGAGCCCTCACGTACGAAGCCTCATGCACCACGTCGAAAGGAATGCGTACTATTAGAATCTTGTGCGTTTGAGCATTCAGTCAGAAACGCGGAAACTTTTAAGTTTTTAGATAAAAATGGAGCTCAGCCCAATGCAGTTTTCAGGTGGCTCTTAGACTCCATAATCCAGGCGACAAAAGGAGGATTTTACGAAGCTGTTAATAGACTTCTAAACAGGAAAAGTAAGATCTGCAAATACCGCACGGATATCGTTTTGACCGCTGTACCAATCCCAAGGTCACAACACTAAAATAAGATAGTTAAAGTCGTATTTTCGTAAAATTAAAGTTGTGTTAGCCAGTGAGCAGGCTCTTTGCACGGCTTTGAACCCAGTTCCAAAAGTTGAGCGTGAGACAGAGAAAAAGAAAGACTGACAAAGGATACCTGCCTCCACAATTCGTTCGCATTTGATAAAACAGGTTTTGGAGAGCACTCCAACGGAAGAGCTTTGTGTAAGATTTTAGACCCTTAGAAAAGCATTTTAAAATATTCTACAGTAATAACAGATGTCTAAAAACGACGACAACTTTTTGAAAGCCTTAAATAAATCAAATGCCAATATTACATAATCAAAACCTAATGTATCACATTAGTAATACTAATATCACAAAGGAGAAAGATAAAATAATAAATACTGGAATAAGCTGGTAACACTACTTGAATAAGAAATGTCATCCACTTCAATTGAGAAGGTAAATTCAAATAAAACCGGCCGCCTTCATCGTTTGTCAAAGTAATTACAAGTACAGTATGCGGTTTTGGTAATTTAATTTGCCTTATTAACTGTGTCATCTGATTGAGAGTGGAGCCGGTGTCGCGAATAAAAACTTTCGCCGCTGGCTGGAGCCAGCTGCTAGCTAGAGCTGGCACTTTGATCCTAATGGCCTTCTTAATAACTGAATGCAACGCTCTTAAATGAGTGTGGTATCCATTACTCGTAATTCACGAATGGAATGCTATGTTGAACACCACTATTCTCACGGCAATACTTGCACAACATTACTCGGTCAAAAGTATCTTTATTCTGCCATCGTTGACGATTTCCTGGACATCGCTTCTTGTGTATGACGCTTTATCCTGGACAAATACACTCGAAAGTCGGTTTTTTATTCCATGTAAAATGCCATAACATTGCGTCAGAAAAAAGGCGCGTTTGGGGGCTGGAGATGGATAGGTAACCCGGAAAAAAACACATTCTCGAGTGTGTTAAATTGAATATAGTACACTCTACGTTCGTAGTCACAATAGAGTAGGCTTGCGATAGCCGGCTGCCTGCGTTAAAGGGACCTTAAGATCTAAGACGGCGACGTCGGCAAATACTTCATTTAAATTTTGCCAGTTGATGGGTGCGTTTTCCCAAAAACCGATAAAGTACTATCTGACTCTTTAACCTCCACGGTACATGGCCTGAGCTTGAGTAAGGCAGGTTTCCTTTCCTTTTGTCAGCATCGTTAGTTAGCAAAGAAAATGCAAAAATGGGCACGCGTTGCGTACGTGTGGTAATGCAATAACACAGCGCTATATTGCATAACTGTCAACTGAGCTGCGTTTTGTTTTCCAGGTGAAGCAAGTTGTCTTTGCGTAATATATAGCTCTAAAAGTAAAGATATTGTTTTGGTATCGTATATTATTATAGTGCCATGGTAGATGTCATAGGCAAATAGCCTCCTGAGAAGACGTGGTTACTAGTAAAATACTAAACCCAGAAACAGAGAAGAAAATAAAAGAGAATCGAGGCTGACTTGTTGATCATTTTCAAGTTCCCTTACAACTTCTTCACCACAAGTCTAATCGTGTACTCTGAGCGTGTGACAGCCTTCCAAGACAAATGTCCACTGCAGTTAAGCTTAGTATCTGGATGGGCGACTTACTGTCATTAACATAGGACCAAAAATTCTATTTTAACGCTCAAAAATGCGAACCAAGCAAGGTACAGATTTTGTTAACCTGCTTTATGCAAAACAAATTTGGATACACAGCTTTTAGGAAGACCAGAAGGAAGTTTTCAGGAGGTGTCGATCGCGAATAAAGTACTTTGCCATCAGCAACAACTTGTGACATGAAAACAACAAATTTTGAACCGCGAATATAAAAAGTTACCATCAGCGAAAAACATTTTGGGAGATTTTTGCTGGGTTCAATTTTTCTATTGTACTTTTGGCATGGCTGCTCAAGTAAATTGCAGAATCGAAAGTGACGTCGAATTTAGCGGCTGCCGTGATCAAATTACCTCGTGTGTTTACTAACAACATGCGAAACAAAGGATACATCTGTGTCAAAATGATGGCAAGATACCGGGGTTTTTTTAGGTTGGTTTTTTCTGTAAGTGTTGTAAAGTTTGACAAGAAATGTGCTAACTCAACACAAAGATTACAATCGCTTAACTCTTGAGGTTGACCATTGTTTCTGCAAAGTAAAAAATTCACTCTCCTAGACGAGGTTATTTATCACCAGGTAATTCCATCGTTTTGGAAATAGCATCTGCTTTATTATTCATCAGCGTCACAAATTCCTGCTGATTTTGGGGCTCATTTGTTAAAACTCAAGCACTCTTCCAACAGACCTTACTTACAGTGTACTACCACCACAGGGACCCAAGGCCAGTGTGGGGAAATATAAGGATTTGTATGGGAATACAAGACCTGAGATCTGAGAGGATAATTTTACGAAAAAGTTCTCAATTTAAAAGCCTAACCTTATTGCCATTGTGGGTCGCTTCCTTTCTGTGAGGTTTTTTTTTCCAGATTCGACGCGAATTGAGCCATTATCAGTTTCTCGGTTGTCAATCGGCAGGTACAAAACACAAGTCAAAGGTCACTGGTCATTGTTATACCAATACAGACAGTATCCTAAGCATTCATAAATACTTTCTGTAGTGGTAAAACAATGACCTGTGACCTTTGTTTTGTACCTGACGGTTGTCAACGGTCATTATAAAACTGAACTTTTGTATTATGACCGTTAACAATCGAGTACCTCATCGAATAAATTCGCGTCGAATCTGGAAAAAAACCTCACAGGAGGGAAGCAATCCACAATGGCAATTAGGTTAGGCTTTTAATCGAGAATTTTTTCGTAAAATTATCTTCTCAGGTCTCAGGTCTTGTCTTCCCATACAAATCCTTATATTCCCTCATACTGAGCTTGGGGGCCTGTGCTACCACAACAATTTGAGGGAAGACTTGCATGATAATCCCTCGAATTCTTCCTCGAAGTGTGTTAAAGAGCACCTAAACATGAATGACTTTTGGTTACTAACATAAATCTCCCCATCCAAAAAGCAAACATGTGTTACAATTGTTACCCAGAATTTCGCTTTTTCCGTGCCGTGCAAGCGTAAATTTGGACTAGCATCAACGATTGTGATCTTTGTGTTGAATTCGGACCTTTCTTGCTGAACTTCATAACATTTGAAAGAAAAAACTAAACTAACAAAAACCCGGTGCGTTGCCGTCATTATGTCACAGATGCTTCCTTTTTTTCTTGAGTTATTAGTATTAAACACGCAAGGTAACTTTATCACAGGCGGCCGCTAAACTCGATGTCACTATGATTATGCAATTTTGCTACAAAAGTACGACAGAAAAAATGAAGGTAACAAAAATCTCCCAAAATGGCAACTTGTTATATCGTGGCAGAAAAGTTATGTTTTCATCTCGCAAAGTTTGTTGCTGATGGCAAAATATTTTATTCTCGATCGACACTGTTCCAGGCTCCGAGATATTCGGGAAAACGAAAACAACTGAAAAGCGAGTTGTTTTCGTTTTCCCGACTATCTAGGAGCCTGCAACAGGCTACTGCTCTTCTCAAAAACTATATATCAATATTTATTTACTTTTGCGTTAACATTTGTTTTGCATAAAGCAGGCTAACAAGATCTGTACCTTCAATTGTTGCTTCGTTCGCATTTTCCAGCGTTAAAATAGAATTTTCGGTCGTATGTTCCTGACAGCAAGTCGTATCTTTTGGCGTCTCTAACCAGCTACTAACTCTGTCGGACAAGGATTAACTTCAGTGAACTTTTGTCTTGGAAAGCTGTCAGAAGCTCAGAGAACACGCTTAAAGTGCCCCTGTAACCAAAAAATCAATTCATATTTTTCTTTGGATTTCAAAACTATGTTAACAAAACACTAAGTGACCCACGTTTTAAGCCTTGATTTCAAAAAGACACCTCTTTATTTTAACTGGAATTTTCCTATTTAATGGTCCGCCATTACTAACATTATGTTCTTGAGAGAGCTGGATCGAGGAGAAAATGACGTCAAAGGCTCACTAGTTTAAGAATCCAATACGTGTGTACGCCGCAGAATTAATATGCAGCACGGGGGTTTTGGGCTTTCAGACTTTTAAACTCACGCTTTGCATATATAATAAGCTGCGTTCACACGCTGAAATTTTAAGCTAGTGAGCTTCTGGCGTCACTTTTCCCTGGATCCAACCGTCTGATGTCCAATCGGTCAGTTTTGAACGTGAGTAATGGCGGACCGTGAAATCCAAAACTTACACTCAAAGTAAACGGCCTTTGGATAAAAATTAAAGCTCAAAAAAGGAAGGAAAAAAGGAGGTGGTTTTTTTTTTTATCACAGGGGCACTTTAAGCTTGTGATGGCAAAAACGTTGTAAGGGATTTTGAAAATGACCACCATGTCAGCCTTGAGGCCAATGTTTCTTGATTTCCTTTTATTTTATTCAATCTTTCTGGGTTTAGTGTTATACCAAACTATATGTCTTCTCAGGAGGTGTTTAGCAAAAAAATCTACCATGGCACTGTAATGATTTACGACACCGACAAAAATATTGCGTACTATGAGAGCTACGTACATGTTCTCTCGAGAAGCGATCACCAGGGTTTTTTTGGTTTCGTTTTTGATAGTTTTTTGTTCAGCTCGAGTGTAGAATCATGCCCAACTTTTGTAGTTTCTGAGAACTATTTACTACTTGTAGTTTTTGTTGAGTTTTGAATCGATGATAGAATTTTGGCGATTTGAAACCGGACTGGACTACTGGATTTAAGCTATTTTCTTAACGAGATTTCAAGTTATTGTGGAACGTTTGGTGCCCCAACACTGAATCAAGATTATGGAATTGTTGATGCTGGACAATTTGGACTGGACTATGGAACACGCAACCACGTGATTTTAGATTTTTGAGCATTGAGAGAAATGGAGTGCAGATGTTGTCATTTTGTCTTCGCCACGGCAGATTTTAACAGTTTTCAAGGAACTACACCAGGATTACGGAACCGGACTTTCAATACAGGATGATAAGTTATTGAACTGTGATTTGTAATAAGTTTTTCGGATGATTTAGAACTGATCTTGTAATTTTTGGATGAAAGGAATCAAGGGGGCAAGTAAAACTGTGATATTTGAATAAAGTATTTCAAAAAATAGAAACAATAAAAGATGCCGTATCCTGACAACCCCCAATAGGGCTTTGTTGTTTGCATTTGCAAATTTAGTAACATTAATAATAAGAGTTTTGACAGGGAACAACTTCAAGTTCAATTACAGAATTATCTTTCTAATAATCTCTCGCCATTTTCCTAAGTTTACCAGTGGTTGAAGTTCACCGTAACTGGACAATTTGTGTTAACTGTTTGTGTATGCCACGGATACGCCCATATAGGCGTCTTGTTTGCTTTGTATTCACCATTATCGTGAATTTAGAAGACTGAAAGCTTGATATGGATTATATTATGGGAAATGGTCATTATTTGTTTGAAAAGACAACCCAAGTGTACTGATGGACATAGGTCTCGAACCTGGGAATGTTGATCAACCCGTCACCCAGCCACTCAACCTCCACACCGCTAGCTGCTCAGGGACAATAGTTTTAAACACTTTTTGATAATACTGTATTATCACTCGCCAACAAACAACATTAAACACTACAAAAGGTTGGTTTTCAAAGTTCACGACAAAGCTAAACATTTTAAAATCAAATCTTAGGTCTAAATGATTAATCTAGGTTAGGCCTAATTACTCTTCTATGGTAGACTTAAATAAACGTTTCTTTGATCTTCAGCGGTAAAGCGGAAAGAAGCTGTTCCTATAAAGTAGATACTCCGGGTTCAAATCCAATCCACAGATATTATTTTTTTGTTTCCTTATTTTCTCTGCTACCCCAAGTCCTGGGACACAGTGTCCAAAATTCACGATAATAGTGAATTCAAAGCAAATGAACGATTCAGGATAATCGCGAATAAAAACGAAACACAATGGGGCTCTTATTAAAGTCCACACGAGGTTCATTGTCTCAATTATTTATGAAAAGTGTTGAAGATCGAAAATCCAAAATAAAGCGTTTTTCCGGCAGAGTTGAATTGAACAAGAGGGGGATTGATGGTGCCGAATTCGGTTTACGTAAAAAGTTGACAAAATCAGAGCGGATTTGGAAAATTGGGAATGTTGCAAGGCATAGTTGTTACTGTTACTGTTGTGAAACGAGACCTTCAGTTGAAACCTTGGGTATTACAATGAATGGTAAGGGAGATGATGTTCATGATGAGTTTTTCCCAAAACTAAACAAGATCTCGCAGCCTCCCTTTAACGCGAAACTTAACCAGGGTCCGATTTGCTATATTCTAACGATCACAAGATGACGTAAGGGAATCTTCTATTTTTATTTTGTCTTCGAAACACCCACCCTCAATATTATTGTTTGACTGACGAATATCCGTCGCATGCATTTGCTCTTTCACCGGCTGTGTTATATCATTGAGCAGTTGTGTCCCGGAGACGGCATTCCGTAACGCAAAAAGGAGTAAAAGGAATGACGCAAGCAAAAAAGCCACCATCAAACAAAAAGCAATTTAAAATATGAAATATACAGTCGAATGGGATCACACTTTATTCTCCAACAAGACTCCAGGGAGACTCAACTTAGCACAAGTTGTTAGATCTTGTTTAGTTAGCAAGAATTTTCATGTTCACACCAAACTCCACAAGAAAGAATTCTTTTTGCAATGGTTTCTAAACCCCAACTCGCATAGATTTTGTTCTTTTCATGTAGAAGGAATGACTGATTAACTCGTGTGCGAAATGGGGAAAATTTTATTTGAATAATGAATTTTATATGGTAAGCCAACGCATTTTGTAAACTCATGACCGTCATTTCGTATGCGAGGCAACATTCATTTTTAAAGGTAACCGTTACATTTTCAATTAGTCTGTGTACAGCCCCCCGTTCGATTCCCTTAGAAGAAATTGATTTCTTCTGAGGGGATTTCATTCTTTGAAACTTACTAAATATTTTCTAACCTCGGATCGATGTAAAAAAAAGATAAGGCCTCGAGAAATCACCCTAGCCATAATCGTTAAGCAATCAGGAGCTCATTAAGGGTTCTGGTACAATACAATAAAATACAAGACATTAAAAGAATTTTTTTTTTGATTTTTACTATATTTCGAACACACACATTACAAACATGCATATGCGCACTTGCACTAGATCACTTGATTACGTCTTGCTATCTTACTTACTAGTATTGTAACAGACAAACGAATGGTTTCCACACAGAATAAAACTTGCTCATTTGGCCTTTGGATTGAAAATATCTCTTTGTACGATGATCTTATTCCGGCTAACAGAGTCTAAAGACTGAGATAGCATAAAGTTTTTAGCTCAAGTCTATCTCAGCAACAGGCTAGAATAGTTAAAGAGACAGGTTTTCTTCTCTGTGTGGTAGTATTTAGAACATCTACTGTGTAGGAGTCACCACTTTGAAGGTTCCACCAGCCTATAGCTTCGACCCAGAAATCACGAGCCGTATTACACTAAACTAACATGTGAGACCATAGTTAATACAGGAAAATGGTTATGAAACGCGACAAGTTTCTGTGTTCTTTGTTCTCTTTTTTGGCCTTGACGTGCACAAAAAACAATAGTTGTTGACTCCGTACTGAGGAACTAACCAATAGAAACGTGTTGATTACGTATTTCATGCATAGTGTATGAGCACAAAACAAAAGATAGTGCACGGTCGTGGACTTCCCAACCTAAATCTTGGCATCTTTGTTTTCCCCTTTGATGTTTGCCGAGCTTCCAAACCATCCCCTCTAGTCTATTAACTATGGTGAGACAGAGTTTCTAACAAATTACAATAATTGCACAAAGGAGAAATAACAATTTTCTTCATGTATAACCTATTACCATAAGGTAGGATATTGTGATTATTTTATACCTCGGTCAAGATTCTCCCATATTTAGACCTCCTGCTCGGTAAATAAGAGCTAAATACAACGATAGGTCACGTTGGGACCGTATATTAAAAAGTGTCTGCAATTGATTTAATTTGGAAGTAAAATTTTCTGTATCGCATAGTTTACGGTTATACGAAAAAGATATCCCTAATGCGCAGATAGGTCTTTGTGGCCTCTTAACGCCGAAAGGCATATCCCTTTTATTAGCATTTGTTCCAAGTCACATTGCTTCAAATTTAGACACATTTTAATTTGACTTAACCCGCTGCAATCACCGAAGGCATTCACTAGATCCAGCAGTTTTCCAAGCGAGAAAGCATCTTTGCAGAAAGCTGTATAGTGTCATCCGCGTTCTGGAAAAGTTTGAGTTCCCGATTGGCTACCTGGATCCCTTTTATGTCGCGTGAAGCTCTCATAGCGGTGAAGAGTATCTCCACAGCTGAAATTAAATAAATAGTAACCCTGATGAAGAGCAGCCTTGTCTGACACAACGATGTAGTATAAACCAATTGGATGCATAGCCATTATTAATCGCTAGTGATATTTGTGTACAAAACTTTCATCCAAGACTTGAATTCAGAATCAAACTTAAAAGTGTTTAGCGTTCAAGGCTATCGAAACCTTTTTCGAAGTCAATAAAAAAAGCAATGCCATCTACATTTTCCTGAGCTGTGAAATGTAAGACGTCAGATATAAGTCGGATCTTTTCGCCGGTAAATTAAACCGGCCTTTCATATAGTCTGATTGGGAGTCATTTATAATTGAAGGTAACACCTTCTTAAGCTTTTTTAGGATTAAGCCTTATAATACCTTGTCTTTTTAAGATTGACATTCCACCCTTTTGAAAACCGTAATTGAAGCTGTCGACCATTTTGTTGGATAATAGAATGTGATCCCAGAAAAAGCTATATAGAACTCAGCAGTTAAGCCATCCGTCCCCGGGGACTTATCAGTTTTCTGAAATTTCTTCAGCGCTTCCTTAGGCCGAATCTAATGCAAATGGTTAAAAACAATAGATTTTTTTCATTCGCATTCGATTCGGCACATGTAAAGTGCGACGTTTAAAACGGGCCTTACACTCTTTGACTGTCAATAATCCTTCACAGCTTTGTTTCTCTTTTTCCTCTAGTGTCTTAATCTTATCACTGGGTAAAAAACAAGTTAAATTTAGGATCGCTCAATTGCGAATTCTGCGAAAAATAGTAACGTACTGTAAAATTGTCTCTGTTCTAAAATTGTCTCTGTTTTTCAAAGATTTCATTTGGATCGGTCATACTGCTTTCGTCGCCTGTCTTAAGGCTGATGATGAATTTGTTTTCATAATTTCTTTTTTCCAGGTTAAAGCTACGTTCACCAAATTCATGCCATCGTGCTATGGAGCGCCGGAATACAGGCACCGCGAGCTATGGAGGTATATCGATGACAAAATTCAATGATCAGAGTATTTGAAATAAAATCGTCCAAATCATAAATGCATCAATCCAAAGCTGAATGGCAACAAGCCGATTGTGAAAATGGCCATCACGGAAAGAGGCATAACGTAGAGAGGCATAAAGCAAATATCCATAACGCAAACAGCCATAACGAAAAAAGGCATAAGGCAAATAAGGCATAACGCGAAAAGGCCTAACGCAAATAGGTAGAACGCGAAAAGGCATAACGCAAAAAGGCGAATAGCGATAACGCGAATAGGCATAACCACCAGTATGAATGACGCAAAGACGCATAACGCAAATGGCCATAGCGCAAAAAGGATAACGCAATGAGGCATAATGCAGAGCCACAGCGCAGAGGCATAACTTAAACAGGAAGAAAAAGTTCAATAGCAATTATATGTTCTTTCCCTTGACAGCTAGTTTCCATTCTTCAAAGGGCCTTTGCGTCATGGCTATTTTAAATGACACCTTTTGCGTTATGAATATTTGCGTTATGCTTTGCTGCGTTATGCCTTTCTGCGCTATGCGTTTCTGCGTTATGCCTTTTTGCATTATGTCTCTTTGCGTTATTCCTCTTTACGGTATGGCTTTTTGCGTTATGGCTTTTGCGTTATGCCTCTCTGCCTTATGTCTCTTTCCGTGATGGCCATTTGCAGAATCGGCTTGTTGCCATTCAACTTTGGATTGATGCATTCATGATTTTATTTCAAATACTGATAATTGAATTTTGCCATAGATATACCTCCATAGCGAGCTCTGTTAAGGGAAATTCTTTCAAGTTAGTTTCTTCAGTATTTCTGTATAGTGATTGATATTATTGAATGTTGGTTGGACGTCTATTTATTTGTGCAGCCTTTCGGCTTCTTGTATGAATTTTTTCATTGTCTTGGTGTTTTTTTGGCCTTCATTTTTGCAAGGCTGATTGCAAAACATCTTATTTCCATTTTTCCCATCTCTCATGCACAAGAGTCTTTTGTTTCTGTAAACTGCTGTTTCCTTGAAGATTTAGGACAAAAGAACCATTATATTATTCGATTAGACCTTGCTAAATTAGGTATTGTTATGTTCGCTTTGTTCTTTTGTTTCGTGGACTTAAATTATTTCGGATCCGGTATATGAAAGACCAAGCCGAGCTGTAAATCGCCAACACTAATTAGAAGGATTAGTATTCAGCCGTTTTCACTCTGGATTTGTTATACAATCTCAACGTTAAGTTTGGGGTTAAATAAAATTTTGACACCTTTACTATGCTTGCTCCCAGGGCAGAAAAAGCTTTTTCTACCCCGTTCATTACTCCACGATTTGTCTATATTATTGCTATAATAATAAGGACTTTGAAGAGTTACAAAATCGGCCTTCCCCCGTAAGCACCGCAGATATTCCACCATAAGACACTACTCTTCCCTTGAATTGCGATAAACCAAGTAAGGTAGAGATTAGGACAGCTATCCAGGCGCTGAAGGACGGGCCGGATGGGGTTCCTGCCGAGGCCATGAAGGGAGATCTATCAACATCAGAAGATATCCTCCATAGGCTCTTTGCTAGGATTTGGGAAGAAGAGAACATCCCTGAAGAGTGGCGGGAAGGTATTATTGTCAAAATTCCCGCAAAAAAAGGAGACCTTGGAGATTGCAATAACCATAGGGGTATTATGCTACTATCTGTTCCGGGCAAGGTATTAAACAGAATACTTCTGGTTAGGATGAGGAAAGCAGTGGACATCCTGCTTAGGGACCAGAAAGTAGGCTTTAGGAAAGACCGTTTATGCATAGACCAAATATGTACCCTACGTGTGATTATAGAGCAATCATTGGAATGGAATTCGTCCCTGTATGTCAACTTTGTGGACTATGAGAAGGCGTTTGATAGTGTAGATCGTAAGACTCTTTGGAAGCTCTTGCGCTTTTATGGCATCCCAGAGAAGTTTGTTACATTGATTAAGTCTAGCTATGAAGGTTTTACTTGTCGGGTAGCCCATGAGGCTCAGCTTTCATATTCATTCGAAGTGAGGACAGGGGTGCGACAAGGTTGTCTTCTATCACCCTTTCAATTTCTACTGGCCATTGATTGGATAATGACATCGGTAACCAAAGCAGGTAACAACGGAATACAGTGGACCCCATGGGAGCAGTTGGACGATCTGGATTATGCGGATGACCTTTCCGTGCTCTCCCACAACCCTCTACAAATGCAGGACAAACGTTAAGTTTCAAAGCTAGCAGAGGAATCGGCTAAACTGGGTCTGAGAATGAACAAGGTGAAGACTAAAGTATTAAGGATTAACAACACAAGTGAGGTACCTTTTGTGGTCGAGGGGCAGCCGTTGGAGAATGTCAAAGGGTTTTCATATCTCGGGAGTGTTGTAGACACCCTTGGAGGTACGGACAAGGATGCACTTACAAGGATTGGAAAGGCAAGAGCAGTGTTTATGATGATGAAGAGCTGTCTGAGAGAACCAAACTTCGCATATTTAGATCAAATGTGAAGACTGTTCTGCTCTACAGGTCAGAAACCTGGAGAACAACGAAGAGGATACAAAGTAGAGTAGAGAGTTTTGTTAATAGCTGTCTCAGAAGTATTCTTGGGTTTTGTGGAAGGATAAGGTAACCAACCAGCAGCTGTGAGAATGGACGGAAGAAGAGCTAAGTGCGCTACAAGTAAGAAGGAGGAAGTGGGGCTGGATAGGCCACACTCTACACTCTACGGAAGCCAGCGAGTAACACCACGTGGCATGCTCTTTCATGGAATCCCCAGGGAAAGAGGAAACGAGAGCGCCCTAGAAACAGCTGGAGGAGCGATTTGGAGTGTGGCTGAGCTGGACATAACTAAGTAAGTAAGTAAGTAAGTAAGTTCTCTATATTGTTGGTGTCGTGTGTGTCGCATTTCGTGTATGTATATCATGAAGTGGGAAAGGAGCAGTAGGAGGAAGAAAAATAAAGAGAGCACATGGTCGACTTGTTGTGTGCTTCTTCGGAACTAGTATCACTTCTCCAACTAGTTAAACCTGCTCTAATTTATGTACTAAGAGGACACGACAATTGGCACTATATGTCTCTTGCAAAAATCTTATTGAGGCGTTTTTATGATGCAACTTTGCCTAAAGTTTGCGCCCCTCTTTCTCGAGCTGTTTAAACCTCTAACATTAAGCATGATTAGACTTAGGCTATCCATGTTGATTAAAATCAAGAAAACCAAAGAAAACCGTTCCAGGTGCAAGACAATAAACGACAACAAATTATTGGTGAAATAATTGGTGAAATAACTCAATGAATGCTTTCCAAATTCTGCCCTTCCAATGCCTGTTATAAGGAAGAAAAGAATAGGTTTGAAAATGTGAAAATTTAATTAGGCTTTTCCACTCAATGGTATGTGATGACAAGGTTTCGAATTGTGAATCTCAAATGTTCACCATGGTCAACCGTCGGTGGGGTTAAAGATAAACAGTTCATTTATTTAATTAAACAGACGATTCACCCTGGTGAACCTTGCCGCAATAGCATGAAATGTTGTAGGATTTTTTCGATTTCATATTTACAAACTAGCTTAGAGTACAACGTCGGCATAGGATCGCTCTTGAATGCCTTGAAATTCTTTCTCCCTGAGATATCAAGCTAAGGCATGTCTTGTGAATCGCACGGTGAATCGTTGACAATCACTTTCATATAATTAATTTAACCGCACCGTATATAAATTCTTCTCGAGTTGGTGCAAGCTCCACATCGGCACGACTGTATATTTTTCAGATTAAATACACACCGAACCTCACGAGACGTCAGTGACCCCACCTCTCTAGAGTTATTCCCTTTGCTAACCGATGTCACGCCTTCAAATACCAACATCAGTATGTGTGCGCTACCTTAATCAAATTACACGGTGTAAATTACTTTACATGGAAATGCAGTACAGAGAGTAATGGAGGTGTTCCCTTATACACCAGATAGTATTTAATTATTTGGTCTTCTAAAAATTCTCCAACACATACTGCACACAATAGACAGACAATCCGTTTAACCCAGGCCCCGTCCACACGTAACCGGATATTTTTGAATCCGCAACTTTTTCTTTCCGGATACACCTTCCGTCCACACATATTCCGGGAATTCGCTGACGAATCCGGAACTTTTTGAATACGCTCTCCAGAGTGGATATTTTTAAATCCGATATGAATCCGGAACCCTGTGGACGCAAAACCCAGATATTTTTTTAATCCGGATGACGTAACAAGATCGAGCCCAGTTCCATACCGTGAAATTAATTCTCAAGATGGCTGCCAAGGGCTTCATTGCCCATGCTCTGTTACCTCCGTTTCCTTGAGGAGTCCTGAGCACTAGAGTGAATCCGGATTCGTTTCGGATACGAAAGGACGGGCAAATTCGATTTGAATACGCTACGTGTGGATGGAAATATATTTGAATCCGGAAAGAGAAAATTGCTGACTGAAAAATATCGGGATACGTGTGGACGGGGCCCTAGTAACCAGTTTACTTCTTTTCTAAAGAGACTTTACTTCTGATCTACATGCTCTGCAGGTGTGCCGATTTCCTTCACCCAATTACCATGCTCGACACATTAGTTGAAACACCCAGCCCCGTTTCCCCCCTCCTCCAATGTTGATTCTACTACTAGTAGTCGCCCAAAAACTTCTCACACGACATTGAATTGGGGGTAGGCGGATGTGGTATAAGCTACGATCTTGTAACACAATGATTCTAGACTATTCGCTAAGTGTTCTAGACTTTCGAAAAGTCCTTCGTCTCATATAGACGCGCGCGGATCGTCGCTCGCTCATCCATCACGATTCGCTTGAAAAAACATTTCTCTTAGGATTCTCGTGAGGTCGACTTGTGGCAAGTCTATAAATATTCCAACTAAATATGTCTAGTATTAATGATGAATGGTATATGAAATGAATCATATATGAACTACGGGTATGAAATCAGGTGAAGCTATGATCTTCGCAGTTATGAACGCAATTTTTGCAATTGCGTAGAGAAGCCTGAAAAATTCAGGACTTCAACGGGGTTTGAACCCGTGACCTCCCGATTCCGGTGCGACGCTCTAACCAACTGAGCTAGGAAGCCACTGACGTTGGGAGCTGGTCATTTGTGGGTTCTAATGGTCCCGTGAGGAATGAATCAATGATGAATGGTATATGAAATGCATCATATATGAACTGCGCATATGAAATCAAGTGAAGCTATGATCTTCGCAGTTATGAACTCATGAGAGGGCCTACTCGCTGGCTGCTCTCCTAAGAGATACTGTTTGCTCAAAATGGAGATCAGTATCAATAGACTCCTAATAGTTTTGTATATTCAGTGGATCTGACTTCATGAACTAATACATAGATGTAGCCAAGCCTAAAAGCGGAACTCCCGTCTCTAACCCAAGAAAGCAAATTATACACTTTAAAATAAAACCGTCTAATTTTGGAGCTGAGGCTGAACTTTCTTAATTTGGCGTTGTGAGGCTGAAAACGTTCTTAAAGATGTTCTCAATTTTACATGGTATATTAGTTTTTCAATAACTGAAATCTTGCGGACGTGACTAGAAAACCTATCAAAGTGCTTGCTTTGATGGTGTTGAAGTTTAATATTTTGTAACGATTATAAATAAGAACTGCTCATAAAATGAGATGTATGTCATGCAATAAATATGCCCTTAAGTATTTGGGTTAATTTACATTTCTTTACCTTGATTTCATGCTTTCATTTAAAATACAAACACCGAAATAAAAACGTTCTCAATCGACTCAATCTCAGCCTGAGGAATGTTCTTAATACGTTTTTATAATTTTGGTTAATGTCAGTGTCAACGTTCTTATTAAAAAGGTTCTTATAAAAAAAAAGAGTGTATAGTGTTTATGGAAATAATTATGCTTCTGCATTAAGTACGAAATTAATCGTCATAAGTGTGTATAGTTTACAGTGATCAAACACCCCTGAGCTGACAGCAGTAAGCAAATAAGTCTTGCAAACAATAACCAACAATTTTAATCAACAACTAAAACTGAAATTACATGCACAGTAATCTTTTCAGTTCAGAACAACAGCAAAAATCTTTACTTATTAAAAAGTCAACCTAAGGCGTAGTAAATTCGCTTAAGTACCAGTCAAATTAAAGCTTCAACATTCTCCCCCGGGGATACCGCGGGCATTTGATTCCTTTCCTGCCCGTGGACAGGGAATTTGATCATCTTAGTCTTCCCGGGGGCGGGGCATTTGATCACCAGCCTCGATTTCATGTTTCCATTTCACATGGGTTGATAAATCATGGCGGAGACAAACTCAGATGCATTCAAAGGTAAAGATTCCGCATTCCTGGCTGATTGGTTGAAAAGCAAAGGCCTACACAAACTTTGTTTCGTATTTGAAAGTATTATGCACCTATCAATGTTAAGCCCCAGAGTGGGGGGGGGGTGGGGGGGGGAAGGGGGCTACCTACGGGAAATTGACTCAGAAAACCTTCCCCTGGGTAGGGATTTTGACATGTAGGCATTGCCCCATGGTCGGGAATTTGACATGTCCGCCATCTTGGAACACCGAGAGAACCTGGAGATGAGTTATCCTCAACCTTGGTTTATGGGACTTCTTTTGTTTTCCTGATTTTTCTGGACACCGTTGTTGAAAGAAAAGTAAGCGAATCTGTCTTCAGGGGTGGATCCATACCGGTTTCCGACGTTTTACAGAAGTCGGTAAGAAACATGGGAAAGGGGACTTTGGAGAGTTAAAATCTAAAATTTTCCCGGGGGAGTATGCCCCCGGATCCGCTACAAACTTTTTCTTATCCTAGCTCCGCCCCTGGTCTTGTCTTTTTGTAAATAAGGTCCATCACTTCTATCAGTCCTTGCTGGAGTGTTCACAAGTACGAGAATGTTTCTTTCTACTTTTTTTTGTGATTGGTTTTTGTATCATTTCTATATTTTCATGATTTTCCACTCTATCATTGTGCATGCTTGATTGATTCGAAAGCTGGTTAATATTGTTCATGTTGTTTGCTAAATGTTAGGGTCTTGTTCAGTACCGTGAGCAGCGGAAAGGTTTCGTGTTACACGACAAATTTCCATCAGCTGTTAAAAGGGAATTTGAAATCGACAGTGAAGAACATTCATTGGTGTTCGAAATGTGAAAATCTAATGAAAAGAAAGTTACTCCAGGGCAGGAATGTTATGTTCTGAAGGTTCCCGGGGGTGGGGGAATTTGACAGTCTGTAGGTGCCCAGGGGTGGGAAATTTGACGTTAGCTTCCACGAAAATGTCAAATTCTCCTGGGTCAAAATGAACCAAATGAAGGTGACCCCTGCTTAAAACTTCGTTGCTATGCTCGAGAAAGATCCTCTATTGGGTTCCAGTCCTTGCCCGACAGGTCACGCAAAAGCGTGACAAACGAACTTTTCCAAGAGCTTTGCAAGATCACGTGGATTTTACTCGTTCAGATCATCGGTGACCCCTATTTTTTTAATCATGAATCACTTACTTTACTTACTATCTACAAAATATGATGAAATGAAAAAATTCTCACCGTAAGAAGTTATCTTTTTTTAACATTTTCTTTCCTCGTGGCATCGAATTCCGGTAGTGGTTGCAACGGATAGAGCTTACGAAAACGCTCGTCGAGGATGAACTCTACTGTTTACCACATCCCTAGCGGCATACAATTATCTAAAAATCTCACTCCTAAAAACCTATGCACGGAAACTTTCATTCCAACAGTTTATTTTGATGATTTTCGATGGATGAGCAGATGAGCCTACATCTCGCTATTATGACCAATTTCTCGAAATTAAGGCATTTTTCCACTGCCATTTTCTGAGACCCCCATTTTTTTTTTCATTTTTTGGAGTAAGTACTTTATGACCTAACTCTAGGGGAGAAATGAAGAAAATCTCACCGTAGGAAGATTTTGGCGCGAACGTCCTTAAATTTCACAGTCAAACAAAGCAACTAAACATTCATTTCACACGAAAAGCCTGTAAATGTAATTGTTGAAATATGTCAGAATCTCTGTCAACACGGAATTGCAAACGTCTTCAGGTCTTGCTCGTTTTTTTAGCTAGCTTTACAAAATATGTGAGGCATATATTTAGAAGGAAAAAATTAAAGCTAACCGTTGTAAATAAGCGCTTTGTTTCTCGCTCTATTTCTCTCAGCTTTACGTTGATTTATATACCCCGGGGACAGACCTCACGATCAAACTCCCGTGGTTAGCCCGACGCCCCCTCCTTGAGACTTAACAATGATGGCTGCATAAATTTCTCAAATTTTGTCGCCTCTTCTATCGTGCTGCTCTTTTATCCCGTTGCTCGTCACTAACATGATTTCCCGCCAGAAAAACGCGGGTTGCCTATTGCAACGCTGCCACGCGATTTCCCGCCAAGGAAAATTGCCCGAAAACTTCCGTCCCCAGAGGCTGTCCTGCCTCCCCACCTCCGACCGACAGTCTGTGCGGGCGGACGTACGTGACGTCATAACCAAAATTTCTCGCATCGATAGATTTCCCAAAAAATCTGACTCATGGCTCTCCGCTGACGCGTTTCGCGCGCCTGAGCTCCACTCTATGGTCTGGGACTTGCCCAAATATTTTACCAGTACCATGAAGATGTTGACTCAGCAAAAACAGCAAGATCATTATGCATATCAGTGAGGGTGCTGGCAACAGCGTGAAACTGATGGTCATGCTCGCATCAACACTATAATCTATACTATATCATTTAAAAACTCTAACTAGTTACTAAGCACTGAAGAGCTTCTCGCTGCCTACGCTGACATTGAAAGCTGGCTTACGTTTTTCAGGATACATGTATAACGTTTCTTCAATTTTGCAATAAAAAACAGTTTCTCACTCGCTGAAATG
Organism: Montipora capricornis; assembly: GCF_036669925.1. Classification (NCBI taxonomy): domain Eukaryota; kingdom Metazoa; phylum Cnidaria; class Anthozoa; order Scleractinia; family Acroporidae; genus Montipora; species Montipora capricornis. Next base: position 20,040,286 of record NC_090884.1, on the reverse strand, counting down.
TCAAAGTGATCCATTTGCCTGACATTCGAAATGTCAATGCTTAGGCTTTTTGTTGGAATTTTAAGGTTGTCCATGGCGTAAGACACTTGTAGGATCTGTTAAACGCGTACATGGATCAACGTCACGTGCGAACTGTCAACAAATTCTCCAAAGTTTCTCAGTCTTGTCTACAAGTTTTCGGCCGTTGAGGTATTGACTTTAAACGGGTAATATTTTATGCAAATAAAACTCAGTAATGTTTGCAATGTTTCACCACATCTTTGCTTCGGGCAAAATCACGCGGGGAATTCATGCTTCTTGATCTCCAACAATTAGTCGCTCTCTTGGTAAGCCCAGATTCCATTACACTTAATGAAGATGAAAGTTTTTGACTTTAATCTCCTCTTTGAGGCAATTATCGACTGTTTCCCCCATAGTGCAATACGTTTTGGAGGTTCTTTATATAAAACGATACAAGTTATTTACTTTTTGGACTGTAACATGCTTCAGTGAACTGGATATGGTTTTAATCAGTTTAATGTAAATAACCCCCCAAAATGAACTGTATTATGGGATTGGTGAAAATAACTAATTGCCCATTGATTAAAAATATTGGAGAGATGGAATCCTTGTTTCAGTCTGCAAACTATTGGTGACTTGTATGTGTTAACGGAAGGATTTATTACCAATGACCCGTGTCATATGGAATTTGATAGAGTTTGTATTCACGCAAACTGATATATTAGTTACCTGCTTGAATCAGTTGAAGTCTTTTCTTTTTAAAATGTCAGTTAAACAGTAAATGCTGAGCTGCAGGCTCCGTCAGAAAAATCATGCATGTATTCTTGATTCGGGTCAGAGGTATGAATGACTGCTTTAGAAAAGGCCTATCCTTATGATAAAAATAATATCTTTCTTCTTTGACCTCGACATACCGAGACGTCCGTCCCACCGTAGAAACTCTAGATAGGTGTTAATTCAGTCACTGGATGACAATTGAGAAAATATGCCATAAGATCACATTGGAAAAATACTGCATTAAATAGCAAAACTAAAAGAAATTTGGAGTATTTTTGCCTCAAATCGGGCGCGTCAGAAAGTTATCCAATCTTGCAATGAACATATCATTACAGTATAACACTGCAATACAGGAGCAATAAAAACATATTGGTAAATACTTCATCGAATTGAGTGATAGTCAGGGGCACCCAACGGGTAATTTCTGTAAATATCTGTTCGGACGGAAGGTGGGTAGAATTTTCGAATATTTGAACTCCGACTTTCGAGGCGCACTAAGATTTTGGACATTTTTCTGAACGATTTCCTAGATATTTCGCAAAAGTAGTGCAGAGTCTGAAAAGTGCACGCGGAAATTTCGAAACCACATGGAACAACGCTAAATTTAATTGAGCTGAGTAATAGTCAACGGTGATATTGGAAATAGCATAAAATTTGAAGATTTGTAACTTCTATGATTTTCGCCAAAGTTTGTTTGAGAATCATCTTTTAAGCAAACGTCCCCTAAAAATTCCGGGGAAAGGAGCACGATTTACGTAATAGCTTTTTTCATTAGACATGTCACGAATGCTAGAGGAAAAAGACACCTATAAATTTCTGACCGACCTCAAGTTCCTAAAACATCCGAACAGATAAATATTTTCTAGGGCAGATAATAACTCACTAAAAGAGGTCTTCAAGCGTTGTGGCCGAGACCAATCTAGGTAATTCCGAGAAAATTTTAACATCCGGTTGTTGGGTGCCCTTGAATTCTCAGTTCTCGTCCGTCTACTACTGAAGAAAAAAAACTCCGACACTGTTGGCTTTAAAAAATACCATGACCAGAAACAAAATTATGATCAGTAAAAAACAATAAGAGTTTGAGAGATATTCCAGTGCGAGTCATTGCTTATTGCCTCATTTCTCTCGGTCGAACATACACCTTAAAAGGACGAGGCCTCAGAGTTAATCCATAGTTTCCATCGAAGGATAGCTCTTCTTTGCTTGTGGCAAGCTGAAAATTCAGGCGCTGCAGCATGCACCCCAGAAACATAAAGAGCTGAGCTTTTGCGAGGGTTGCACCGAGACAGCGCCGTCCACCTGTGGAAAAGGGAAGGGAGAAGGCCTGCTGTGCAACAAGAACTTGACCATTTTCATCAAGGAAACGATATGGATCAAACATGTCTGGGCGATGAAAGTAATTGGGATCGTGATTAACTGCCCATAGATTCGCCAACACAAGCGTTCCTTTCGGTACAAAATAACCAGCAACGCTAGAGTCTTCAGAGGCATAGTGTGGTATTGCCAGTGGAATGACTGTAGCCTTCCGCAAAGTTTCTAGAACTGTGGCTTGTAACAGAGGCAACCGTGCACGGTCTGCAAGCGTAGGCAATCGCTCTGTTCCTACCTCTCGCTTCAGTTCTGCCTGCAAGTCGTGCTGTAGTCCAGGATTAGAGAGAATAAAAAGCAGTGCCCAGGTTAGTGCGGTAGACACTGTATCAATTCCTGCACCAAAAACATCTGCTATCAACGTCATCATGGATTCTTCATCCAGGCGATCATCCTCTGCTTCCTCCATGTTCATTCCACCGTTTGGGTTCGCTTTTGTGACCAACATTTCGTCTTGGATGACTCTATCCAGAGTTGCAGCAACATTGACGCCTGCCTCCTCAACATTTACATGGCGATGCAAACTGTAAACGCTTCTGACAAAATCAATGAGTTCTTTGACAGAGTCTTCTAAAGCCTTGCACTGCTTGCGTAGAGCAAAATGAAGCCACGGGAAAAAGTCTAACAAGTTTATAGCAGGGCTATTCTCAACAAAATCAGTTCCTCTCCGCAAAATATTCTGCAACGCCAGCGTAAAGTCTCTTTTTAAGTTATCTCCAAAAGTAAGTCTAAACGCAAAGTTAATGACTAAAGTTCTCAGTTGCTCTGAAAAGTCGAGAGCTTCAGTCGTCGCGGCTTCTGTCAAAGAGCTGCATAGGCGCTCAGAAACCTCTTGTGCCAAAGCGTCAAAACGGCTCACATTGCTGAAAACAGCGTACAAAGCACGCATTGCTAGTTTTTTCTTTCTCTGATGCCCTGTTCCAAAGTCACCAAACGCAAGGCTCCGACCTCCATTGCTGATTATTTGAAAACTATGAAATGGTGGTCTGGAGGAGAAATGGCAAGCCCTTTTTGATAAGGCCTCTTTCACAACATCGTGGTTGTTCAAAACGATTGCTCTCCTCCAACCAAGGCGAATGGAGAAGACGCTTCCATAGACTTTGGCCATCTTTGACAGAGCGATGTGCGGAGAATCCCCGAGCTGAAACAAGTTTCCAAATAATGGCAGACCGAACGGCCCGGGAGGAGTTTTTCTCCGAACCTTGGACAATTGCAGTAAGGTGAGAACCAGGATAGTTACAGAAGCAAAGCACAAAACGGTTGTAAAAAGCATCGTAATTTCGGGGGAAATGACACGCTCCATTTCAACTACCTCATATACAAAGGCTTGTTAGCGTGGTTTTCTGTTAGCTTGTAGTAGCTTTGTTCCAGTTAAGCTCTGGGGGTGGTATTTATACTGTGCAACCTTGGTTGTTTACGAGCAATATTCCAATGTCAAGGTCGCTACAATAAGTCACACTTGACAGGATCTGTTTATTTTACAAACAGGCAGAGCCTGTCTCAGTCGAGTAGGTTTGGATCACGAAATCGCACAATTCCGGCCAAACTAATCTTAGAAGAGAAAGTAATATTTCTTAAAACGTGGAACCGAGAAGAAGCCCTCCCCCTCAAAAAAAAAAACTGAAGGGCTTTTGGAACCCACTCTACTCTAGCACTCCCTCCCCCGCTCCCTTTTCCAACCCCCATCCTGTTTGTGTCAATAGATGACATAATCTTATTGTATCCTTTTGTAGGGGAACAAAACAAATACTTCTACAAATTGATTTGCTTTTGCAGAGGTTACCATGACGGACTTGCTTTTTATTATCAATACTAAAATTCCAGAAAAGAAGAAAGAAACAAATTTGCGGTGTACTCTTTGGAGAAGTAGACATGCAGACGGTGACTAATAAGAAACTGGCGTGACTCATTGAACACACCCACTGACCTTCGTTCCTTACGATCGGCAACAACGCCGATGGCATATTTGATATGTCACGCGTAAACGATCGTCAAAAAACACCGCAGCTTTCAACCTTAACTGGGAACAGACGGTATTTTCATTCAACGACGTCAGAGGATAAATTTTAGAGGCAACCATCACGACAGAAATGTCCTGCCGTGATTCAACGTGAGTGTTTTTGAAGTTGAACTCTGGTATTGCCAAAGTACTGTGATACTGTAACAGAAAAGCAAAAGAAAAGCAAATCAGAGAAAAAATAGATCGCATGGGTAACAATCTCTGTGAGGCATACATAACAACTCTCTTAGGTTGGCAAAGCCAAGGTCAGCTAACAATTCCAACTTACTAAATACAATGACGAAGCAAATTGAAACTCTGAGGTAATCACACTTGACACTGTAAAGTCGATCTGAAGCAACTTAGCTCTAGTCAACTGAAGTCAACACAAACCAGGTCTTTTTTTTTTGGCTTTAGTTTTGTTTTGCACAAATTGCGGGAAAATTTTTTATCTGATTAAATTGAATGGGTACTACTACCCTAAGTAAGCCCTGAGTGGTCTTTCGAATGGTCTAAGCAAGGACTAAGATTGAGTTTGCCTTCCCTTGACAAAGCGGTTCACCCGCCTGATTTTTTCTAAGTAGACTTGAGTCATCAGGGTTCTCCTTAGTAGTCCACTATCATTTCAGCTAATTAATATCAATTTAACCTTGACCTTGACGGTAGAAAGAAAAGACGTGTCTACAATTGACTCTTTCTTAATCATTCGACCGACTGCCTATTATTAGTGGTACGTTCGTCAATTGCCTCCAGAGCCCTCACGTACGAAGCCTCATGCACCACGTCGAAAGGAATGCGTATTATTAGAACCTTGTGCGTTTGAGCATTCAGCCAGAAACGCGGAAACTTTTAAGTTTTTAGATAAAAATGGAGCTCAGCCCAATGCAGATTTCAGGTGGCTCTTAGACTCCATAATCCCGGCGACCATGGGAGGCTTTTACGAAGTTGTTAATAGACTTCTAAACAGGAAAAGTAAGATCTGCAAATACCGCACGGATATCGTTTTGACCGCTGTATCAATCCCAAGGCCACAACACTAAAATAAGATAGTTGAAGTTGTATTTTCGCCAAATTAAAGTTGTGTTAGCCAGTGAGCAGGCTCTTTGCACGGCTTTGAACCCAGTTCCAAAAGTTGAGCGTGAGACAGAGAAAAAGAGAGACTGACAGAGGATACCTGCCTCCACAATTCGTTCGCATTTGATAAAACAGGTTTTGGAGAGCACTCCAACGGAAGAGCTTTGTGTAAGATTTTAGACCCTAAGAAAAGCATTTTAATATATTCTAGGGTAATAACAGATGTCTAAAAACGACGACAACGTTTTGAAAGCCTTAAATAAATCAAATGCCAATATTACACAATCAAAACCTAATGTATCACATTAGTAATACTAATATCACAAAGGAGCAAGATAAAATAATAAATACTGGAATAAGCTGGTAACACTACTTGAATAAGAAATGTCATCTACTTCAACCGAGAAGGTAAATTCAAATAAAACCGGCCGCCTTCATCGCTTGTCAAAGTATTTACAAGTACAGTATGCGGTTTTGGTAATTTAATTTGCTTTATTAACTGTGTCATCTGATTGAGAGTGGAGCCGGCGTCGCAAATAAAAACTTTTGCCGCTGGCTGGAAAGACGGAAAGCTGGTTTTGAAAGCATCAGTACGCGAGCTAGAGCTGGCACTTTGATTCTAATGGCCTCCTTAATAACTTAATGCAACGCTCTTAAATGAGTGTGGTATCCATTACTCGTAATTCACGAATGGAATGCTATGTTTAACACCACTATTCTCACGGCAATACTTGCACAACATTACTCGGTCAAAAGTATCTTTATTCTGCCATCGTTGACGATTGCCTGGACATCGCTTCCTGTGTATGACGCTTTATCCTGGACAAATACGCTCGCTTTCTTTTCTGCGTAACGAAAAAAAATGAAACTATCATTAGTCAGAATTTTCTGGTTCAGTTATATAACATCAATTAGCAAGGTTTACCGACGCGACGTGATCGTCTTTGTTCGATTGTGTATATTTAAATCAGAATGAATAAGTAGAGAAACTTAACTACTGATGAAGCTGTTGAAAGTCGGTTTTTTGTTCCAGGTATAATGCCAGAACATTCCGTCAGAAAAAAGGAGCGTTTGGGGGCTGGAGATGGATAGGTAACTGGAAAAAATCACATTTTCGAATGTGTTAAATTGAATATACGGTAGTACACTCTACGCTCGTAGTCACAATAGAGTAGGCTTGCGATAGCCGGCGGCCTGCGTTAAAGGGACCTTAAGATCTAAGACGGCGACGTCGGCAAATATTTCATTTAAATTTTGCCAGTTGATGTGTTCACTTTCCCAAAAACCGATAAAGTACTATCTGACTCTTTTCTAAGCTCCGCTTTATTCGTCTTTCACATCACAGAAACATTACGACTCACGAGTCCTTAGCATTTCAGTTATTCTTTCTTCACACGTGTTCTTCGTTCCCAGAGTTCAGAGCGTACTTACTGAACATTACATCATCCATAATAGAACATTCGCAAGACGCGGAATAGTAATGGGAGTTTAAGAAACGACGACGGCTACGGCAACGACAACGCCAAAAAGCAGTAATATTATTGGTTGAAAAAACCAAAATGATCGTGATGCACGTGCGGCACGCATTTTTGAACAATTCTCTCCCGTACTCGTCAAAACTACTACGTGAAATGACCAATTTTAAGGTTTTGACGACAACGTGGACAAACTACAGTGAATCTTTCAGTCTCACTCTTTACTTCAAATCCGTCAGAACCAATCCAGTTATAGGACACTTCGCTCGTATTGAATAATATAAACAAGATGGGATAATCATGAAGTACTTAGAATAGCTAAAACGTATATTTTGAAGTGACGTTTTCGTTGCCGTAGCCGTCGTGGTTTCTTAAACTCCCTAATATTGTCGCACCCGTTCCTACAAAACTCCGTACTTAAACAGGCAAAAAGACGGCTACGAAACTAGGTAAATGAAACAGTTTGTAAATCTTAGATGTCCCCCTTGCAACTTGCAGCAGCATGTTGCTATTACATGTTATCACTCTCTGTAAACGGCATGGACAAACAATCTTTCTCCCACTGCGAGTCATCCTAGAAGGCTCAACTTCACATTCAGCTACAGCTACCTCTTTGTCTATCAACTCTACTTTACAGACTGTTGATCCATCACTTCCGCTTGAATTCTCAAGGGATCTTTTGAAGGATGGCAAGCTATCTGTTTCAGCACATAGCTTCAGTTTGTACAACTTGCGAATAGGTCGCCTCAGTAGTCCTGAATTTACTTGAATCACGGCTGCGCAGCATCTTCCGTTGCGACCAATGAAAAGTTCTCGAACAACAGCCATTTTCCAATTAAATCCCTGGCCAAACTATCGCACAAAGTTGGATTCAACGCTCCAACTTTGGTCGATCCAACACTGTGTGACCGTTTGGCCACCCATGTTGGATGATGTTCGTCCAACATTTTTTGTTCGATCAAGTGTTGGATGATGTTTGCTTTTGATCAAACATTGCGACCAACAATTCTGCTCGACGCAACAATGTTGCAGTATTTTGCCGCTCTTCCAACAAAGTTGTGTCCTGAATCGAGTCACGTTCGCGGTGCTAGCCAATCACGAATCGCTATTTTATTGTTAAGCCTAGGCTTTTCGCATTGTTTGCAACAAAGTTAAGATGGCGGACAAGGATCAACAGCCAGAAACCTTGATCAGCGAATATGAAGCAAGGCCATGTCTTTGCAGGGACACTTTTAGTCCCCTTAATCACTATCGCTCTGTTTGGAGATGTCTGGTTAAATAGCATTTACAATTTCTGCAAATTGATCCGAGCTCACTCACATCATCTCCTGCGCGCGGATGTATCTTGCAGTGAACAAACCCTTTTCTATACGTTCTCTTAACCATTTTTGGTTTTCCTCGTTTGAATCCATCATTTCCGTCCTCAAACAGCTCCAGTAGCACAAACGGTACGAGCGGTTTTCGTTTCATACTTATAAATTTAGCGCCAACTTGAACTTGAATGTTTCACCAAGAAATGTTGGATAGTGTTTTGCCGCTATCTCAACATTTACATCCAACAATTTTGCATGTGGAATCCAAATTTGTTCGATAGTTTGGCCAGGGCTTAAGCCGTTTCTCTCTGTCGTCAGCAACGAGAACATGATGTTTTACCGGCAAAGTACATTACGTGATTATTCCAGTTTGCTCAACTTCCACAGACTATTCAAACTATCCAGGAACTCAGGAACTGAATTGGGAGGAACAGTGTTCAAAAAAATAAAATAAAATAAAACATTCGCCGACGAGCGCTCGCATCTTAGAACTTGAGATTTGGCCATTTACATTGCAGATTGGCAGAGAACGGGAGAGAAATGTACCAAGCTTCAAAGCGCACGTGTAGAGCAACCATTATGCTCATTAAAGTTTATTAACACATTGTCCGGTGGCGTTCCCGCTGACTTTGACGTCCTAGATCTTAGGTCCCTGCACGACTGTTCAAGAAATGTTATTTCTCCTGCAAGAACTTACATGCAGTGTGTCTGCCTCTCTCTTGAGTTGTGCATGCTTTTCCTTTTGATTTTGCAACTGCCAAAAAAGAGAAATGTATTTTTTTAATTCAATACAGTGTACTTAGGCATCGTCCACACGTATACGGAAATTTGTGAAAACGCCAATTTTTTTTTACGAATACGGCTTGCGTCCACACGTATCCAGAGTATTTTCCGGCCGTTTCCGGGAATTTTTGAAAACGCTCTTCCGGTCGTATCCGGAAATTTGCGAATACGCTTACGTCATTCTCTTGGATCCAGTCTTCACGGCGAGCATTAAACAAACATGGCGTACAGCAAGGCTGTGTCTTCTTTGTTCATTGCTTTGATTTCTAGTTTGATATCATGCGTTCAGATAAATGCAGCTGTGATAAATTTACACAACCAATACTTTAGAGATCGACAGGATGTTTTGAGATTGTTGACCGTCAGCAGTAGTTCAACTTCATCATCGGTCCATTTATATGTATCAGCATCCTTTTTTTTGACTTTTTCAGAAGATTTAGACATTTTTTCGAGTGATAAACTACAAGCTTCGACTGGTTACACCTTGCAGTAGCTATGGCGCGGAAGAAATGACGCCAAATCGCAATTATGCGCATGCTCATTTCAGGATTCTCCCCGAAAAAAGAACTGGGCACTAGAGCAAATCAGAAAATTTCCGGATACAATCGGATACGTGTGGACGGCTGTAAACGATTCGAATACGTTGCATGTGGACGCGTAAATCTTCGTATCCGCAAAACGATATTTGCGGCAAAAAAATTTCCGGATACGTGTGGACATGGCCTAAAAACAGCTTTATATGTAGTCTTAAAGGTTTACACTAGACCATAACTAGAAAACAAAGGGTTCTGTTCAAGTTCTTTTCAAACAATAAAGATATAACGTACGATACTTTAAAGACACCAGCTCAAGACGTGTTAGCTCTTGCGTAATTAACAAACGAATCTTTGATTTACAAAAATTTGGTTTTATCAACGGAGTTGATAATGTAAACTGGCCACCGTACAGAGATTCTAAAAGCTGACGTTTCGAGCGTTAGCCCTTCGTCAGAGCGAATCGAGGAATTATGGGTTACGTGTAGTTTTTATAGTAGAGTAGGAGCTACGCTATTGGTGGTAACATGGCAACGTGAAAAATAGGAATTAAGCGTTCGTTAAGGGTGCCGATTTGGAAAATGAATTTTTGTTCTAGATTCTTGCGGCTTTCCGTCGTACCTTGATGTAGGGAAAGGCCGCAGATAGCAATGTGTTTTTTGGAGTGGTTAGGGAGATTAAAATGACGAGCGACTGGCGACTGGATTTGATTGATGAATACTGTATTCATTTTCAGAAAAATTATCTTTCTTCCTTGAAGAGATTAGGAAATTTATTCTAGTTGTCTAAATTATTGAAAAATCTTTGGAAAAAGGGGGAAAGAGCAAAGAAGCAATGAATCGAAACGAAGAAATAAGCAGGGTACAAAATGCAAGGCATCCGTAGACACACCTCAGACTGTGTTAAGGCAATTGCCTCCTGTAAATATTTCCGGCGCTCTTTAAGTTGAATTGTTTCGGCTTGTATTCTTTCAACGCCGGACTCGTCTCCAATGCGAATAAGACTTTCTTCTGCAAAAGGAAGACAAATGAACTTCTCCCAAGACAAAGCATTTGCCTGCGATTCAGGGACGAAAGAAGAAGCATATCGTGTTTTAACCTTCTGTAACCAACGCTACATGAGTGACACAATTTATAACCAGACGAGACGAAAACGTCAATGGAAATCAAGGCTATAACGATGTAAATCAGTATTGCTAAATACATTTTCTTCTTTGACGCATTGTCATTTTGTATTTAATTTAATCAACTGATACTGCTACTGCCACTGCAGCTGTTGCTCAGTGCTACTGCTACTGTTACTAGTACCCCCATCACTACTACTGAAAACATACCGTCTTCCACCATCCGGCCTTCCCGCCTTTGTTTCTTACTACTCTGGTTTAATTCGCTATTCATCTCATGCAGTTCCACTAGCTTGGCATGGGCCTCCATTTTCATCCAGTACTGCTTGTATGTTCTACTGACAAAGAATAAGATGTTAGAGGAATGGACAAAGAAATGAGGGAAAGAGATGGTGCAACCGGTGCATCCTACTCTCCGCCTCCCTCTTGTCTATCTCTCTAACAACTATGATTACTAAAAATTTGTTACAAAACAAAGAAGTATGCTGCATTTTTCAGAATATTATCTGCGGTTCAAAACAGGGATGCCTCAATACACTAATGGTTTCCCTTCCCAGAAAAAATACTCAGAAGCCAGTCAGTTTGTTTGTAGGCTATTCTTACTCTTTGTCCGCCTCCAATTCCGCTTTTGCTATAGCAAGCTGCTTTATAAGGACTCCTTCAGAAGAAATAAGTTCCTCAATCTCTGAAATAAGAACACCGTAACAATCAAATATTAAAGACAAAAAAGCTCCGCAGGTAGATACTAAATGGCCAATAAGGATGTCACTAAATTGGAACTAAATGCCGAGCATCAAGTAGATATAGGAACAGGGATAGCGCAGCGGTGAAACCACTCGCCTCCCACCAAAGTGGCCCTGTTTCGATTCCCGGAATCGGCGTCATATGGTTGAGTTTGTTGGTTTGTTGTTTCGAGGGGTTTTTTTTTGGGTACTCCGATTTTTCACTCTCAAAAACCAAGCTCGATTTGATGTCAAGTTTACGTTTAAACGAAATTGTATCTCCTAGGTGACACGTGGGGCCTCTAGCTTATGCGACGTACGCCATTTAAGTTTTTCAAGCGTCATTTCCTACCGTTTCTTTTTTTAGGGTGACAACCTCTACTAGACTGCATCCTCTATGTACGCTCTGGCCTTTGTTAGTAGGCAAACTTCGCTAGTTCTGAATCGTCATTTAATTGTCTTTCCCAAGAAGTTAAGAGACAGTCTTTACTCGTTACATGACAGCCATGCTGCAACTTAGTTTCAAGAAATGGCAAAATATTGTCTTGAAACAGAGCACGGCTTGCAAAGTTTTGCGGTCATTGAAACGCAACCCTATTATCTCGTCGGGAATCCCGTCCCTGTCAGTAAATCTCGAGAGAATTCCGAGAGGATCGTTGAACTCCGAAACTCTTGATTAAAACGGCAACCTTATTGCAGTGAAGTATTTTTACCTTCCTGGGAGACTTTCGGGGTTTATCACCTGTCATTATATTATGACAGGCAAACGGGAAGAAGAAAATTCGCTTCAATCGCGTTACACGGGGAAAAGGCAGCAATAAACCATGGCAACAAGGTTAGCTTTTTAACTGAAAATCCGAGCGTTAAATTATCGCTTTGGTCTTTTTCTGTGATTTCCATTCAAACCCTTACTCAGTAATTTGAGCACAGTAAGTTGAACCCTTGCAAGGCGGCAGGGCCTGCTGAATTACCTTTAACGGAGTACGATATTCTTGCTCGCCCAGTCACTTCTGTACTTAAAGTGCCCCTGTGATAAAAAAGTTACTTCCTTTTTCTCTTCAGATTTTGAAAGTGTGTTTGCTTAACACCTGACTGGCAAAATTTTGAACTTTGATTTTTATCCAAAGGCCGTTTACTTTGAGTGTAAGTTTTGGATTTCACGGTCCGCCATTACTCGCGTTCAGAACTGACCGATTGGACGTCAGAGGGATGGATCCAGGGAAAAGTGACGTCAAAGGCTCACCAGCTTAAAATTTCAGTGTGTGAATCCAGCTTGTAATAAATGCAAAACGCGAGTTTAAAAGTCTGAAAATCCAAATCTTCCGTGCTGCATATTAATAGGCCTTTTTCGATATCTTATAATTCAGCTTGATAGTGAGGCAGTGACGTCAAAGACAAGATAGATAGATGATAGTTTATATACGGCTGATAACCTAGCAGCCCTTGGGCTGAATTGTATTATAATGACTCTGATGTCGAGGCGGCAATAGGCTACTCAGTTGATTATTATCTAAGATATTTCTAAAAAAAGCCTGGTACATTGGTCTTCTCTTCTCTGACACACAGTGATAATTTCAAAGGTTGCTAAGCTTTGTCTGCAAGATTGGTGAGGCGATAAGATTGACAACACCCTTTTCTGCACTCACTCAAGATCTTCACTTAAATATTCAGGCGGACTGTGGTGAAAAACAGGCGAACAGTATTCAAGCACAGGCCTTATTGCGGTACAATAGAAATTGACAATGTCGCTCTGCCTAACACCAGCTGTTTTCAGTAAAACTAAGAAGTACAGACGCTTATTTGCATTTTTTATCGCTTGGTTTTCATGATTTTTCAATTAAGATCTTTCGATATTGTGACTCCTAGGATCCTAGCGCCATCGACAGTTGAGAGTTCATTCCCCACAACAACCACGGGACTAAAGATATGCTTGTTCCTCTTGAAGTCAATAATCAGTTCTTTGCACTGGTAGCGTTGAGTTGCACACCCTACATCCGTGACCAGCCCTCTACAATATCAACTGCACCCTGAATGTCACCCTGGAGACCACGAGGAAACGATTTTCAGCCACGGTTGTGTCATCCACGAACTTTCATGTTTGGACGTTAGACAAACGAATATCATTAATCATCAGGATAAAAACAGTCCAGCTGGTACTGGGCCCCATATCAAGTAGCATTCCGCGGACAACTTGAATCGATGTTGTCTCCGCATCTAGAAATCTGCCACCCAACAGGCAACGCTGCGAGGGATGGATAAGTTGAAGATTTTGCGGAGCTTGAGATTCGATAAGATCAAAAGCCTTCCTGTAGTCAAAGAGGACGACCCTCACTGCAGTGCCGACCCGTCAGGAAAGTCAGTGGGTAAAATGTAAATATTTTTTACTTAATTCCAAGTGAATGTGTTTCTATTGTTTTTTCCTCACTGCCTCACTATCAAGCTAAATATTTGATATTTAGAAAATGGCCTATTCTGCGGCGTACACACGCATTGCATTCTTAAACTAGTGAGCCTTTGAGCGTCATCTTCTCCTCGAACCAGCTCTTTCAAGAACTTAAAGTTACTCATGGCGGACCATTAAATAGGAAAATTCCGGTTAAAAATGAACAGGTGTCTTTTTAAAATCAAGGCTTAAAACTTTGATCGCTTAGTGTTGGTTAACATAGTTTTGAAATCCATAAGAAAAATAAGAATTGATTTTTTGGTCACAGGGCAACTTTAACAGCAGTTTTGGTGGAAGATGGCCACACGGTTCCCAATTCCAACTAGAAACCTGTCACCAAGATCAACACGCACCTCCACCCGATATCCCTCACCTCAACAGTCCCTAGATAGTGTGTCTAAACTCGTCGAAGGCCCGGTCTTTGCTTTGCATATCCGCAATGCGGTGCACAGTTGATAGTGATAGACCCCGCCCAGTTTGGTGGCATCCTAAAATCGTTTTCCTGCACAACCTGACGTCATTCCTCAATGCTACAGCACTTGGCAAAAAACACGGATGGCCCTGGAGCCGCTGTGTGGGATTTTTTGATCTAATCTACCACAATGACAAAAATAAATTATTGCATATTGGAACAAATTGTAGCCAGCGTATTGTTCATCTGTATTTCTTCTATAAATAACAAAAGATCGACGCTCAGATTTCAATGAACGGCCCCCACTAACAGAGGGTGATCTGCCTGTGGTGCGCTCAGTTCTAGGTCAAACACAATACCTCTCAAGAATTTGAGCTAGTACAAGCGAAAGTGGGCGGGGCAGAGACACGTAAATTCCCGCCCATTCCACAAATCGGTGGTTTTCGTAGTAAATTGTTGTCAGAGTCGTTGAGAACTATCCGCAGGAGTAGAAGATGCAACTGAATGCCGACAAGGGTAAGGTGAATCATTTGAAATCATCCTATCTTTAACGCAATTTGTTTGCACCAAAAGACTTGACAAAGACTAGAAATTGTTATTTTCGTGAAGAATCTAGAAAATCACCTACGAAAAATGTTCATTCTTTCTAGAAGACAGCAAGGGTTCTAGAGGGTATAGAGGGCTGCAGCAGTGCTAGTTTTAATAAAATTACTCCCAAAAACTAAAACAGTATGGTACAGGTATACAGATAAGAAAACTCAAAGCTACAGTCGTGACACAATTCCTTGGAACAGTAGACGACTATATACAGATCTGAGGCTTTCGCGGCTTTATAAGCCTGGTTTCCATATGATCTGCATCGGTCTGTGACATGATCGGTAGCTGTCTGCGTCGGTCTTATCGCGGACGATCGTAAACATCGCAGGCTAATGTTTCCATTTAAATCTGAAGCGTACCACTAATCCTCGGCGAAGCGAGAAGAAAAAACCAAGCACTTACGTACCTTATAGGTCTGATTGGACACAACATGACACATGTTTCGAGGCAAAAAATATTGTGTCGCCGATAAGACACAGATCATCTCAGTGCTCGTCTTACTTGGACCGCGTCATAATTGTAGGGAAAGTAGAACGTAGATTCAACTTTCCCTATCATCCAGACCGTGTGCCGCAGAATCACAGCAGACGCCGGGG
>NC_090884.1:20003740-20020144 GCF_036669925.1 Montipora capricornis | reverse complement strand
TTTTTGTATCATTTCTATATTTTTCATGATTTTCCACTTCTTATCATTGTGCATGCTTGATTGATTTGCAAAGCTGGTTAATATTGTTCATGTTGTTTGCTAAATGTTAGGGTCTTGTTCAGTACCGTGAGCCGCGGAAAGGTTTCGTGTTACACGGACAAATTTCCATCAGCTGTTAAAAGGGAATTTGAAAATTCGACAGTGAAGAACATTCATTGGTGTTCGAAAAGGTGTGAAAATCTAATGAACAAGGACAAAAGTTACTCCAGGGCAGGAATGTTATGTTCTGAAGGTTCCCCGGGGGTGGGGAATTTGACAAGTCTGTAGGTGGCCCAGGGGTGGGAAATTTGACGTTAGCTTCCACGGAAAATGTCAAATTTCCCCTGGGTCAAAATGAACCAAATAAAGTGACCCCTGCTTAAAACTTCGTATGCTAGCTATGCTCGAGAAAGATCCTCTATTTGGGTTCCAGTCCTTGCCCGACAGGTCCACGGCCAAAAGAGTGACAAACGAACTTGTTTCCAAGAGCTTTGCAAGATCACGTGGATTTTACTCGTTCAGAATCAAATCGTGACCCCATTTTTTTTTTAATCATGAATACACTTACTTTACTTACTATCTACAAATATGATGAAATGAAAAAATTTTCTCACCGGGGGGTAAGAAGTTACCTTTTTTAAACATGTTTTCTTTCTCCTCGTGGCATCGAATTCCGGTAGTGGGTTGCCAACGGATAGAGCTTACGAAAACGCTCGTACGAGGATTTAACTCTAGCTGTTTACCACATCCCTAGCGGCATATCAATTGATCTAAAAAAAATCTCACTCCTAAAAACCTATGCACGGAAACTTTCATTCCAACAGTTTATTTTGATGATTTTCGATGGATGAGCAGACTGAGCCACATCTCTGGCTATTAGGACCAACTTTTCTCGAAATTAAGGACATTTTTCCACTGGCCATTTTGTCCGAAACAAAGTCTGTGACCCCCATTTTTTTTTATGACCTAACTCCTAGGGGAGAAATGAAGAAAATCTCACCGTAGGAAGATTTTGGCGCGAACGTCCTTAAATTCACAGTCAAACAAAGCAACTAAACAGTCATTTCACACGAAAAGCCTGTAAATGTAATTAATTGTTGAATAATAGGTCTAGAATCTTCTTGTCAACACCGGAATTGCATAACGTATTCAGGTCTTGCTCGTTTTTTTTAGCTAGTTTTACAAATATATGTGAGGCATATATTGAAGAAGGAGAAAATTAAAGCTAACCGTTGTAAATAAGCGCTTTGTTTCTCGCTCTATTTCTCTCAGCTTTACGTTTGATTTATGATAACCCCCGGGGACAGACCTCACGATCAAACTCCCGTGGTAGCCCGACGCCCTCCTCATTGAGACTTAACATTGATGGCTGCAATAAATTTCTCAAATTTTGTCGCCTCTTCTATCGTGCTGCTCTTTTATCCGTTGCTCGTCACTAACATGATTTCCCGCCAGAAAAACGCGGGTTGCCTATTGCAACGCTGCCACGCGATTTCCCGCCAAGGAAAATTGCCCGAAAATTCCGTCCCCAGAGGCTGTCCTGCCTCCCCACCTCCGACCGACAGCTGTGCGGCGGACGTACGTGACGTCATAACCAAAATTTCTCGCATCGATAGATTTCCCAAAAATCTGACTCATGTCTCTCCGCTGACGCGTTTCGCGCGCCTGAGCTCCACTCTATGGTCTGGGACTTGCCCAAATATTTTACCAGTACCATTAAGATGTTGACTCAGCACAAACAGCAAGATCATTATGCATATCAGTGAGGGTGCTGGCAACAGCGTGAAACTGATGTGTCATGCTCGCATCAACACTATAATCTATACTATATAATTTAAAAACTCTAACTAGTTACGAGGCACTGAAGAGCTTCTCGCTGCCTACGCTGACATTAAAAGCTGGCTTACGTTTTTCAGGATACATGTATAACGTTTCTTCAATTTTGCAGTAAAAAACAGTTTCTCACTCGCTGAAATGTCAAAGTGATCCATTTGCCTGACATTCGAAATGTCAATGCTTAGGCTTTTTGTTGGAATTTTAAGGTTGTCCATGGCGTCAGACACTTGTAGGATCTGTTAAACGCGTACATGGATCAACGTCACGTGCGAACTGTCAACAAATTCTCCAAAGTTTCTCAGTCTTGTCTACAAGTTTTCGGCCGTTGAGGTATTGACTTTAAACGGGTAATATTTTATGCAAATAAAACTTAGTAATGTTTGCAATGTTTCAACCACATCTTTGCTTCGGGCAAAATCACGCGGGGAATTCATGCTTCTTGATCTCCAACAATTAGTCGCTCTCTTGGTAAGCCCAGATTCCATTACACTTAATGAAGATGAAAGTTTTTGACTTTAATCTCCTCTTTGAGGCAATTATCGACTGTTTCCCCCATAGTGCAATACGTTTTGGAGGTTCTTTATATAAAACGATACAAGTTTATTTACTTTTTGGACTGTAACAATGCTTCAGTGAACTGGATATGGTTTTAATCAGTTTTAATGTAAATAAGCCCCCAAAATTGAACTGTATTATGGGATTGGTGAAAATAACTAATTGCCCATTGATTAAAATATTGAAGAGATGGAATCCTTGTTTCAGTCTGCAAACTATTGTTGACTTGTATGTGTTAACGGAAGGATTTATTACCAATGACCCATGTCATATGAAATTGATAGAGTTTGTATTCACGCAAACTGATATATTAGTTACCTGCTTGAATCAGTTGAAGTCTTTTCTTTTAAAATGTCAGTTAAACAGTAAATGCTGAGCTGCAGGCTCCGTCAGAAAAATCATGCATGTATTCTTGATTCGGGTCATAGGTATGAATGACTGCTTTAGAAAAGGCCTATCCTTATGATAAAAATAATATCTTTCTTGTTTGACCTCGACATACCGAGACGTCCGTCCCACCGTAGAAACTCTAGATAGGTGTTAATTCAGTCACTGGATACAATTGAGAAAATATGCCATAAGATCACATTGGAAAAATACTGCATTAAATAGCAAAACTAAAAGAAATTTGGAGTATTTTTGCCTCAAATCGGGCGCGTCAGAAAGATATCCAATCTTGCAATGAACATACCATTACAGTATAACACTGCAATACAGGAGCAATAAAAACATATTGGTAAATACTTCATCGAATTGAGTGATAGTCAGGGGCACCCAACGGGTAATTTCTGTAAATATCTGTTCGGACGGAAGGTGGGTAGAATTTTCGAATATTTGAACTCCGACTTTCGAGGCGCACTAAGATTTGGACATTTTTCTGAACGATTTCCTAGATATTTCGCAAAAGTAGTGCAGAGTCTGAAAAGTGCACGCGGAAATTTCGAAACCACATGAAACAACGCTAAATTTAATTGAGCTGAGTAATAGTCAACGGTGATATTGGAATCGCATAAATTTGAAGATTTGTAACTTCTATGATTTTCGCCAAAGTTTGTTTGAGAATCATCTTTTAAGCAAACGTCCCCTAAAAATTCCGGGGAAAGGAGCACGATTTACGTAATAGTTTTTTTCATTAGACATGTCACGAATGCTAGAGGAAAAAGACACCTATAAATTTCTGACCGACCTGAAGTTCCCTAAAACATCCGAACAGATAAATATTTTGTAGGGCAGATAATAACTCACTAAAAAGAGGTCTTCAAGCGTTGTGGCCGAGACCAATTTAGGTAATTCTGAGAAAATTTTATAACATCCGGTTGTTGGGTGCCCTTGAATTCTCAGTTCTCGTCCGTCTACTACTGAAGAAAAAAAACTTCGACACTGTTGGCTTTAAAAAATACCATGACCAGAAACAAAATTATGATCAGTAAAAAGAAATCAGAGTTTGAGAGATATTCCTGTGCGAGTCATTGCTTATTGCCTCATTTCTCTCGGTCGAACATACACCTTAAAAGGACGAGGCCTCAGAGTTAATCCATAGTTTCCATCGAAGGATAGCTCTTCTTTGCTTGTGGCAAGCTGAAAATTCAGGCGCTGCAGCATGCACCCCAGAAACATAAAGAGCTGAGCTTTTGCGAGGGTTGCACCGAGACAGCGCCGTCCACCTGTGGAAAAGGGAGGGAGAAGGCCTGCTGTGCAACAAGAACTTGACCATTTTCATCAAGGAAACGATATGGATCAAACATGTCTGGGCGATGAAAGTAATTGGGATCGTGATTAACTGCCCATAGATTCGGCCAACACAAGCGTTCCTTTCGGTACAAAATAACCAGCAACGCTAGAGTCTTCAGAGGCATAGTGTGGTATTGCCAGTGGAATGACTGTAGCCTTCCGCAAAGTTTCTAAAACTGTGGCCTGTAACAGAGGCAACCGTGCACGGTCTGCAAGCGTAGGCAATCGCTCTGTTCCTACCTCTCGCTTCAGTTCTGCCTGCAAGTCGTGCTGTAGTCCAGGATTAGAGAGAATAAAAAGCAGTGCCCAGGTTAGTGCGCTAGACACTGTATCAATTCCTGCACCAAAAACATCTGCTATCAACGTCATCATGGATTCTTCATCCAGGCGATCATCCTCTGCTTCCTCCATGTTAATTCCACCGTTTGGGTTCGCTTTTTGTGACCAACATTTCGTCTTGGATGACTCTATCCAGAGTTGCGGCAACATTGACGCCTGCCTCCTCAACATTTACATGGCGATGCAAACTGTAAACGCTTCTGACAAAATCAATGAGTTCTTTGACAGAGTCTTCTAAAGCCTTGCACTGCTTGCGTAGAGCAAAATGAAGCCATGGGAAAAAGTCTAACAAGTTTATAGCAGGGCTATTCTCAACAAAATCAGTTCCTCTCCGCAAATATTCTGCAACGCCAGCGTAAAGTCTCTTTTTAAGTTATCTCCAAAAGTAAGTCTAAACGCAAAGTTAATGACTAAAGTTCTCAGTTGCTCTGAAAAGTCGAGAGCTTCACTCGTTGCGGCTTTCTGTCAAAGAGCTGCATAGGCGCTCAGAAACCTCTTGTGCCAAAGCGTCAAAACGGCTCACATTGCTGAAAACAGCGTACAAAGCACGCATTGCTAGTTTTTTCTTTCTCTGATGCCCTGTTCCAAAGTCACCAAACGCAAGGCTCCGACCTCCATTGCTGATTATTTGAAAACTATGAAATGGTGGTCTGGAGGAGAAATGGCAAGCCCTTTTTGATAAGGCCTCTTTCACACGACATCGTGGCTGTTCAAAACGATTGCTCTCCTCCAACCAAGGCGAATGGAGAAGACGCTTCCGTAGACTTTGGCCATCTTTGACAGAGCGATGTGCGGAGAATCCCCGAGCTGAAACAAGTTTCCAAATACTGGCAGACCGAACGGCCCGGGAGGAGTTTTTCTCCGAACCTTGGACAATTGCAGTAAGGTGAGAACCAGGATAGTTACAGAAGCAAAGCACAAAACGGTTGTAAAAAGCATCGTAATTTCGGGGGAAATGACACGCTCCATTTCAACTACCTCATATACAAAGGCTTGTTAGCGTGGTTTTCTGTTAGCTTGTAGTAGCTTTGTTCCAGTTAAGCTCTGGGGGTGGTATTTATACTGTGCAACCTTGGTTGTTTACGAGCAATATTCCAATGTCAAGGTCGCTACAATAAGTCACACTTGACAGGATCTGTTTATTTTACAAACAGGCAGAGCCTGTCTCAGTCGAGTAGGTTTGGATCACGAAATCGCACAATTTCGGCCAAACTAATCTTAGAAGAGAAAGTAATATTTCTTAAAACGTGGAACCGAGAAGAAGCCATCCCCGTTAAAAAAAAAACTGAAGGGCTTTTGGAACCCACTCTACTCTAGCACTCCCTCCCCGCTCCCTTTTCCAATCCCCATCCTGTTTGTGTCAATAGATGACATAATCTTATTGTATCCTTTTGTAGGGGAACAAAACAAATACTTTTACAAATTGATTTGCTTTTGCAGAGGTTACCATGACGGACTTGCTTTTTATTATCAATACTAAAATTCCAGAAAAGACGAAAGAAACAAGTTTGCGGTGTACTCTTTGGAGAAGTAGACATGCAGACGGTGACTAATAAGAAACTGGTGTGACTCATTGCACACACCCACTGACCTTCGTTCCTTACGATCGGCAACAACGCCGATGGCATATTTGATATGTCACGCGTAAACGATCGTCAAAAAACACCGCAGCTTTCAACCTTAACTGGGAACAGACGGTATTTTCATTCAACGACGTCAGAGGATAAATTTTAGGGCAACCATCACGACAGAAATGTCCTGCCGTGATTCAACTTGAGTGTTTTTGAAGTTGAACTCTGGTATTGCCAAAGTACTGTGATACTGTAACAGAAAAGCAAAAGAAAAGCAAATCAGAGAAAAAATGGATCGCATGGGTAACAATCTCTGTGAGGCATACATAACAACTCTCTTAGGTTGGCAAAGCCAAGGTCAGCTAACAATTCCAACTTACTAAATACAATGACGAAGCAAATTGAAACTCTGAGGTAATCACACTTGACACTGTAAAACTTAGCTCTAGTCAACTGAAGTCAACACAAACCAGGTCTTTTTTTTTGGCTTTAGTTTTGTTTTGTACAAATTGCGGGAAAATTTTTTATCTGATTAAATTGAATGGGTACTACTACCCCAAGTAAGCCCTGAGTGGTCTTTCGAATGGTCTAACCAAGGACTAAGATTGAGTTTGCCTTCCCTTGACAAAGCGGTTCACCCGCCTGATTTTTTCTAAGTAGACTTGAGTCATCAGGGTCCTCCTTAGTAGTCCACTATCATTTCAGCTAATTAATATCAATTTAACCTTGACCTTGACGGTAGAAAGAAAAGACGTGTCTACAATTGACTCTTTCTTAATCATTCGACCGACTGCCTATTATTAGTGGTACGTTCGTCAATTGCCTCCAGAACCCTCACGTACGAAGCCTCATGCACCACGTCGAAAGGAATGCGTATTATTAGAACCTTGTGCGTTTGAGCATTCAGCCAGAAACGCGGAAACTTTTAAGTTTTTAGATAAAAATGGAGCTCAGCCCAATGCAGATTACAGGTGGCTCTTAGACTCCATAATCCCGGCGACAATGGGAGGCTTTTACGAAGTTGTTAATAGACTTCTAAACAGGAAAAGTAAGATCTGCAAATACCGCACGGATATCGTTTTGACCGCTGTATCAATCCCAAGGCCACAACACTAAAATAAGATAGTTGAAGTTGTATTTTCGCCAAATTAAAGTTGTGTTAGCCAGTGAGCAGGCTCTTTGCACGGCTTTGAACCCAGTTCCAAAAGTTGAGCGTGAGACAGAGAAAAAGAGAGACTGACAGAGGATACCTGCCTCCACAATTCGTTCGCATTTGATAAAACAGGTTTTGGAGAGCACTCCAACGGAAGAGCTTTGTGTAAGATTTTAGACCCTAAGAAAAGCATTTTAATATATTCTAGGGTAATAACAGATGTCTAAAAACGACGACAACGGTTTGAAAGCCTTAAATAAATCAAATGCCAATATTACACAATCAAAACCTAATGTATCACATTAGTAATACTAATATCACAAAGGAGCAAGATAAAATAATAAATACTGGAATAAGCTGGTAACACTACTTGAATAAGAAATGTCATCTACTTCAACCGAGAAGGTAAATTCAAATAAAACCGGCCGCCTTCATCGCTTGTCAAAGTATTTACAAGTACAGTATGCGGTTTTGGTAATTTAATTTGCTTTATTAACTGTGTCATCTGATTGAGAGTGGAGCCGGCGTCGCAAATAAAAACTTTTGCCGCTGGCTGGAAAGACGGAAAGCTGGTTTTGAAAGCATCAGTACGCGAGCTAGAGCTGGCACTTTGATCCTAATGGCCTCCTTAATAACTGAATGCAACGCTCTTAAATGAGTGTGGTATCCATTACTCGTAATTCACGAATGGAATGCTATGTTTAACACCACTATTCTCACGGCAATACTTGCACAACATTACTCGGTCAAAAGTATCTTTATTCTGCCATCGTTGACGATTGCCTGGACATCGCTTCCTGTGTATGACGCTTTATCCTGGACAAATACGCTCGCTTTCTTTTCTGCGTAACGAAAAAAAATGAAACTATCATTAGTCAGAATTTTCTGGTTCAGTTATATAACATCAATTAGCAAGGTTTACCGACGCGACGTGATCGTCTTTGTTCGATTGTGTATATTTAAATCAGAATGAATAAGTAGAGAAACTTAACTACTGATGAAGCTGTTGAAAGTCGGTTTTTTGTTCCAGGTATAATGCCAGAACATTCCGTCAGAAAAAAGGAGCGTTTGGGGGCTGGAGATGGATAGGTAACTGGAAAAAATCACATTTTCGAATGTGTTAAATTGAATATACGGTAGTACACTCTACGCTCGTAGTCACAATAGAGTAGGCTTGCGATAGCCGGCGGCCTGCGTTAAAGGGACCTTAAGATCTAAGACGGCGACGTCGGCAAATACTTCATTTAAATTTTGCCAGTTGATGTGTTCACTTTCCCAAAAACCGATAAAGTACTATCTGACTCTTCTCTAAGCTCCGCTTTATTCGTCTTTCACATCACAGAAACATTACGACTCACGAGTCCTTAGCATTTCAGTTATTCTTTCTTCACACGTGTTCTTCGTTCCCAGAGTTCAGAGCGTACTTACTGAACATTACATCATCCATAATAGAACATTCGCAAGACGCGGAATAGTAATGGGAGTTTAAGAAACGACGACGGCTACGGCAACGACAACGCCAAAAAGCAGTAATATTATTGGTTGAAAAAACCAAAATGATCGTGATGCACGTGCGGCACGCATTTTTGAACAATTCTCTCCCGTACTCGTCAAAACTACTACGTGAAATGACCAATTTTAAGGTTTTGACGACAACGTGGACAAACTACAGTGAATCTTTCAGTCTCACTCTTTACTTCAAATCCGTCAGAACCAATCCAGTTATAGGACACTTCGCTCGTATTGAATAATATAAACAAGATGGGATAATCATGAAGTACTTAGAATAGCTAAAACGTATATTTTGAAGTGACGTTTTCGTTGCCGTAGCCGTCGTGGTTTCTTAAACTCCCTAATATTGTCGCACCCGTTCCTACAAAACTCCGTACTTAAACAGGCAAAAAGACGGCTACGAAACTAGGTAAATGAAACAGTTTGTAAATCTTAGATGTCCCCCTTGCAACTTGCAGCAGCATGTTGCTATTACATGTTATCACTCTCTGTAAACGGCATGGACAAACAATCTTTCTCCCACTGCGAGTCATCCTAGAAGGCTCAACTTCACATTCAGCTACAGCTACCTCTTTGTCTATCAACTCTACTTTACAGACTGTTGATCCATCACTTCCGCTTGAATTCTCAAGGGATCTTTTGAAGGGTGGCAAGCTATCTGTTTCAGCACATAGCTTCAGTTTGTACAACTTGCGAATAGGTCGCCTCAGTAGTCCTGAATTTACTTGAATCACGGCTGCGCAGCATCTTCCGTTGCGACCAATGAAAAGTTCTCGAACAACAGCCATTTTCCAATTAAATCCCTGGCCAAACTATCGCACAAAGTTGGATTCAACGCTCCAACTTTGGTCGATCCAACACTGTGTGACCGTTTGGCCACCCATGTTGGATGATGTTCGTCCAACATTTTTTGTTCGATCAAGTGTTGGATGATGTTTGCTTTTGATCAAACATTGCGACCAACAATTCTGCTCGACGCAACAATGTTGCAGTGTTTTGCCGCTCTTCCAACAAAGTTGTGTCCTGAATCGAGTCACGTTCGCGGTGCTAGCCAATCACGAATCGCTATTTTATTGTTAAGCCTAGGCTTTTAGCATTGTTTGCAACAAAGTTAAGATGGCGGACAAGGATCAACAGCCAGAAACCTTGATCAGCGAATATGAAGCAAGGCCATGTCTTTGCAGGGACACTTTTAGTCCCCTTAATCACTATCGCTCTGTTTGGAGATGTCTGGTTAAATAGCATTTACAATTTCTGCAAATTGATCCGAGCTCACTCACATCATCTCCTGCGCGCGGATGTATCTTGCAGTGAACAAACCCTTTTCTATACGTTCTCTTAACCATTTTTGGTTTTCCTCGTTTGAATCCATCATTTCCGTCCTCAAACAGCTCCAGTAGCACAAACGGTACGAGCGGTTTTCGTTTCATACTTATAAATTTAGCGCCAACTTGAACTTGAATGTTTCACCAAGAAATGTTGGATAGTGTTTTGCCGCTACCTCAACATTTACATCCAACAATGTTGCATGTGGAATCCAAATTTGTTCGATAGTTTGGCCAGGGCTTAAGCCGTTTCTCTCTGTCGTCAGCAACGAGAACATGATGTTTTACCGGCAAAGTACATTACGTGATTATTCCAGTTTGCTCAACTTCCACAGACTATTCAAACTATCCAGGAACTCAGGAACGGAATTGGGAGGAACAGTGTTCAAAAAAATAAAATAAAATAAAACATTCGCCGACGAGCGCTCGCATCTTAGAACTTGAGATTTGGCCATTTACATTGCAGATTGGCAGAGAACGGGAGAGAAATGTACCAAGCTTCAAAGCGCACGTGTAGAGCAACCATTATGCTCATTAAAGTTTATTAACACATTGTCCGGTGGCGTTCCCGCTGACTTTGACGTCCTAGATCTTAGGTCCCTGCACGACTGTTCAAGAAATGTTATTTCTCCTGCAAGAACTTACATGCAGTGTGTCTGCCTCTCTCTTGAGTTGTGCATGCTTTTCCTTTTGATTTTGCAACTGCCAAAAAAGAGAAATGTATTTTTTTAATTCAATACAGTGTACTTAGGCATCGTCCACACGTATACGGAAATTTGTGAAAACGCCAATTTTTTTTTACGAATACGGCTTGCGTCCACACGTATCCAGAGTATTTTCTGGCCGTATCCGGGAATTTTTGAAAACGCTCTCCAGAGTGAAATTTTTTTTATCCGATACGAATACGTATACGTGTGGACGGTCGTATCCGGAAATTTGCGAATACGCTTACGTCATTCTCTTGGATCCAGTCTTCACGGCGAGCATTAAACAAACATGGCGTACAGCAAGGCTGTGTCTTCTTTGTTCATTGCTCTGATTTCTAGTTTGATATCATGCGTTCAGATAAATGCAGCTGTGATAAATTTACACAACCAATACTTTAGAGATCGACAGGATGTTTTGAGATTGTTGACCGTCAGCAGTAGTTCAACTTCATCATCGGTCCATTTATATGTATCAGCATCCTTTTTTTTTTACTTTTTCAGAAGATTTAGACATTTTTTCGAGTGATAAACTACAAGCTTCGACTGAGTTTCAGTCGATCTCAACCTGACTCGAGGGTTTTTCTCCGGGTACGCCGGTTTTCCTCCCTCATCAAAATCGACTCACAGCTAATTGACATCTAGCTGTGGTGCTGTGCTCCGACATCAAACATGGACTGTATAGCGGCAGCCAGAGGCGCCTTTGTATGCTTTCAGCCCGATGTCGTGAGCCGCGCCCTTCGCAATTCAGTCCTTGACTGCAAGTAAGGGTGATTAGCACTAGCAATATTATTATTTTTGGTTACACCTTGCAGTAGCTATGGCGCGGAAGAAATGACGCCAAATCGCAATTATGCGCATGCTCATTTCAGGATTCTCCCCGAAAAAAGAACTGGGCACTAGAGCAAATCAGAAAATTTCCGGATACAATCGGATACGTGTGGACGGCTGTAAACGATTCGAATACGTTGCATGTGGACGCGTAAATCTTCGTATCCGCAAAACGATATTTGCGGCAAAAAAATTTCCGGATACGTGTGGACATGGCCTAAAACAGCTTTATATGTAGTCTTAAAGGTTTACACTAGACCATAACTAGAAAACAAAGGGTTCTGTTCAAGTTCTTTTCAAACAATAAAGATATAACGTACGATACTTTAACGACACCAGCTCAAGACGTGTTAGCTCTTGCGTAATTAACAAACGAATCTTTGATTTACAAAAATTTGGTTTTATCAACGGAGTTGATAATGTAAACTGGCCACCGTACAGAGATTCTAAAAGCTGACGTTTCGAGCGTTAGCCCTTCGTCAGAGCGAATCGAGGAATTATGGGTTACGTGTAGTTTTTATAGTAGAGTAGGAGCTACGCTATTGGTGGTAACATGGCAACGTGAAAAATAGGAATATATTAGTTAAATGAAAAGCGTTCGTTAATACCGTGAGGATTAAGGGTGCCGATTTGGAAGATGAATTTTTGTTCTAGATTCTTGCGGCTTTCCGTCGTACCTTGATGTAGGGAAAGGCCGCAGATAGCCATGTGTTTTTTGGAGTGGTTAGGGAGATTAAAATGACGAGCGACTGGCGACTGGATTTGATTGATGAATACTGTATTCATTTTCAGAAAAATTATCTTTCTTCCTTGAAGAGGTTAGGAAATTTATTCTAGTTGTCTAAATTATTGAAAAATCTTTGGAAAAAGGGGGAAAGAGCAAAGAAGCAATGAATCGAAACGAAGAAATAAGCAGGGTACAAAATGCAAGGCATCCGTAGACACACCTCAGACTGTGTTAAGGCAATTGCCTCCTGTAAATATTTCCGGCGCTCTTTAAGTTGAATTGTTTCGGCTTGTATTCTTTCAACGCCGGACTCGTCTCCAATGCGAATAAGACTTTCTTCTGCAAAAGGAAGACAAATGAACTTCTCCCAAGACAAAGCATTTGCCTGCGATTCAGGGACGAAAGAAGAAGCATATCGTGTTTTAACCTTCTGTAACCAACGCTACATGAGTGACACAATTTATAACCAGACGAGACGAAAACGTCAATGGAAATCAAGGCTATAACGATGTAAATCAGTATTGCTAAATACATTTTCTTCTTTGACGCATTGTCATTTTGTATTTAATTTAATCAACTGATACTGCTACTGCCACTGCAGCTGTTGCTCAGTGCTACTGCTACTGTTACGAGTACCCCCATCCATCCCCATCCTTCCACCATCCGGCCTTCCCGCCTTTGTTTCTTACTACTCTGGTTTAATTCGCTATTCATCTCATGCAGTTCCACTAGCTTGGCATGGGCCTCCATTTTCATCCAGTACTGCTTGTATGTTCTACTGACAAAGAATAAGATGTTAGAGGAATGGACAAAGAAATGAGGGGAAGAGATGGTGCAACCGGTGCATCCTACTCTCCGCCTCCCTCTTGTCTATCTCTCTAACAACTATGATTACTAAAAATTTGTTACAAAACAAAGAAGTATGCTGCATTTTTCAGAATATTATCTGCGGTTCAAAACAGGGATGCCTCAATACACTAATGGTTTCCCTTCCCAGAAAAAATACTCAGAAGCCAGTCAGTTTGTTTGTAGGCTATTCTTACTCTTTGTCCGCCTCCAATTCCGCTTTTGCTATAGCAAGCTGCTTTATAAGGACTCCTTCAGAAGAAATAAGTTCCTCAATCTCTGAAATAAGAACACCGTAACAATCAAATATTAAAGACAAAAAAGCTCCGCAGGTAGATACTAAATGGCCAATAAGGATGTCACTAAATTGGAACTAAATGCCGAGCATCAAGTAGATATAGGAACAGGGATAGCGCAGCGGTGAAACCACTCGCCTCCCACCAAAGTGGCCCTGTTTCGATTCCCGGAATCGGCGTCATATGGTTGAGTTTGTTGGTTTGTTGTTTCGAGGGGTTTTTTTTGGGTACTCCGATTTTTCACTCTCAAAAACCAAGCTCGATTTGATGTCAAGTTTACGTTTAAACGAAATTGTATCTCCTAGGTGACACGTGGGGCCTCTAGCTTATGCGACGTACGCCATTTAAGTTTTTCAAGCGTCATTTCCTACCGTTTCTTTTTTTAGGGTGACAACCTCTACTAGACTGCATCCTCTATGTACGCTCTGGCCTTTGTTAGTAGGCAAACTTCGCTAGTTCTGAATCGTCATTTAATTGTCTTTCCCAAGAAGTTAAGAGACAGTCTTTACTCGTTACATGACAGCCATGCTGCAACTTAGTTTCAAGAAATGGCAAAATATTGTCTTGAAACAGAGCACGGCTTGCAAAGTTTTGCGGTCATTGAAACGCAACCCTATTATCTCGTCGGGAATCCCGTCCCTGTCAGTAAATCTCGAGAGAATTCCGAGAGGATCGTTGAACTCCGAAACTCTTGATTAAAACGGCAACCTTATTGCAGTGAAGTATTTTTACCTTCCTGGGAGACTTTCGGGGTTTATCACCTGTCATTATATAATGACAGGCAAACGGGAAGAAGAAAATTCGCTTCAATCGCGTTACACGGGGAAAAGGCAGCAATAAACCATGGCAACAAGGTTAGCTTTTAAACTGAAAATCCGAGCGTTAAATTATCGCTTTGGTCTTTTTCTGTGATTTCCATTCAAACCCTTACTCAGTAATTTGAGCACAGTAAGTTGAACCCTTGCAAGGCGGCAGGGCCTGCTGAATTACCTTTAACGGAGTACGATATTCTTGCTCGCCCAGTCACTTCTGTACTTAAAGTGCCCCTGTAATAAAAAAAATCACTTTCTTTTTTCTTCAGATTTTGAAAGTGTGTTTGCTTAACACCTGACTGGCAAAATTTTGAACTTTGATTTTTATCCAAAGGCCGTTTACTTTGAGTGTAAGTTTTGGATTTCACGGTCCGCCATTACTCGCGTTCAGAACTGACCGATTGGACGTCAGAGGGATGGATCCAGGGAAAAGTGACGTCAAAGGCTCACCAGCTTAAAATTTCAGTGTGTGAATCCAGCTTGTAATAAATGCAAAACGCGAGTTTAAAAGTCTGAAAATCCAAATCTTCCGTGCTGCATATTAATAGGTCTTTTTAGATATCTTATAATTCAGCTTGATAGTGAGGCAGTGACGTCAAAGACAAGATAGATAGATGATAGTTTATATACGGCTGATAACCTAGCAGCCCTTGGGCTGAATTGTATTATAATGACTCTGATGTCGAGGCGGCAATAGGCTACTCAGTTGATTATTATCTAAGATATTTCTAAAAAAAGCCTGGTACATTGGTCTTCTCTTCTCTGACACACAGTGATAATTTCAAAGGTTGCTAAGCTTTGTCTGCAAGATTGGTGAGGCGATAAGATTGACAACACCCTTTTCTGCACTCACTCAAGATCTTCACTTAAATATTCAGGCGGACTGTGGTGAAAAACAGGCGAACAGTATTCAAGCACAGGCCTTATTGCGGTACAATAGAAATTGACAATGTCGCTCTGCCTAACACCAGCTGTTTTCAGTAAAACTAAGAAGTACAGACGCTTATTTGCATTTTTTATCGCTTGGTTTTCATGATTATTCCAATTAAGATCTTTCGATATTGTGACTCCTAGGATCCTAGCGCCATCGACAGTTGAGAGTTCATTCCCCACAACAACCACGGGACTAAAGATATGCTTGTTCCTCTTGAAGTCAATAATCAGTTCTTTGCACTTGGTAGCGTTGAGTTGCACACCCTACATCCGTGACCAGCCCTCTACAATATCAACTGCACCCTGAATGTCACCCTGGAGACCACGAGGAACGATTTCAGCCACGGTTGTGTCATCCACGAACTTTCATGTTTGGACGTTAGACAAACGAATATCATTAATCATCAGGATAAACAGTCCAGCTGGTACTGGGCCCCATATCAAGTAGCATTCCGCGGACAACTTGAATCGATGTTGTCTCCGCATCTAGAAATCTGCCACCCAACAGGCAACGCTGCGAGGGATGGATAAGTTGAAGATTTTGCGGAGCTTGAGATTCGATAAGATCAAAAGCCTTCCTGTAGTCAAAGAGGACGACCCTCACTGCAGTGCCCGACCCGTCAGGAAAGTCAGTGGGTAAAATGTAAATATTTTTTACTTTAATTCCAAGTGAATGTGTTTCTATTGTTTTTTTCCTCACTGCCTCACTATCAAGCTAAATATTTGATATTTAGAAAATGGCCTATTCTGCGGCGTACACACGCATTGCATTCTTAAACTAGTGAGCCTTTGACGTCATCTTCTCCTCGAACCAGCTCTTTCAAGAACTTAAAGTTACTCATGGCGGACCATTAAATAGGAAAATTCCGGTTAAAATGAACAGGTGTCTTTTTAAAATCAAGGCTTAAAACTTTGATCGCTTAGTGTTTGGTTAACATAGTTTTGAAATCCAAAGAAAAATAAGAATTGATTTTTTGGTCACAGGGCAACTTTAACAGCAGTTTTGGTGGAAGATGGCCACACGGTTCCCATTTCCAACTAGAAACCTGTCACCAAGATCAACACGCACCTCCACCCGATATCCCTCACCTCAACAGTCCCTAGATAGTGTGTCTAAACTCGTCGAAGGCCCGGTCTTTGCTTTGCATATCCGCAATGCGGTGCACGGTTGATAGTGATAGACCCCGCCCAGTT
>NC_090884.1:19993740-19998740 GCF_036669925.1 Montipora capricornis | reverse complement strand
AGGCCCCAGGAGGGTGGAACACCCACTTACATCCACGCTGCATCAATTCTCTTCCAACCTTGTCATTATCAATTCGATTTACGGCATCCCTGATTTCGCGATCTGCCCCAACGAAGTTCGTCCCGTTATCTGACCGCAGTTCTCTCACATGGCCTCTTCGATTCAGGAATCGGGTCAAAACAAGAATGAAATCATCAGTATCTAGAGACTTCGCGACTTCGAGGTGTACTGCACGCGAATTCAGACACACAAAAATCGCCCCCCAACGTTTGTCTGCAACTCTTCCTCTCCCTCTTTTCACGTGAAAGGGTCCAAAGTAATCGACTCCACTGAACGTGAAAGGGGGTTCATACGGGGTCAGCCTAACTTTGGGCAGCTCGGCCATTTCTTGATTCATCTTACGGGGCATAAGCTTCTTACATAGTAAGCACTTCCCAAGAACCTCCTTTATAGCTACTCTAGGCTTCACCATCCAGAACTCTTCCCTGAGAAAGAACAAGACCTGTTCAGTTCCACAGTGAACATTCCTTTCGTGCAAATAACGTATCAGGATTCTTGAGACGTGATGGTCTTTAGGCAGGATCATCGGATTCATGGCATTGGATGAGATAGGAGCTCTCGAAATTCTACCGCCGACCCTCATGACTCCATCATTCATGATAACTGGTTTGAGCTTCAAAATGTGGCTTGATGCCTTCACTTGACGTCCTGCTTTGAGATCTTTTATCTCATGAGGAAAGGCCTTTCGCTGCACCAAAGATACAACCTCTCTCTTCGACCTTTCGAGTTCCTCCTGTGTAACGTGATTTTCAACTTGACAAGACTCTGGCTCACGTTTCTTTTCCTTCGAAGACCACTTCAGCCACTTTATGAACTTCAGTAACCAGGCAAATGATCGCAGCAAGGTTATCCAGCGAGAATATCTGGTCAAGAGGTTGTCTAGTGGTGTAGCCGTTTCAACTTCGATCAAGTATACTTCCTTTTTTATCTCAAGCTTGTCAACTGCCACCTCGTCATGCTTGATCTCCGGCCAGTGATCCTCTGTTTTCCACAGGAAGGACGGTCCGTTCAACCAACGTTCATTGTTCTGAAATTCTTTCATTTCTAGCCCTCGACTAACGTCGTCTGCAGGGTTAAGCTTCCCTGGACAGTGTCTCCACTGTTCAGGAGCGGTGAGTTCCCTGATTTCTGTAACCCGATTTGCAACGTACGTCTGAAATCGTCGACTTTCGCTGTAGATGTAGTTCAAGGTGATCATTGAATCCGTCCAGAAAACCACCCTTTCAAATTCGAAGTTCAGTTCCTGTCGGACTGAAAAGTCCACACGTGCTGCCAAAAGAGCTCCCTGTAATTCTAGTCGGGGAATGCTGACTGTTTTGATAGGAGCGTTTCTGGATTTCCCAGTAATAAATGCACATTCAACAGTTCCATCAGGGTAGACTGTTCGAAGGTAGGTGCAGGTACCGTAGCCGATTTCTGAAGCATCACAAAAGTGGTGGAGTTGAAGTGTAGCTTTCTCGTGATCTGTGCGACTGAAGTAACATCTTGGAATTTTCACCTCAGCTAGGAGTGGAAGGTTGTTCTTCCATTGCTGCCATCTCTGAAGAATTTTCCCGTCGAGTGGTTGATCCCACGCTATCTTCTTCCTCCACAGATCTTGCATGATTTGCTTTGCTGGTAGCATGACTGGTGCAGCCAAGTTCAACGGGTCAAATACTGAGCAGATTGTTGACAAAACTCCTCTCATCGTGTCGCCTTTATCCAAATTCACGACTTTGAAACCAAAGGTGTCAGATTCGATGTGCCATCTTACTCCAAGGGCTCTGTTCACCGGCAATTGATGAAGGGTGAGGTCAAGTGTTGGATCCGCTCTCTTCTCAACAGGTATTGCGGTCAAGACTTCTCGGTTATTGCTCATAAATTTCGTAAGGTTAAAACCGCCTTTTGCACAAAGTTCAATCAGCTCCCGCATTAGCGTAATCGCACGTTCTGGTGTTGGCATGGACTTGAGTAGATCGTCGACATAGTAGTTGTCCCTCAGAGTATCTACGGTCACAGGGTCGAACTCTTTCCAATTGTCTTCAGCAGTTCTCAACAAGGCGAAATTCGCCGAACATGGCGAGTCTGTAGCACCAAATATGTGTACAGTCATTGCGTACTCATTAGGTGTTTCGTCTAAGCTCCCACTCCACCAAAGGAACCGTAGGGAATCTTGATCCTCTGGTCGGACTTTCACCTGGTGAAACATGCTTTTAATGTCTCCAACCAATGCGACCTTCTCCTCGCGGAATCTCAATAACACACCAACCAGACTGTTAGTATAATCAGGGCCCGGTAATAGGTTTTTGTTCAGCGAGGTTCCTTTATGTTCGGCGGCAGCATCAAACACAATTCGTACTTTATTTGGCTTGTTGCAATTGGTCACTGCGAAATGCGGAAGGTACCAAGTTCTAGAGCCAGTTATAGAAGCCTCTTCTGTCGTTAACTTCCGCGCATGACCCTCAGCTATGTAGTCGTTCATCGTTGCGCGATATTTCCTTTCAAGGCTAGGGTCTTTACGGAACTTCCTCTTCAAACTCTGCAACCTCCTTTCAGCCTCCTTGCGGTTGTTTGGCAGTTCAACATCGTCCTTCCGCCACAACAGTCCGGTCTCGTAATGACCGTCAGTCAGTCTCGTGGTCTTCTCGAGAATGTCTACTGCGCGGATATCCTCTCTAGATAAATAGTGGTTTCGACGTCTAGGCACCGGCTCCTCAATTATAGGTTTACACGAAGGCTTCGCTCCAAATCCTTCTATCTTCCAAAAATTCTCAACTTGTTCGTGCAATTTTCTCTCGCAAGATGTGAAGTGGACATTGACTTCGCTGTAATTTGGTGAGCCCAGAATTGTTCCCGTGATCACCCAGCCCAATGGGCCTCGCTGAGCTTGCAACTGGCTACCAGGTCTATTTGACTTTCGCACTTCGAGGACTTCATGCGCTTCACCCACGTCCTTTCCAATCAGCACTGATACTTTCTTTATCTTTACGTCTGGCACATCAATGTCCAGTAGGTGGGGGTGCGATCTTCTGTCAATATCTTCAGGTAGACATCTCTCTTTGACATTGAATTTCTCCGAGACCAGGCCCTCTTCAACATTAAGCGTTTCACCTTCTCCGCTCGCAGATTGCAATTTAAATTCCACCACTTCAAACTCTTCATCTTCTTGCTGCATCAAGGTGCTAACAGATATAAACTCCTTATGACCTTTCAGCCCTAATTCTTTAGCAACATCTCCACTAATCACGGTTCCACGGGAAGCGTTGTCTAACAGCCCGTAAGTGGTGACAGACCTTCCGCCAGGTGATGTGATTTTCACTGGTATAACATGCAGAAGCACAGTTTTTGTTGAGCCTGGCTGTGTGACGGTAGCATATTGCGCTGTATGTCTGATTCCTGAAGGTCCTTGATCACCAGGAACTTCGGCATGCGGGTCTGTCACTGCCGCATTCGGTTCTTCTGTACTAGCTTGATTGAGTCTGTCATTGTCTCTCCTTGTACTTGGGGGGTTATGGAGTAACTTATGGTGCCGTTTGTCGCTCCCACAAGGGCAGAATTTCGGCGATTCGCACCTTCCTCGAAGGTGTCCAACTCTCAAACAAACATGACACAACCGGTTAACTTTCACAATGTCCCATCTGCTCTGCAAATCCTTCTTCTGAAACTCGAGGCATGAAGATAGTTCGTGAGATCCGGGGCAACATAAACAACTCCTATTAGCGGGTGTGATGCTGTTTCGTCCTTCGCTGGGCAATTTTCGGCCAGTGCTCTTTCCTTTAACATCGGTGGCAAAGGATGAAGTCTGCCTTGTGGGCTCGGGGATGAATGACCTGTTGTTGACTTTCAATGACTTTGTTCTGTTTCCCTTGACCTCCGAACTTGCGACTAACGAAACACCAGCAAAACCAGGGTCGTTTTTGATGGCAGCTTGTCGCTTCACAAATTGAGCTAAGTCCTTTAACTTTGGGTTCTGTCCCTTTTCTCTGTTAGAGTACGATACATCTGCCCATTTGTTGATGATGTAATCTGGCAGTCGTGCTACGATCATCTTCATATTTGAAGTGGTACTTGCCTCATGTTCATACTCTCCTTCCAGTCTTCGTGAGGCACACTGCAGTTCTTCAGCAAAATTACGCAAACCCTTGAAGTCTCTGTTTCCTAATTTTGGTCCTGTGGTAAGCATATTAATACACGCTGCAGCAACTGCGGCTGGTTGGCCATAGCGCTCCTCCAGGGTTGCTATAATGTCGTCATAGGAACACCCCACAGATCTTTCAACCACCTCATAAGCCTCTCCGGACACAAATTTGGGGAGAAATTCAATCCGTTGGGCATCCGACAATAGTCCATCTTCGAGGTTATCTCGAATTCTTCTCCTGAAAATCGGAAAATCCGCTGCATTTCCACTAAACTTGACAGGCTGCATAGCTTGCAACGTGGTCACCTTCAAAAGGATAGCCTGAGGATTTTTACACGGATTCATCTGTTCGTTTTCATGCAGGCAATTCTCATTTTCACCGTTATCATCTCCATTTGCGATAAAGTTCTCCTTTCTTTGGATATGGGAAGGATCTCTGGAATGAGGACTGGTAATTTCTTCACTGTACTTCTTTAACTGAGGTGTGAGTTCGCTATGATTCAATCTATCTTCTGGAGTGTCCTGGTGGCAGCGTGCTACCCAAGTTGCTGTTTGTTGACTCCTAGTGATGGGAGGCTCAAATTCAATCTTATCATCGGTCTCACTTTGCAAACTTAGGGCACACGAGACTGCATCACCTTCCTCTTCAACAAGAAGAGCGATTTCTCTAGCTTCCAACTGAGCTTTAAATACCATTTCCTTTGCTGTTTTCTGTTTTTGCATCTCAATGTCAATCTTTTTCTTTTCCATTTCAGCTTCATAATTTGCTAACTCAAGTGCCTGTTGGGCCTTAAGCCTGTTCAACTCTACACTTCTCTTCAGT
>NC_090884.1:19961240-19976240 GCF_036669925.1 Montipora capricornis | reverse complement strand
CAGAGCCCTGGCACCGTTGAATTTAAATTAGCCTGCAAGCAAGCAAAGAGAGCTTGCTCACAGGTTAAACTTAAATGAACAACAAGACCTTTTAAGTACACTGTACTTACTTTCCCAATCCATGCGAACATCCATGTCGTAAAAGTAATGAGCCATTTCCCTAGCGGTAATTCCCTAAGTAGACAGTAAATTAAAACACAAAAAATATTTGGCATAATAAGGATGCCAATTGGGAAGCAAGAAATACAATAAGGCTTAAAATTAATATTAGCTTTTGGTTAAAGATGGACTTCACTGCAAGAGCAACACAGACATTTGTGTTACCGGCATTCTAACAAAAAATAATGTGGAAGACGCTGTGAGAAGCGAGGTACAGGGTGTGGAGCCCCTGGGATCTTGGTAATACATTGCTACCAAAATTATGTTACATTGTGTAGATATAATAATTTTTATTAACAGGTAGCAGCAACATGTTCAACAAACTATGTCATCCAAAATGTCTTGATGACAACTATGCTTGATGAACGAGATAGAGCGGTGGAAAGTGTGCCGGACATTTGCTACCTCAGCTTTGCAAGAAACAATTCAACAACTTACTGTGACTGTGTGTGTAGCTTTTAAAAAATCACAGACAATGCCGCCATCTTCATAATCCCGCCGGTACACCTGAGGATAAGGGGATACATTTTTTACTACAACCAAAGATTTGGCCAAATTAAAAAAAGAAAGTTAAAATACCAAATGGTTACAAAGTGGTTTCAATAAGTACTGAAAGCGTCGACTACTTCATTCAGAAGTCAGATACTTTTCCCCCCTAAAATTGAAAAAATTAAAGACATTCTTTCAAACTTAAGATTAAGTCATTTTGACAAATGACAACATATAGCCGCATAAAGCAGATCCTCAATTTTGATTTTAAAATGTGGAGTTTGGGAGCACTTAAAAATGGCATGCCCTCAATGGGACAACCTAGAGAACAGCCCCTTGTTGATACATCGGTTACTCTATTCAAACATCGCAGTGGAGCATCCTGCTGACGCATAACCAGTCGACCTCATCGCCTGATGAAGACTAGCAGTATGCAGTCAAAACGTCGCGATCTACATCACAAGTGACCACATCCTGAGACAAACGAGAATACTTTATTATTACTATTGTTCTTCACCACGATGAATAACAGCAACCTTTTTTAACTTCATATTTTACTGAAACACTGTACATGTGGTAGCAATGTACATTCAAAAAAACATCACATCCAAAAGAACATCTTCCATCTGTATTCATCATTGCTGTGACAGTTTGGAAAGTTGTTAGCCTGTGAGAGTGGGCGGCTGTACTCAGGT
Organism: Montipora capricornis; assembly: GCF_036669925.1. Taxonomy (NCBI): domain Eukaryota; kingdom Metazoa; phylum Cnidaria; class Anthozoa; order Scleractinia; family Acroporidae; genus Montipora; species Montipora capricornis. The sequence continues at coordinate 19,974,897 of NC_090884.1, read as the reverse complement.
TAGAAAGTTTCCTGTTCACTGAGAGTACAAATTATCACTAACTTATGTATTTTAAAATATTGTATTCCAGATGTTTTTGAAACCCATGCTGAATTTTCATCAGAATGTTCTTAAACAAATACTGAGCTTCTAAACTTGGGGCACAGCTGATCTATGAGTGCACCTTGTCTAATGTAAAGCTGTACAGGTGTTTACAGTACTCGTCTGTACTTGTATTGAGTGAGGACGTGTGATCAAGACATCCACTGAAATGATCAATAGCTTCATTATCGAGATTAAATCAACATCATACCTTCATATCACCATCCTCATACGCCAAACTCCATTTGTGATCAACACTTTCAGAAATTATTTGGAAGCACTCATTCAAACATTTATCAACCTGCAAATTGAAAATAAGCAAATACAAATACCAAAGCTTGATACTTACAAAAGCACTGTAAATATTATTTATTAAGTCCAAGGACAAAACCACCAGACTATGCCAACAGAAAACCCCCTTGTGTTACAAAAGTCACCTTTGGGCTCAGTATCAATACCTGTCAAGGGAATGTAAAAACCTCTTTCATAATGGCAGCCAAATCTTCTTTAACACTAATGAGCCTTTCTAAGCTCACTATGACATGAAACAGTCAAGAATATTTGTTCCAAATTGAGGGCAGTAGGTCTTATTAATATGAATACAAATGAATGACAAGTTAGCAGCCATAAGAAGAAAGTGGTCTACAAAAACCAATGAAAGAATCAACATTATTTTGCTTGAAAATAATCTACCATCAAACCACGTGCATTCATTTGATAATCTATAGAGTATAGAATAGTAAAGAAGGGGAAAAAAAAGTTAACCATCTGCCTTGCTAAAATGGGAGGTAGGTGCCTGGAGTATCCAGGGGCTTCCACTGTGGCCAGCCAGCCCCTAGATAAAACAAAAACCACCCCCATGGCTGGCAAATTCCCGCAACACAGCCATGGACCCCATTCCAAACCAAGGGACTCTCCGAGCTGACCACAGGTGAAGGTCAGAGAGAACAAAGTGCTCATGGCTGGGGGAAGCCATGGCCCTGACCCACCCAAGGTCTGAGGTACCCAATATGACTGAAAAAGGAAAAGAACAATGAGCCAAAGAAAGGAAGCCAGCAAAGAAAGATACCTGTCAGGAGAGCTGATTGGTTACTCCTACAAGGGTGCGGACAGGAGTGCAAATATATATTTGGTAAGCATCACTAGACCATCTGCCCAGAGTCTTACGTGTAATGAGATGATCCTATATACCATAAGAGGCTGCTGAAGTGGCAGCACCAATGCAGAAGCTATGGCCACTAAAACAACCAGGAACTCCCACGGAAGAAAGAATTGACTGAAGGGCCAAAGACAGCCATTGGTGGCTTAATGGTGTGCCATCTGAGAGGAGAAACATAGGGCCAGGAGTGGAGCCACAGAGATGTATTACATAGATGTAGCAACCTTGGCAGAAGGGGTCCATTTTGGAGCACTTGATATAAACCCTGAAGCATCACTGACTGTAAGGTGAAAGTCGGGGTTAAACGGAGAGTTGACGGCGAACTCCCATGCACGTAGGAAACCAAAGATGCCATGACAGAAGGTGGCCCAGAGCATGGAATGGCTAGAAAAATCCAAGGAACAGTGAATAACCAGCAGCAGGTCACTGGTGACGAGCTGGTACTTTGGCTGCTTTGAACCACAGAATGTTTGCCACTGAGCTGTTACCTGACAGGAAGTTCACCCTTCTGGAAGCCCAGAGTGGACCCCAAGTGTAGGCTGCTACTACGATAGGAAGAGTTCTTTGTATTCAATTGATTGAGAGACCTGAGAAGGGAGCTACAAACCAGAGAACCAATGATGCTAAAACATGGCAACATACCCTAGTGCACCAGAAGCATCAGACGAAACTTCAAAGTCAAAAAAGAAATCATGCCAATTGAGTAATGTTTGTTTTTTACTGTGGTGGTGTTGAAAACAGATCTCTGTGAAATTCTAGAGAATTGCTGAATCGCCGTATGAAATAAAGCGAATTCAGATGAAAACAAATTTGCAAAACTCGACGTTGATGACTTTGCTTTTGAGAATTTCCTCAGCCACAAAAATTTGTTCAAAGCAAATTTACGGTCAATTCAAATGCTTGAAATTTCTTAGTCTGCGAGTAAGCTCTCTTGCACAGTTATAGGGCTAGGTTCCAACGTTTGTCTATGTACGTTGCTTTCACAACCAATCTTGCGAGGTCTTGCAATAAATTTTTATTAGTGCAAATCAACCCGCTCTGAAAGAACTAATCAATACAAGCCTACTTGTTTCCCAAAACAACTCTTGCAAGTTATGTTGTCTTAAAAATATACCACTCCCAATAATTATTATTATTGTTCTAAAATAAGTACAAGAAGTAACCATATCCATCTTTGAAGCATCAATTAGCAAAACTAACATACAAACTCTATTGATTTTTATAGGTCATACAAAGCATCTCTAATAATAATATTAAAGTTACCTCGGCTTTCATCCTGTGCTCTGGCTCCTGCTCAATAAGTTCTGACGGAGGCACAAATGTGCTGCCTTGAAAGTCCTTCTACATTTGCAAACAAGAAAAAAAAAATTAGTTGATTAAGTTCCTGAAAAAGAACAGCGTGACTTAAATACAGAGATTAAAAGCCATTCCGGTTTAGCAACCCACCATAGCATCTTCTTCATCCTGGCGGTCAAGAGCCACTTCAATTGCATCATAGAATTCTTCTTCATTCAAAGCACTATGGGGTCCTTCCTATGTCCAAGACAGTATATCAATACAGTCAATTTAAAAATGTTAAAATCAGCCTCGGTGTGACACCGTTTTTGCTACAAGTGATCTGAGAGCCAGATTTGCATAGACACATTCCAAACCTGCCCTGCCAACTTGCTGTATTTGTGTCCATTGATCCCCAATTCCACTTCACCACACTAATATTAAGTAAATAAGTAGCAACTACAAAATTCAGGACTGCACAAGGCAAGCACACACAAATTAGTCAGAACCTTTTGAAGAACAACACACATAGGTATATAACAAAAGGCACTGTAGGCACTATAGTTATGACAGTAAATAAAGTGGCCCTGTATTCTGTAGTTCAGCCATAATAGCCAGTTGTGTTTCTCAACGCTGTTGCCTTTATTTGCATGGGTCCTGTCTACACCACCCCACAAGTTTCGATCTGTGGATATCACTGCGTAACGGTATGACGGTTCTTTACCTTTTCATCTTAAAGTGCATGTAACCCCCACAACGTTTTTTGTTTACCCAGATGAATTGTTGTGTCACGCTGAGCAAAATAGCACAAAAACTTTTCCTTTTGGTCAAAACTGGAATTTTTGACGAATTTTTGAATTATGGTTTTTCTGCCCCATGACCAGTGAAAGGAAGACTGGGACTAGTTATGTAACAGGGCAAACAGAGCAAAGGCAGAGGACAGACAACAACAAAAGCAGAAGACAGCTGTTACTCGGATGGCATTTTGTTAAGAGCAGTGACATTCACTAAATGTCCTCAAACGACTTCAGTCTCGTTTCCAGTTCAGATTCTAAGGTCTCCAAAATAGAGGATTACGAGTTAGAAGTGAAAGGCTTGCTAAACTTGAGCGACCAAGCAACAGCACAGGTAACCCAGGCTCTCTATTAATGACAGGATACAGGACACATATGGAATGAGGTTCAACTCTAGAAATTTGTAAGAAATTGCAAATGAAAATTGATAAAACTTATCACGTGGCTGTTCATACTTGTCCTTAAAAAATACTCAAAGGGAGTTTAAAAAAATAAGGTCCACTTCACCTTCCATACAAGGGAAACCGAAAGGTAGGAGGCTGACACACCGCCATCTTAGCCCAATCGACCCAAACCCAGTAAGGTCTCTCCAGCTAGCTGAGCTAGGACAGCGGGCTCCATGAAACTTGTAAATCCACTCCAACAATCCATAGGGATCACAACCTGGTTAGTTTGAAAACGACAGTTAAACTTGGGGCACCTGGTGACAAGTAAATCACGACTTATCATTGGCCAGAGTTTACTTGCCACCGGGTGCCCCTGTTTTTTTCAAATTAACCAGGTTGTGATCCCCAAGGTACGTGGAGAATGGATTTAAATGTTTCAGGGAGCCTGCTGTCTTACATGTAGTTCAGCTAGCTGGAGATCCTTTAGAAGTTTAAGGGTTTCAGGCATCTCCTATTCCACGAGCAGGATTGTGTTTATTCACAAAATGGATTTGGTTTTTGTGGAAAAAGTTGTGCTGGATTTGGGTCGAATGGGCCAAGATGGCGGTGTCAGTTTCTTACCTTTCCACTTTCCGCATGGAAGGTGAAGTGGACCTTTTATTTCTGAAACTCTGTGTGAGTATTAAGGACCCCTACAAAAAGCCATGTGGGAAGTGTTATCGATTTTGATTTTTAATTCTCAGAAATCTTTTCAGCTCTGACTACATTGTAAAGTCACAATCAGAATGACTGAAGGCAGGGTTTTACATGTACATCACAAATTACAATCAGCCCATACCCCTTTCAGCGAATTCTGCGGTTTGGAATGGGTTTTCTACCCTTGATTTTTCACCAATTTGGAAATTCATAGAAAATTTTGGTTTTGACCAAAAAACGAAAACTTTGTGTCATTTTGCTTGGCAAGATGCAAAGACACATCTGGGCAAAAATAAGGGGGTTATAGACACTTTAAGATTCTTCTAAGGCCAAGCAATTTCCTGTTCATGTCTAAGACACTGTTAATTTTGTCTCACCCTTTCAATACCATTTTTTATTTTATTTCTTTTCTTAACAACCTTTAAGATTATACATTGTTTGGAAAATGTGGTTCAAATAAACAAGGGTTCCACATGAGGTTTGGCAGAGAGGCAAAAATGCTACAGGTATTGCAAGATTATTAAGAGATCTCCACCACAGTGAAATCTGTATCAATGATGACCTTAAAAAATTTCAAGATCATGACACGCTACATGTACAACAATATTCCGTGTCTCTATGTGCAATTCTCAGTCTAAATGTTTTGCGTTTCTGCCAGCAATGTCATCTCTCTTAAGATGAATGATCAAAAACTGAGCACGACAAATCTGAAAGAGAACAGTTTTTTTGAGTTGTTAACTAATATTATTTTGTTCATTCGTATTACCTCAAAGTCTGGCCCTCCAATGAATGCTTGTTTCCTGGCATTAACAACTGCTGATTTGGCAGCATCTTCTGCTTTCTTCCGTTTCTCTACTTCCTATGGAAAGACATGCAACAACCTTCAATTATTAGGGAGATTAGAGAACTTAAATTTAAAGTGCCTATGAAGTGAAATTGTTTGTGCACAGTTCTAATATTCGTAGATCAAAATAATTATGTGACTGCAAAATTTGAGATAGCTGGGGTTTAAACTAAATTTTAAGCGCTAAAAGTTGTCCCTTTTGGGCAAAAAAAGGCTTTTGATTGCACGGTCAAAATACCATGTGACAACAATCACTGACATCATTTGTGTCAATTGAATACAGTGGAGAGTAGGAAAGACACAGGCGCCCTTACCGCAGCCACAGCTAGTAACTCTGTTTTGTTTTGGGGTTTTTTTGGTGGAAGAAACAGAGTTCTGGAGAAAAAAGTTTTTTTCCTGACAGCTCTTGATCTTTCTATGGCATAACATTCAGAGAAGGATGTTGATAAGGGAATGCTTGTCACAGTAACCTACATGTAGGGTCTGTTAGGTTTCAAGGTTGTGAAGGGATCTTAGCTCTCAGACTGACTAAAAAGTCTTAAAGTGATTTGCCCTTCCTGTAAGCGCCAATAGGGACACATGGAAAAGTGCACGCCAGATTGGGGTTGTTTGTGATCAAAAAACCAATAATTTTTCATAAGGATATCTTTATGTACCAGTCAATTCCACGTGTGCCCATCCATTATAATTTCTGCAAATAAATTCAACCCACTCTCCTAACCACCTTTTAAGGCCAAATGAAGCAACTTTGAGCACTTGTAAAATCAACAGTAGACAAATCAACAGATTTTGCAGTCATGTATTTTGAACTACTGGTATAAAAAGTGCACAAAAACGAAATTACTGGTAATTTCACTTCACAGACACTTAAAAACACAAGTCATCATTCCCGTAGTAAACCTATGTGAGATTTGCCCTTTGAGCTTATCCTTCAAAATTATTTTTTTGTACCTTGTCCAATCTCTGTTGCCAATGTTCCTCCCTCTTGTTCATTATATCAATGCAATGTTGAAGTGTTGCCAGGATGCCAGCAGTTGTGGCTTGAAAAGTGATTGATTCACCCCTAAAATCAACCCCCTTTGCATTTGCAATTGAGAGGACAGCAGCTCCATCCGATGTTGTTCTCCTATGGCCAGGGTTGCCAACAACTTGACGAAAAGTAGCAGGAGTAGGTGTAGTTGATAGTTCATCCATTTCATCATCAGCATCATGGTCCACTAAAAATAAAAATAAAAACATTGAAAAGACCAAGTAACAGGGCTGATTAACAAAGTCTGTACTTAGCAGCCAGCACAAAGTAAGAGTTGCAAGAGGCAATATCGGAGATGACCTCTAACTTGTTGAGTACTTTACAGGCTTCCCAAGTAATCAAAGTATAGTGGTAACATGCGTTACCACAGAACACAATGACTCACATCCTTCATTGCTGTCATAGGTCTCTTGGTCATGTCCATTTGTGAGAGGGGCCTGTTTCTGAGTGGTACCAGTTCCCGCACAAGCATCAAAGTAGCCCTGAAGGGTGTCAATTTGCTGGCAAACAATATCCCGGAATGTCTCAAGTTCCATCAACTTTTCACGCAAGCCTCTAGCCTTCTGGAAAAATAAAAGTACCAGTACAGTAATAAATATTGTAGATAAAAGAGAGCACTGATAATTATAACAGAAAGCATTATTACTTCAAAGAGCTAACAACATTAACAATACAACAAAGTTTGCTTAAATTGATTGCCATATTGTTATGCATACATTAAATTTTGTAAATAATGTTACATTTATCCCACTGCCAACTACATCTAAATGTATATATGTACATGTACATGTGTAACTTGAAGGTGATTTTCTGCAATGACTTTAAACACAGGTAAATTTGGACAGTAACTTAAGGAGGTCCTTAAATCAATTGAAAGCTCAATGAACTAAACAAATCTCAGGAGTGCATCTTCACATGCACTTCAATGAAATCCCAATACATGTAGGAAAACACTGTTGTAAGGGAAATGCAGCAGCTTTTCAAAGCATTCACATTAACAATGATTACATGTCCAAAATGCATGGTTTATCAGTTGATTTCATTATCCAGAACAACTACCGGTAACATGCTTTTTGTTACTAAGACTAGTACAAGATTACACATGTAGCTTGTGCATTTCACTTTGTTTACTTACATGCAAATAATATTAATGGCCATCTTATGCAAAACATGTCATGTTTTGGAGGAAACTATACAGTACAGTGTACTTGTAATGTAGGTTACTGTAGGTTCCCTAAATTCTACATTTGCCATTAAAATTCTGCAAGGTGATCTCTATCATTGCACACACAGTTACTGCCCTCAAGATGGTTGAAAAGACAATAAAATATTCTTGCTAAATACTGCTATAGTATTAATCCATGTTAAAAGAAATAATAGTTATTATTCTGAAAACCAAAACTGCTCCAACGGAGGTAAGTTTCAAGTTAACTGCTAAAAAATGCTGATAACATAGTACGTTGAACCTTGAAAGATGAGGTTGATGCTGTTGTTGATAAACTAGTGACAGATGACAAGGACAGCATGGAACCATTTTTCCTGAGACTTGACTCTGAACCATAGCCAGACTCAGCTGCCTGAAAGAAAAAGTTACCAAGTTTACTATCAAGCAACTTAATGTACAATATGAAGTACTTCAAAGAATTACTCCCAGAGTATAAAAATATTGGAAAGGAATGTATAGTAACAGCAATGTCCATCAGTTTAGTTTATCTCTTAATACTCAAAGACAGGACAAAAAATTCTATTTCTGCTTAGTGATAGAGAGGAAAATACATCTTACATGTATATGTACCATTAAATTTGACAAATGAGTGAAGGGAGGGAGGTGAGACTGAAAAAGCATGGTTTAAAAGTTGTGGTTTGAAAATTTTCTCTATTCACTCCTTTCAAGGGATTCTGTGTTGTTTTGGCCTCCACATACATGTAAAGTAATGCTGGAATATGCCTTAAAACAAAACCCTAACCCACAAAATAATGATGATGCAATTTGATTCCTCAAAACCATCTTACTGCAAGGAGAATGTTAAATAATTTTATTTTTTGTTCAACATAAGGGAGAGAAGGATGGAAATGGATTGCAATTTGAAAACTGAAGGCTAAACTTCCTCACCTGAAGGAATGGCTAAATATCTAATATGGAAGACTCAGCAAAAACATTTTTTTGATGTCTTTCTACTAAACTTCAAGTGTTCTTTCTCGAATATTTAACCCTTTGACGTCCAAACCGGCCAGACTCCATCTAACCCCAGATGATTTTACTCGTCAATGGGGAACCCCTGGGAGTCAATGGGTTAAAAAGACTAGTAATAAAAAAGTTACTTCTATGCAGTTTTGCTCGATTAAAACAAAAAACTCCCATCCTTAGCCCCTTTAAACAAGTTCACAGATTTTCTTTGCCTTGCATTAACCCACTGACCCCTCAGGCAGCATAGGAAATTCCTAGGAATGCCCCCAGTTAATGAGTAAAATCTTCTGTTGTTAGACAGAGTAAAATCTGTTACATTAAGTCTTACTCCGAGGAGGCAATGGGACATTTTGAATGTTTAATTGCTGTCATTAAACACAAAGATGCACTATAAAATGGGTCACTTCAAGCTCTGATTTTGTTCGAATTCATTCAAGCACGACTGATTAATTATCCAAGATGGTGATCAACAAACAGCAACACAGAGATGGAAGCCTTAAAAGATATTTCTAGCGCGAGAAAAAGGGACTCAGAATTTAAAAAAGAATGACAGATAATATTTTATGACATAAGGGGCTTTCTTATTGCACAAATTACCTCAGAGCTCAGTTACATCCATGGTTCATTGATAAATTATTTGCATGTGCCTAAGGCACGACACCTTTTATACTACAAGCAGTTAGCCTAGCCTCTTATATTTATTTAGTTACTTTAAGTTTTTTGTTACATAAAAATTGTGTCATGAAAATATTGAAACAATGTAGTACAGTTGAACCTTGATTCATCCTCGGAGAGACCCAGGGGTAGATTGCGGAGGCAATGGGAAGTCTAAACGAGCCAAAGAAAATGGCGATGAAGAAAAGCATAGTAGGGTGAGAAGAGCCCCTGGGGACACGTTCGTACCAGACCAGTTCCAAACAGTCGGGGTAATATGGAATTCTGATTGGTGCCAGAAATTCTTTGTGTTTTTCTGCCTAATCAGACAGAGGTCACCAGGCCATGAAGTCATTTCGTGGCTTCTTACACGGAAATCACTTGATCGCCATACTCGCCTGGTTCGTTTGGCAAGGTTTTGCTTGAGGAGAAAAGCCTCAATCACAGTACAAAATGTACAGGGAATCATTCGGAATGTCGGCGGAGAAATATGCTGGACCTTTATTTCGGAGATGTCGTTACAGTAGTGTATTTCCAAGTGTGCGAGATTTGTCCTCCCCGATTCACCTAACAAAGCAGTGATTAATTTTGATCTGAAAATAGACCACTTTCATAAATGGCGACCAACTTTACTTTCTTTTGTATTTATGTTAATTACACCTACTGCCCTCGTTTTAAAACAAATATTCTTTTGAAATTTGCTCGTCGTAGCGAGGTTAGTAGGGCTTATTAGCATTAAAACAAAAGAATTTTTTTTTTGGCCGCCATTATGAAAGAGGTCTATATTATTTTTATTCTGCCCCCTTTTCCTGGTCGAGGTATTTCTAGATTTCTTGCATCAATTGCTGTGGCTGAAACGTTGCTAATCTTGACAAATTCTTGATCGCACAGGCCACACTCGCATGTCGAGCACACAGTCATCTAAGAAAGTACATGTACACTTCATTAAAGACTTTTTCTTTTGCACAAGTTTTTGGCACTTTGTCCAACTCCAAGCAAGAGCAGTTGATCAGAGTGCCTTCTGGATGTTGCCAAAGTAACAGCTGATGTGTTCTTAGCCTTGCAAAGGGCAATACCCAGGCTGTGCAAATGTGCTGGCAATTCCTTTGAAATAGGTTTACTTTTGATAATGGGCAATAATATTCTGAGTTAGTACCTCTGCAAATAAAATTATAATTTAATCTTAACCTTGATATTTCTCTTACAGCATCCCAAAAATGTGACAACTTTTAATCATCAATTCACATTCTTTCAATATTTTTTATTGCAAAGGGCAATACCCAGGCTGTGCAAATGTGCTGGTAATTCCTTTGAAATAGGTTTACTTTGATAATGGACAATAATTTGAATGATAGCACCTAATATTCTGAGCTAGTACCTCTGTAAATATAATTTAATTTTAATCACTCACTCACTTTAAAATCCAGACCGGCCTAAACAGGCAATGGGGAACCCCCGGGAGTCAATGGGTTAACCTTGATATTTCTCTTACAGCATCCCAAAAATGTGACAACTTTTAATAATTAATTCACATTCTTCCAATATTTTTTTAATGAATTTATCAGCTTTATTGGACACATCAGAAAAAGAAGCACATTTCCCAAAGAAAGAAGGAAACAGCATACCCTTTCTATAGTACAAGTATGTACCTGGACACAGTTGAACAACAATAATAATAATTGTTATTGTTGTTGTTCAACTGTATCCAGCTGCTTGGGTTTTGAAATCAGCATAAATATTATACTCAGGCAATTAATGCAAAATCTCACTGCAGCACTAATCTAGATAGACAATTATTTGAAGAGATAAAAGAGCACTCTACAGAAAGACAGAAATGTGGTCACAGATAAAAAGATAAATAATATTATCATATGACCCGTACGGCCCTGCACGCGCTTTCATTGCAAAACTATTGAGAAAATCCCCGTATTAGGGCCGTACGCGATGGCGCGAGCAGGGCCGGAAAAAGCCGTCCGGCCCTGCTAGGATCACGCACGGCCCTCATACGGGGATTTTCTCAATAGTTTTGCAATGAAAGCGCGCGCGAGATGCGAACTAAAACAACTTTTCGGTTAAAATGAGCGACGTAAGTGAACATTCCGAATTTTGTTACCCAAAAAAAAAAAAAAAAAAAAAAGGAAAAGCGCGGTGGTCATATGTTAAAATGCTTATTGACTGAGTTAGGTCGGGCCAGAGGGGAAAATATTTGGCCCTCGGTCATGGCGGACGCCATGACCTCAGGCCAAATATTTTCCCGTCCGGCCCTCCCACTCAATAAGTACACATTATTGTCTTAGTTTAAGGAAGCTCCAAAGGATTTCCACTCTTAATAGTCGTGTTTCCAATGGAAAAAGATTACTCCAATCCTTACAGAAGGATTACAGCTTCATACCTGTGTAATACTATTGTGAGGCAATGTTTTAAAGGGTGTTTGCTGGGTTCTAACTGTTGCTATGGTAATGGTACAGTGCTGCTCAAAGATCCTCTAAAACTTGGCGTTTGAAAAGTATCTCGAAAACTAATTCGGTGAGCAGTATTTTATTTTTTAGATTTCAAAACCATATCATAATTCTCTGACCCAAGTTACATGATGTGAGAAAGAACTATAAACTGAAGTAGAATTTGAAATATTTATGAAAAAGCCTGACTACATCTAACAAACTCTGTATTAATCTTGATTCATTATCGTCTAGAGTGGCTCAGGTGGCATGTGTGGCATTAAGCTGGAGCGCTCACTTGAACAGCTGTTCTGAGCCTCCTTAAAGGATAAGGATATGGCATATTTTGTAATAAGTTAAACTAAGTAATTTGCAATAAACTTGAAACTTAAGGATATGCCACTACAACAATGGCAAATTTTATTTTCTAGTACACTGTCGGTATTCTGCATCTACATACAGTGTGTGTATGCATATTATATAATTAGTGGAAATGTGCACACCTTGATGGATGTTCCTTTGCTTGATTTTGGAAAGCAGTGGCAACTTGATTTTGTTGTTTGGGTGCTTTCCTCATGGTGATTTTTTAAACTCACCAGGACAAGACATCACCGAGGATGGTGAAATTGGCTTAAGGTGGCTCAAACGGGTTTCAACACTTGAAAGAAACGTTCACTTAACAGCAATGCTATGGTACCATATCAAACACCAATTATTGCTGAAAAAGATTTGGTCATTTTTCTGACATAAAACGTTACTCTGGCAACAGGAAAGCCCTGCAAAAAACACCCCATGGATATTTTGGCTTTAGCTGCTCATATCTCGAAAAACGAACTACCGGTAGGTGACCCCCAAGTAAGTAATCATCAAAAGTAATCAACATGTCAGAATGAAACTTTCTGCAAAGTTTAAAAAAAAATTCTGTGGAGCGGATTCAGAGCCACCTTAAATAATTGAAACTTTAAGATAGCTCTGAATCTTGCCGATAGTTTTATCTTGGCATCTGTTTAGCAATAATTCATGCTTCACATGGTACCATGACATTGCTGTTACGTGATAAAGTGTTGTACTGCCAATCCCTCTACTAAACAAGGTCTCTTGAAAGTGTTGAAACTGGTTTCAGCCGCCTTAAACAAAGCTTTCGCTTTCTCTTTTTGTTAACAAAAACGTAAGAACACACTCGACAACAGTCATCAATTGTTTCTATCGGGTGGCTCATCATGAACAATATCGTGAAGAGAACACAAGCTCGATAGCGTTAAATTTGGCACGCATTGAAATAAAGTCTTGCTGCGTGCTCGACATAGGCGTGTGGCCCATGCGATCGAGAATTTGTTGAGATTAGCAACGTTTCAGACACAGCAATTGATGCAAGAAATCTAGAAATACCTCGACCAGGAAAAGGGGGCAGGATAAAAATAATTGCCAGATCAAAATTAATCACTGCTATGTTACTGTAGGTGAATCGGGGAGGACATCTGAAGTTAAATAAATCTCGCACACTTGGAAATATGCTACTGTAACGATATCTCGAAAAGGTCCAGCGTATTTCTCCGCCGACATTCTGAACGATTCCCTGTACATTTTGTGCTGTGATTGAGGCTTTTCTCCTCAAGCAAAACCTTGCCAAACGAACCAGGCGAGTATGGTGATCAAGTGATTTCCGTGTAAGAAGCCACGAAATGACTTCACGGCCTGGTGACCTCTGTCTGATTGGGCAGAAAAACACAAAGAATTTCTGGCACCAATCAGAATTCCGTATTACCCTGACTGTTTGGAACTGGTCTGGTAAGAACATGTCCTCAGGGGCTCTTCTCGCCTACTATGCTTTTCTTCGTCGCCATTTTCTTTGGCTCATTTCAACTTCCCTTGCCTCCGCGATCTGCCCCTGGGTCTCCGAGGATGATCTTGATTATACGGACCTCTATTATCCGGATGTCTCCATTATCCGGACCCAATTTTGTCATGAATATTATTAGTCACGATCAAGATCTGTAGCCATATTCTTTTCAGAACTACAGCATTGAAAAGCAACTGTTCTTTCGATACAAGATTAACAGTCTATAATTTTGTGATTAGAGAAAGGAGAAAAAGGAACCAATCTGTCAGCGG